>NC_081547.1:11401304-11578970 GCF_901000735.1 Corylus avellana | reverse complement strand
TTCCAATGCCTAAGTCAGAATGCGAGGAAAGAAAGTCTAAGGAACCAAAGTTTTCAGAGCTAGGATTGCGCTTACCTTTAATTTATAGGCATGGAGTAGAATTTGCTTCCCGCACGTCTCGGAATTCTTATCCCTAAATATCTGTTTCGCAGTTATTTGATAATGGTGGGAATCCTGGGACGAGTGATAAGGTATCCGTTTGAATGAGATAACCTTTTGAATTTGAATAGCTGCTTATCCCATTTATGTAGGGGCAGTTTGTATATGGACAGTCATCTACGCTGTAGAGATCTTTTTCGAAGGTGAGATAGTGATCACTTGTGTTAGTTTGAATGCTGGCATATTCTTGGTTGTAAACTGACTGATCTACCCTTGGCTCTTGACTTCTTCACCTCTAAGGAGTTGAGTCTCAGGTCCGACATCCGACTAATACCGAGGAGTAGTCTCAGGCTCTTGTTCGAGGTCTCCTCGGTTTACGAAACCTTTTCAGGGAAAGTTTGTCCGAGGCCTTGTCGGGTATGATGTCTTGTTTAGGTCGGGTTTGAGACCCGTTGGGCTTTATTAGCTGATCCATGGCCCAACAATAGTTTTGTGTTCTGCTTGGTTTCTTTTCAGTCATGGTTACTAATAAAACATGGTTGGAGACAAGAGAGAGAGAAAGAAGAAAATAGAGAGTTAAAAAATAAAAGAAACATTGAAAAATAGTATTTAAAGAAACTAGATGGTAGAATAAATAGTCTGTTGGAGTTGGCAGTAAAAAATTAATAGCTAAAATAAAATAAAAAATAAAAAAAGTTGCATTTTTAATAGGTAAAGTAACTACTACCACCGGAGATCCTAATTATTATAAAGATTGATTAGCAATTGAACTATGGAGAAATTCAATGCCTTTTTTTTTTTTTTTTTTTTGAGAGAGAGAGAGAGAGATGAAAAGTAAGAGCCCATCAATGCTGCTAACAACGGGATTGAATGTTATCTAAAAACACTAAGCAAACTCCTGTCTGTTGTTCTTAAGAGAGTTAGCAACAACTTTCTTATGATTTTCCTTAAATTTAAAAAATATAATTACTTTTTATCCTCTCCGTTTATATATATATATATATATATATATATATTACTTTTACTTCTTTTTAAAAAATTTTATTTATGTCTCTCTTTCTCTC
Organism: Corylus avellana; assembly: GCF_901000735.1. Lineage (NCBI taxonomy): Eukaryota > Viridiplantae > Streptophyta > Magnoliopsida > Fagales > Betulaceae > Corylus > Corylus avellana. Next base: position 11,577,807 of record NC_081547.1, on the reverse strand, counting down.
TCTCTCATCATCGTCTCCGTCTTCTACAAGCACATGGACCAGGTCTTCTCCCACCTCTTCCAAATTGCTTTCTATATGTTTCTCTGTCACCCACAGCAACAACTAAAACAAAACTCAAGAAAACTTACCAAAAAAAAAAAAAAAACTAAAGAAAATAGAATATCCCTCTTCGAAACCAAACAAGCTTCATGCTTCAATTGGTGGTCCTTCACCCTTTTGAGTTTGCTTGTCTGTCTTCTTTGGTCTTTTTGATCTCTAATCTCTCTCTCTCTCTCCCGCAGGGTCTTCTTCTTTGTCTCTTTCTCTCTCTCTTGCGCGAGAAGTGAACCAGATGGGATAGTACGACTTCGATACAACAAAAATTCCAGGCTTACAGAATTTACATAAATCGTGACATCGCTACTTAACCTTATCATAGCTTTTAAATTTGCAGCGAAAAGTACTTTTTTTTCGGGAGGAATTTTATTTAAAAACTCTCAAAATTTAAAAACTCTTATTTCGTATTGATCTTTTGATTTTTTTCATTAGAAATTGGTAACCCTCCATTGGGTCACTTGCGAGACCCATAGGCGGAACTAGAATTTTTAATTTGGTCACAAAATTTTATATATATATATATATATATATATATATATATATATATTTGGGGAGTAAAAATTAATTTTTAAATGTTTATTTTATAAAAAATACATATATTTTTTTAAAAACAATTCTTATTTTGGGGATCACCTTATGCCTGTTATATCCGATGATATTGATAAGGATACTAAGCCTACTTGTAATATACCTCTCTCCAAAGAGAATTAGACTCGTGCTCCATCAAACCACAACAGATGACCTTATCTTATTTACTTTGTACTCAGCATTATCATTAGCTAAGCTTGTGTATATCCTGTTGATATTATTTCCTGAAACTAAAATTTCGAATTTATTATTATTTCATGATTATTTTGAGTTTCAAATAAATAACTGATCTCTTATTATCATGTTTTATAGTCATTTATTTTAAATAAATAATTTTTTATCCTATTATCTTGTTTTGATCAGTTACCACAACTTCATCAATATCTCCTATTATTATGTTATATGAGATCATGTGTTTTTCAAGTTTCAATGATGAAATTATGTGTTTTCAAGTTTCAACTGCTTTTTCAATGTTAGATTTTAAAATATATGTAACCGTTATTTCAATTAAAAAAAAAAAAAAAAAAAAAAAAACTGCTTCTGAGATAATATGGAATTATATGGATATATTTTAATTCCCAGCAATTTTATTATTTTACAGATAATTTTATTTTCTCTCTCTTCCTCTCACCATTATTAACGGCTGTTACAAAATATTTCTGGTTCTGGATAGTGTTCAGAGTTTGCAATCTGCACACAGACAGTATTGTATCCTGAGGATAAGATTGCTATGATTCCCTTTTGCAAAACTTCTAATACAAGTGGGAGACAATATTTATTTAAGAGATAGAATCACAATCGCCTTACTGTCCAGATTTCATTTACTTCCCATTCTAATTGCATTCTACGTTTATTTTTTCCGTGCAATTCCCACATCTTTAATTCCAACATATCCTTTATGATGTATTAAGTTATCTATCTCTTTGTAACCTTACGGTCTATATATGGAAATCAATACACAAGATATATTCATCCTAGCCAAATATAGTCTTTGTTGATTATATTTTACATGGTATCAGAGCATTCAGATTGACACCGTCAAAACCTAATGGCAAAACCCAGTAATGCTTCCGAACTTTCAATCTCCATGCCCAATCTCACAAGCTTTACACCAGCCAAATTGGGTGAACGAAACTACCCAGCCTGGTTCCTTCAGGTTCGTCCCATTCTTCGGACTCATGAATTTCTGGGTATTGTTGATGGCTCAGAAACTTGTACACCGAAGCTTCTTCCCAAAACTGAGAATGAGGATGCTGTTATAAACCCAGAATTTTTCTTATGGGAACAAAAAAACCAGTATGTTCTCAGTTGGTTTATCACTAATCTCTCTGAGAAAGTGATCGTTACAATCTATGGTTTGAACACCTCCCATGAGGTGTGGACTGCCTTGGCAACCCGATATGCGTCTCCTTCTAAGTCACATATCACTCAACTGCAAAGAGAATTACAGGCTCTGCACCAAGGTACACAAAATTGCTCCGACTTCTTTCAAGGAGCTAAGTCTCTTGCTTATGAACTAGCCCTTTATGGGAAGTTTGTTGACAAGGAAGAACTTGTTTCTTATCTCATTGGAGGATTAAATCCTCAATTTAATGCTTTTATTACAACAATCTCCATTCTCACGAAAAAGACTCCATAACCACTGGTGGACCTATGATCAATGAGATCTCCAGCTAAGTCCGAGTCACAATAAGCTGCAAGAGTGACAGGACGAGGAGTAAAGAACAAACCATAATGAGGAGAACCGTTGAGATACCGAAGGACCCTCTTTGATGCCATGAAGTGAGTCCTTGTTGGGCAGTGCAAGAATTGACACAATTGGTTCACGAAGTAAGCTATCTCGGGTCAAGTAAGAGTGCAAAACTAAAAAGTGCCAACAATAGTCCTATTATTATCCTATACAAGGAGGGATCGTCCAAAGGGTCACAATCAAATTTTGTCAACCACTTGCCACAGGTACAGGGAGCTGCATGTGGCTTGGCACCTACTATATTGGCTCAGTGCAAGAGATCAATAATATATTTAGATTGGTTGAGATACAAACCTAATGAGGTGCGGTGCATATGAATCCCCAAGAAGTAGGATAAAGAACCAAGATCCTTCAATTTAAATTCTGCTTGTAGTCCATAAATTAGATCACGAATGCAAGATAAATGATTGCTAGTGATAATGATATCGTCAGAACAAAGATTGTAAGATTTTTTTGATGCAATATGAACACTGATGTATCAACCAAGGAACCCATGAATCCAAGCTCAAGGAGAGCTTGAGTAAGTCGATGAAACCAGGCCCTAGGAGCCTGTTTAAGACCATACAAGGCCTTGGCAAGCCGGCACACAAAATCTGGACGAAGTGAGTCCACAAATCCCTTTGGCTGCTCCATAAATACTTCTTCACTAAGCTGTCCATGCAGAATAGCATTAGAAATATCAATTTTTCGTAGAGGCCAATCATGGTGTAGTGCAAAAGATAAAATTAACCTCACAGTAGATGGCTTAATGACAGGACTAAACGTCTCTTTATAGTCAATACCATCTCTTTGTTCAAACCCCTTGGCCACTAACCAAGCCTTATATCGTTAGTGACCGCAATTGACAATGACGGCCAGAGAACGAAAACTAGCTATTAAATCCTATGAATGGTTAAACCACATTGTGCCAGGGTTCGCCAATAAGAAAGATGAGAAAGGCTAAAAGTGACGACCGGAGAAATATCGGAGAACAGAGATAAGCCACTAAAAGAATCTAGTAAAGGGCCAAGCCGTAACTGACAATGAGGCCAGAGAACAAAAACTAGCTGTTAAAAATCCTGTGAAGGGCCAAACCGCAATGTGCCAAGATTCGCCAATGAATAAAGTCGTAGATCACAACAAAATTGGAAAATCATTAGAAGAGAATGCCATAAAACACCAGACAAACGTCATAAGACTTTTATTGAAAGCCACATAAACTTGGCCCTAATGCCATATTCAAATATATATAATAAAATAATAAAATATCAAAGAGAAAGAAAAGAGAGAGAGGAAGCGGAGAGAGACGTGTGAGCTACATCTTGTATATTCACTGTCTCTTATATTTGTTGAATTGTTTTAAACTATTACATAGATCTCTATTTATAGAGAGGCAATGAGTAGTGAGTAAGAAACCCAAAATAAACCCTAAAATACACAAGGAAAGGAATAAACCCTACATTACAAATTAAATAAGGGAAATATAAAATATTTTAACAAATGAAATAATATATTATAATGTCCCCCTCAAACTCAAGGTGTAAGCTTGAGTTTGGAAAACAAAAGAAATTCAAAGCAACTAAATTCGATGGTTGGATAACGCAATGACGGCGAAAAAGGCTGAAAGTGACGGTCGGAGAAATACTGGAGAACGGAGACAAGCAGCTAAAGGAATCCGGTTAAGGGCCAAGTCGCAACTGAAAATGACAGTCAGAGAACTAAAACTAGCTATTAAATCCTTTGAAGGGCCAAACCACATTGTGTCAGGGTTCGCCAATAAGAAAGACGAGAGAAGATAAAAGTGACGGCCGGAGAAATACTGAAGAATAGAGACAAGCCGCTAAAACAATCCGGTGAAGGGCCATGCCGTAACTAACAATGAGGCCGGAGAACGAAAACTAGCCGTTAAAAATCCTATGAAGGGCCAAACCTCATTGTGCCAAGATTCGCCAATGAATAAAGCAGTGGATCACAACAAAATTGGGAGATCGTTAGAAGAGAATGCCATAAAACACCAGAAAAACGTCGTAAGACTTTTACTGAAAGCCATATAACTTTGGCTCTAATAGTATTTTTTTAAAAAAAAAAAAAAAAAAAGCATTGCTATGTTTCAAAAATAAATATGTAAGCAATATCTGTGACACCCACTCAATACTAAAAATTCTTCCATTTGAACAAAAAAAACAAATTTACAATAATTTTGAAGAATCCAATATATGGTCTAAGAGAGGAACCTCAAACTGAATATTGTAACATGCCTTCACTGTCTGAGACAAACATATGTCTTTGGTATTGATTGCAGCCAGAAATTTTTGGTGCAGTCAAGCTCGAGGGCGGATCCAAGGGCAGGCTTTGCAGCCCCCCAAAATTTTAAAACCCGCCCTTAATTTTTTTTTTTTTTTTTTAAATATACCCTTAAAAATATTTTTTGTGACCCCTCTCCCCCACACCTAAAATTCTAGTTTCGCCCCAGATCAAGCTCCCAATATCCACTTCTAAAGTGTAAAGGGTCAACCAAAAATCCATCAAAAAATTACCCAAGTAAACATGGTTGAGTTTCTTTATGGTCTGCAAGGTAAGCAAATTGTTCGAACCTGCTTGACTCTTCTCGACGACCCGGTGAACCCCGAGAGTGTTGGCTACCTTGTCCAAACCCCCTAGAGCCCTTCACACGACTTGATCATGTGTTTGACACCAAACACCCTGTACCCAAAGAAGTATACCACCAAACACATAAACTGCATGAGATCAAACAGCAGTTCTCGGCCAATCAAGATTTTGATTATGTACCCAAAATCATATGCGCCATGGAAGGTAGTCTAAGTGATTTTGGAATTCCACAAGGGGCCAAAGTTGAAGATTAGCCTCACAAACTCCTTAGATTCAATACCCTTTTCTCGATTGTTATTGAAGTCAATCCCCTGCAACTTCAGTAACTGGATGGACTCCAAATTGTGAAGATCACTTTCCTTATCGAAACCTTTGAAATTAAACTCCTAGACATAGGAAGAATCCCCCTTGGCATCAGAGAGAGTGAGACCCAACTGGACAATCTTAGTGGCATCCACGTTGCGCTTCGTGTCCAGGTATTTCTCAGCGGGAGATAGACGGGAGTAGTGGTGGCAGGTAGCAAGGAAGACATGGATGAGGAACTCATATTCGAAGGAGGCAAAACAATGATGGGGGAGAGCTCTTGCGATTTTAAAGAATTTATGCTCGAGCTTGTCCTGCCAAACTTCACGATCAACTATCGGACGCGGAGGAGCCATTGCAATTTGCACGCCGTGGAGCAAAAACGATTGTCTCATTTGGAGCAAAAAAGTTTATGTATGATTTGGCATTCCAAGTGCCTTTTATAACCATCAAATCCCACTGCCTTAACCATCCAATCCCTGATCTCTTCACTTTCTCTGTAGAAACATAAGTTTCCAAATTTTACGTGTTTTTTTTGTTCTTCCACATCTGACCCTGTTTCTTGTTTTTCAAGCAAATCATCATGGTTGATCGATCGAGTCTTGTTTTCTCTTGTGAGAGAGGAAGTGGGGCAATGGCTATCGTTGCCCTCTCTCAGTGTCTTCATAAATTTTGTATGCCCGGCCCTGGATGGGCCACCCATCACCACGCCTGCCACCGGCGTTTCAGGAAGAGCTTCATTTCTTGGTCGTTGCTGCCGATCAGGATTACGGAATACCCGATGAGAAGGAGACGCCAGCGACTGCTGCTCATGTTCTAGTTGACGATCCGAATACCGGTGGCGGCGCTAAGAAAGAGGATTAGCTGATGATGGTGAAGAAGCTGGACAGAGAACTTAGCAAGTGTGTATGAGCGGCGGCACCAAGTTTGGGTCCTATTATTCTTAGTTTGTACTAACGATCATAAGTCGGTGGCAATGGTATAATTTTTTTATTTTTTTTATTTTGCTGTGCGGTCTGTTTGGTTGTCGAGAAAATGAAGGAAAAGCAAAGTCAAACATTTTCTCATCATCAATGTTTGTGATTATTAGCCGAAATTATATGTTTGTGTGTAGTGATTTATATATATATATATTTCACTAAGTATATGTATTTCTTCAAAAAAAAAAAAAAAACAAATCTTGTGAAGGGCCAAACCGGACTGTGCAAAGATTCGTTAATTTCAAAAGTTTCGACAAGGAAAGCGATCTTCACAATTCGAAGTCCATTCAATTACTGGAACAGCAGGGGATTGACTTCAATAACAACCAAGAAAAGGGTATCGAATCTAAGGAGTTTGTAAGGCTAATCTTCAAATCTGGCCTCTTGCAGAATTCCAAAATCACTTGGACTACCTTCCATGGAGCATATGATTTTTTGTATTTAATCAAAATCTTGATTGGGCGAGAACTGCCGTTTGATCTCATGTAGTTTATGCGTTTGGTGGTATACTTCTTTGCGTACATGGTGTTTGATATCAAGCACATGATCAAGCCGTGTGAGGGGCTTTGTGGGGGTTTGGAGAAGGTAGCCAACAATCTTGGGGTTCACTGGGTCGCCGGGAAGAGTCATCAGGCGAGAAGAGCCAGTTGAAAGGGCTAACCATGCATAAAACCCTTGGACCGTCTCGCCTCATCACGCCCCAAAACCTATGGACGATTGAAGGTGTAACCTGAAAATTCTAAGCTAGTGATGGATCGATGGCTTAGGGAGAGGATGCAGTAACCGGTAATTGCAGCGGTTGGCAAGGTATAAGTGGGTCGGTTTAAATGGGCTTGTTTGGCCCGAACCCATGTACCAGATGAAAGGTTGGTCTGACCCGAGAGTCCTCACTGCAAGAATAATGAACCGGGTTGAACTGCACCGAAAAAGGCTTGGAAACCCAACTAAACATTGTATGAAAAATTGAGTTGAAAACACTTGGTCAACTTTGAGTGCGGTCAAAGTCAATGGTCAACAATCAACTCTTGGAGAAGTCAAAGTCAAAATTAAAAGTGAGTTCACAAATCCCTTTGGATGCTCCATAAATACTTCTTCTCTAAGCTTTCCATGCAGAAAAGCATTAGAAATATGAATTTGTCGTAAAGGCCAATCACGGTGTAGTGCAAGAGATAAAATTAATCTCACAATAGCTGGCCTAATGACAGGACTAAATGTCTCTTTAGAGTCAATACCATCTTTGTTCAAACCCCTTGGCCACTAATCGAGCCTTATACCCTTAGTGGCCGCAACTGACAATGACAATCAGAGAACGAATACTAGCTGTTAAATCCTGTGAATGGCCAAATCACATTGTGCCAATATTCGCCAATGAGAAAGACGAGAAAGGCTAAAAGTGATGGCCGGAGAAATATCAGAGAACAGAGATAAGACGCTAAATGAATCTGGTGAAGGGCCAAGCCGTAACTGACAATGAGGTCGGAGAACAAAAACTAGTTGTTAAAAATCATGTGAAGGGCCAAACCGCATTTGGCCATGATTCGTCAATAAATAAAGGCTTGGATCACAACAAAATTGGGAGATTGTTGGCCGAGAATGCCATAAAACACTAGCAAAACATCAGAAGACTTTTATTGAAAGCCAAGTAAACTTGGCACTGATACCATTTTTTTTTTTTTAAAAGCATTGCTATGTTTCAATAATAAATATGTAAGCAATATTTGTGACGCCCACTCAATACTAAAAATTCTTCCATTTCAACCAAAAAAAAAAAAAAAAAAAACACAAATTTACAATAATTTTGAAGAATCCTATATATTGTCTAAAAGAGGAAACCTCAAACTGAATATTGTAATATGCTATCACTGACTAAGAAAAATAAATGTCTTTGGTATTGATTGCAGCCGCAAATTTTTGGTGCAGTCAAGCTCCCAATATCCACTTCTAAAGTGTATAGGGTCAACCAAAAATCCATTAAAAAATTACCCAAGTAAACATGGTTGAGTTTTATTATGGTCTGCAAGGTAAGCAAACTGTCCGAACCCACCTGATGACTCTTCCCGAAGACCCGGTGAACCCCAAGAGTGTTGGCTACCTTCTCCAAACCCCCATAGAGCCCCTTACACGACTTGATCATGTGTTTGATGTCAAACACCTTGTACCCAAAGAAGTCTGCCACCAAAGGCATAAACTGCATGAGATCAGATGACAATTCTCGCCCAATCAAGATTTTGATTAAGTAACCAAAATCATATGCGCCGTGGAAGGAAGTCTAAGTGATTTTAGAATTCCACAAGAGGCCATAGTTGAAGATTAGCCTCACAAACTCATTAGATTCGATACCATTTTCTCGGTTCTTATTGAAGTCAATCCCCTGCTGCTCCAGTAACTGGATGGACTTCGAATTGTGAAGATCGCTTTCCTTGTCAAAACCTTTGAAATTAAACTCCTAGACATAGCAAGAATCACCCTTGGCATCCGAGAGAGCGAGACCCAATTGGATGATCTTAGTGGGATCCATGTTGCACTTCATGTGCAAGTAATTCTCAATGAGAGACAGATGGGAGTAGTGGCGGCAGGTAGCAGGGAAGACATGGCCAGGGAACAGAGTCGAAGGTGGCGAAAGGATGATGGGGGAGAGCTCTTGTGATTTCGGAGAATTCTTACTCGAGGTTTTCTTGCCAAACTTCTCGAATGACAATTCGACGTGGAGGAGCCATTGCAATTTGCATGCCTTGTGATTTCCAAGTGCCTTTTATAACCATCAAATCCCACCGCCTTAACCATCCAATCCCTAGCCTCTTCACTTTCCCTGTAGAAACACAAGTTTCCAAATTTTACTTGTTTTTTTGTTCCTCAACACTTGCATCCTGTTTCTTATTATTCAAGCAAAAGATCGCGGTCGATCGATCAAGTCTTGTTTTCTCTTGTGGAGAGAGGAAGTAGGGCAATGGCTACCATTGATTTCTCTCAGAGTTTTCATAAATTTTGTTTGCCCGGCCCTAGATGGGCCACTCGCCACCACACCCGTCGTTGGCATTTCAGGAAGAGCTCCATTTCTTGGTTGCCGATATCCGATTAGGATTACAGAATACTGGACGAGAAGGAGACGCCAGCAACTATTTCTTATGTTCTGGTTGACGACCCAAATACCAGTGGCGGTGCTAATGAAGACGATATGCCGATGGTGGTGAAGAAGCCGGACAGAAAACATAGCAAGTGTGTATGAGTGGCGGCGTTGAGAGTTTCAAAGAAAAAAAGCATAAAGTTTCAATTGCTCTACTGAATGAGGAGATTGTAAGGGATTTCGTCGCCATAACCGGAAAGAGGCCGGTGAGGAAACCCAAGAAGAGAAAGAAGATCGTTCAGTAAAAGATTGTTTATCTTTTTCCGGGTTTGGGTTTGGGTCCTATTATTCTGGGTCTGTACAAAGATCGTAAGTCGGAGGCAACGATGGCAAAGGTATAATTTGTTTTTTATTTCGTTGTGCGGTTTATTTGGTTGTCGAGATAACTGAGGAAAAGCAAAGTCAAATGTTTTCTCATCATCAATGTTTGTGATTATTAATCAAAATTATATGTTTGTTATGTGTTTCTTCAATAAATAGAAAATTAAAAAAAAATTAAAAAATCATGTGAAGGGCTAAACCGGATTGTGCCAAGATTTGTTAATTTCAAAATTTTCGACAAGGAAAGTGATCTTCACAATTCGGAGTCCATCTAGTTACTGGAGCGGCAGGGGGCTGACTTCAATAAGAACCGAGAAAAGGGTATCGAATCTAAGGAGTTTGTGTGGCTAATCTTCAACTCTAGCCTCATGTGGAATTCCAAAATCACTTGGACTACCTTCTACAGCCCATATGATTTAGGGTACTTAATCAAAATCTTGATTGGCGAGAACTGCTGTATGATCTCATGTAGTTTATGCATTTGGTGGTATACTTCTTTAGGTACAGGGTGTTTTATATCAAACACATGATCAAGTCGTCTAAAGGGCTCCATGGGGGTTTGTAGAAAGTAGCCAACACTTTTGGGGTTCACCAGGTCGCCGGGAAGTGTCATCAAGCAGCAGGTTCGGACAAATTGGTTACCTTGCATGCCCAGTTACAAGGGCTAATCATGCCTAAAACGCTTGGACCATCTCGCCTGGTTGATTGAGCAAAGTAAGGCTTGTTGAAAGGGCTAACACGCCCGAAAACCTGTGGACCATTGAAGTTCTAACCCAAAAATTATAAGTTAGTAATGGGTCGATAGCCTAAGGAAAGGCTGCAGTGACCACTAATTGCAGCGGTTGGCAAGAATTAAGTGAGTCGGGTGAAATGGGCTTGTTTAGCCCAAACCCATGGATCAGATGAAAGATTGGTCTGACCCGAGAGTGTCCACCACAAGAAGAATGAACCGGGTAGAAATGTGCCGAAAAAGGCTTGGAAACCGAACTGAACAATGTATGCACCGACTTGAATCGGACAAAACAAATGCCTTTAACTTGTGAAGAATCTCATTTTGTACCATATAGAGATGACAAAAGCAAAAACAGACCACAAAAATGAAATCAGGACCAAAAATTAAGTAGAAAACATCTGGTCCACTTTGAGTGTGTTCAAAGTCAACGGTCAACTTTGGGAGAAAGTCAAAATGAAAAGTCAAACATAAAGGGCTAAGTCAATCATGAAAGAAACTATAATGCGGAATAATAAGATATTGAAACAAAGATATATGTGGTTCGGTCTATGACCTACATCCACAAGATCAAGCCCTAAGGCTGCATTAGGCTCTTACTTATCTGATTAATGTTTACAATATAACATGCTATTATTTGTTGGAGAATTATGTTTGATACAAATAGACTTCTACTCTAGTTAGGTGATAGTCTTTCATTATTAATATACATATTTTAGCACCCATGTTAATCTCTTAGTCTTGTTATTAGGTGTTGTTTTACTTCATTTTCGTGTTTTTTGTCTTTATATAGGTTTTTGAAGAAAATGAAGCAATTTTGGAAAGTTACAAGCTTAAAGGGCAAATTGGGAAAATTTTGCAAGCTTTAGGATCGAGCACAAGCCACCAGGATCGAGCGCATCTGTGCTCGATCGCACAAGACCTAGGCTCAAGCGCAGTAGCGCTCGAGCGCCAGAGCAAGGATCGTGCACACAAGCAGCTGCGCCCGTGCACACAAGAATCAGGCTCGAGCGCATATGTGCTCAAGAGCAACATCGGTGCTTCTACGATTGAGTGCAAATCCTTGGGATCGAGTGCACACAAGGCGCCCAGATGCGGCCAGACTTCCCATTCCACTTAGAATTAGGTTTCCAAAGTCCTAGTTGGATTAGAAGTCATACCTCTGGTTTTATTAGGTTTACTAGGGTTTCTAAGTCTCTCCTAAGCTTATATCTAAGCCTCACAATTCCATAGAGGAAAATTTGGAGCTACTTCTAGGAGTCGTTTTCCGGTTTCTTCTTTTCCTTTTCTTTTTAGTTTATTTTTATGTCTAGCTAAGTCTTTTGTTAGGGCCTAGATGGAAGCCCTAATTATGTCTTTTTAGGATTTCAATTATGCCTTTGTTATAGTCATGATTTGGTTTATTTAAATTGATTATTTCCTGTTTATTTGAATTCCCCATATGAACATGCTTAATCATCATGTGCATATGTAGATATGTTAATTTAGTCAATTTGGATGACCGAATCCTAGGCTTGATAAAGTAACAAATGTATCTTATAACGGGTTCTTGGGATAATCAACATGGGGAACTAGGAGTAGATACCATGCCCTAGGCTTCATATGTTTGTCAATTTTCATAGATTTATGTTTCCCTAAATAAGAACTTAGTAGATACCATGCTAAATACTTTAGGGAAGAAAAGAATTAGAGTAGATATTACGCCAAATTCATTACTTAGGAAAATTAATAGTTTAAGGAGTAGATACCATGCCCTTATGTTTACAAACATTAAATATATCAATATGATTGGAACATTGGCATATTTGTATCTTAATTAAGTCTGATTAGTGGTGGATTTCAAATCCCTAACCATTTCATTATTTTTATTTTTTTCAACATTGCAATTCTGTGACAATTTGGCAATTTAATTCGGAAAATAATTTTTAAACAAAATCAACAATCCTCGTAGGAATGATCTCATACTTGCACCCTATACTATTGTTTTGATCCCGTGCACTTGCGAGTAAAACGTAGCAGATATTTGCCTATTAATTTAGGTGGGTATTTGTCACAACAACTATTCAACTATAATAGTCTTCAAGTGTGATTTAGTGATATTCTTCAACTGTAAGTCAACAATAGTCTTAAACTGTGACTATTATTCTCGAATTCCATGATATACTCTAACATTCCTCGTCAAACTCAAGGTGTAAACTTTTGAAAACTTTGGTTTGTTCTTTGGTTGACAACAAAAGCCGAGATGGTGACTGGAAAACTTGTTGGAGTTGGTGGCGGCCGAGGTAGTTGAGTGGAGTTGATGGCGTCGGAATTGTAACATCGGTTGCTTTTGAACTTGAACTTCGGCAACTGTGGCCTGCATCGGCTACTATGACCTAGATTTGAACTTCGGCAACTTTGGTATGAGCGAACTGGGGGTTGAAATGGGCCTGGGTTTGAAACAATACCACAAAGGTCAAATAAATTGGGCCAACAAAGGGCCAAAATATTGGCAACATGGCCTCTTTTATTTTCTTTTCTTTTCCTTCTTTTTTTCTCAGTTTCCTCCTCTCTCCTTCTCTCTCTCTTTTTTTTTTTTTTTTTTTTTTAATCCATTACAAGGAATAGCATAGTCGCAAATCACAGAAAAACTAGGATAAGAATTAACTTAATCATGTAACCAAACAAATCTAAGTCTAATATCTAAACTAGGATATCATATTCCTAACCTAGAATAGGAATATCTTCATAGTAAGAAATCAACCTATTGCCAAATGCCCTTATTCTTCTTCTTTAATTTCTTTTCCTTTTGAGACCAACGTAGACAACATGGCCTCTTCTTCTTCTCTTTCTAAGCCAAATAAAGCCAACGTTATGCACAGCTGTGAATGGGGGTTAAGAGACTGCCAGCAGGGGAAGGTTGTTGTGCGGCGTTCTATGACTAAAGGGAGCAGCACGGTGGCTTATGGTTGAACCTGGCGGAACTCTCTTCCATGGAGGGTGTGTGTTCCATGGCTGGTCGATGGGCTAATGGACGACAGCCAGCAGGGCCGACGTGACGGCTCAGTAGTCATCACGATGCTTGGTTGGCAGTGCTGATTTGGAATGTGCAAAAATCTCTAAATATCGAGTTCCATTCATAGAATTGTGAGAAGGTGATGAGGGTTCTGGAGAGCCTCAACCAGGAGGGGGTCCACCATCAACTCCTTATCTTTGAGCCCAATGATACCACCGTTGGTAGCAGAGGTGTCCATGGCAATCAGCTCTCTCAGCTTCTCTCCTCGAAAATTCTCCAAAAGATTCTTCTTCTTCTTCTTATTCAAGATGAAGGAAAGGGTTATTGCCTTCGGAGCATTTAGGCAGATAGGAAGGCACCCTTTCCTTTCTTATTCCACCAGAGCTTTTTTTTTTTTTTTTTTTTGGTGTGGATTTGCCCTCAATCGTTCCGGAGATGGATTTGGTTGTTAATAGGGAATGGCCGAAGGAAGATGTGGCTCTGCCGTGGATCTGATTTGATTGGCTGAATTTTTTTTCTCATCAAAATAAAACAATATAAATAGAAAGGGTTTCGTAATTGTGCAATCAATCCGAAACAAAAAGATAAGAAATAAAATAAAATTGCAATCCAGGATTAAACGATTGGCGTTAGCCTATTAACTCTAATACCATGAAAGAAACTATATTGCAGAAATAATAAAGCGGAATAATAAGATAGTGACACAGAGATTTACGTGGTTCGGTCTATAACCTACATCTACAAGATCAAGCCCTTAGGCATTTAGGGGAGCCAAAAGCGGACAAATTTTATGTGTAAATGGGGTGGGGTGTTACAAATGGTATCAGAGCCATTGTCCAACTTGAGATGAGGGGCGTGCATGGCCATGAAAGTGCAGCTGCTTGTGGGCTACACTCACTTGCGGCGTAAGAATGGGCTAATCCCATAAAGGTCACAAAAGGGGACACTGGGTCCTGCGATGAGGTGATTGTGGTGTCTCATATCACCTGGGTATAGAGATGGAGATGTGTTTATAGGTATACTTACACCCTTCATGACAGCAACACGTTTTAAAGCCGTTATGACAATGAACCTATTAGAACTACACAGTTAAGTGTGTTTCTGCCAAAGTAGTACCAGGATGGGTGACCTCTTGAGAAGTCTAGTTCATGGGAGCCAAAAGCGAACAATATTGTGTGTTAGAAGTGGGATATTCAAGAGCAGCCGATGTTTCAAATCCGGCGCCATCAACTCCACTCAACTAGCTCAGCCGCCACCAACTCCTACGAGTTTTCGATCACCATCTCGGCCTCTGTTGCCGACCAAAGAACAAACTCAAGTTTTCATAAGTTTACACCTTAAGTTTAAGGGAGAATGTTAGAGTATCTCATGGAGTTCGAGAATAATAGCCATAGTTTAAGACTATTACTGACTTACAGTTGAATAATATCACTGAGTCACACTTGAAGACTATCACTGAGTTACAGTTGAATAGTTAAAGATTATTACCTAGCTAACCTAGCTAGAGTAGAAGTTTATTTGTATCCAATATAATTCTCTTATAAATAGGAGCATGTTATATTGTAAGTATCACTCAGTTAAATGAGATCTTAATGCAGCTCTAGTGCTTAATCTTGTGGATCAAAGTCATAGACCGAACCACATAAATCTCTGTGTCACTATCTTATCAATTCCGCTTTATTATAGGACTATTGTTAGCGCTCTTAGTATTGCACTCTTTCTCGAACCGAGATAGCTTACTCCGTGAACCAATTGTGTCAATTCTTGCACTGCCCAACAACGACTCACTTCATGGCAGCAAAGAGGGTCCTCCGGTATAATACTCCTCATTATGGTTTGTTCTTTACTCCTGGTCCTCTTACTCTTAAAGCTTATTGTGACTCGGACTAGGCTGGAGATCCCATTGATCTTAGGTCCACCAATGGTTATGGAGTCTTTTTTGGTTGTTGCTTGATTTTTTGGCAATCCAAAAAGTAACCAATTGTTTCCAAATCAAGTATAAAGGAGGAATATCGCTTTATGGCGTTTGTCACAGCCAAGTTGTGTTGGTTGTGAATGCTTCTCAAGGAGTTACATGTGCCTCTCTTTTCTCCTCCCAAGATTTGGTGTGACAACTTAGGTGCAATTGCCCTAGCATCCAATCCTATCTACCATGGTAGAACGAAGCATATTGAAATTGATTATCATTTTATTCGAGAGAAAATATTGCATAAAGATATTGTTACTCAGTTCATCTCTACACCCGATCAATGTGCATATATCTTCACCAAGGGATTATCCGCATCTCGTTTTCTAGTTTTACGTGACAAACTCTTGATTCTTCCCCTTCCCATGAGTTTGCGGGGGCCTGTTAGTGTATCCAATGATATCGATAAGGATACTAAGTCTACTTGTGATATACCTCTCTCCAAAGATAGTTACTTACTCAGTTATTCCTCTGATACAAGACGTGCTCCATCAAACCACAACAGATGACCTTATCTTATTTACTTTGTACTCAACATTATCATTAGCTAAGCTTGTGTATATCCTCTATGATGTATTCAATTTTATTTATCTCTTTGTAACCTTACGGTCTATATATTGAAATCAATACATAGGATATATTCATCCTATCCAAATAGTCTTTGTTGATTATATTTTACAATGCCAAGCCCCCCCCAAGGCATAAGGTGGTTTTGTCCTTGCTTGTGACCCACGGCGAGTCACCTTGGTGACCCAATGACCCGTAAATTTTTTGAGAATTTTTATTATTTTTTTAGAAAAAAATAAGGATAGTTTAGAAATTTCACACTTTTCCGTTAGTATTTAACAAGAAATTCTAATGGATGGGGAGTAATTGAAAAAAAATCAAAAGCTATACACTAAAATGAGAGTTTTTAAACTTCAAAAACATCTCTACAAAAAGTATGACACTTCAAGGGGTAAATGAAGGGGTTTTTTTTTTTTTTTTTCAAATAATTGAGGGGCATGCACACACCTAACAAGTGGGTACTATATTTATAATAACATTATTATTACTATTTTTTTTTTTTTTTACTCAAATTATTTGATTTGCTTCCCGACCTTCATTTTCTGGATCACGCCCCTTTAACATAGAATAGTAATAAAAATGATAATATGCTTTATTATCATTTAACTCACACTTTTTTCTTTTTTTTTTTTCCTTTTCATTATTAAATTTTCTTGGACATTACAGAGTTGCAGTTCTAATATGCCTCTTCCTTCGGAGGTCCCCATGGCAATTTGCGAGTCATCCTCACCAAGCGAGCTTCAATGCACTCTTCTTACTTCGAAGTTGGGCTTTAAATTAAGGCTCCATTTGTTTTGGTAGAAAATATTTTTTGTATTTTTAGGTATTTAATGCGACCAAAAAAAATGTCAACAAAATCTATTTTTAGTTTGACCCAAAAAGCATTTTTAATTTCTGACAAATAATTTCTATTTTTGAAAATCGTAAATTATTTTTTGAGTTTGAGCATCTCATTCTCAAATCTACAAATCCAGTCGGGACCCTGCCAGGGCATTAACCAAGACCTGGTCAAGACTCCCTGAGATCTGGTCGGGTCACCGCTGAAACTAGCAGCCGCTTTCTTTCGATTTTTCCTAAGTTTAGAGAACAAAAACTATTTTTTGCTTCCTTATTCAAATATGCTTCACAATACTTTTCCTTACATTTTCCTATACCATTAAAATATTATTTCTTTACAAGATAGTAGTTCCATACGTACTCTCAAATTTTTAACAAAATTTCAACACAATCTCCAAAAAAAAGCAAAAAGATGAAAGATGAGAGATGAAAGATAAATATTTATATTAAAATAATATATAGAGAAGTTCTTTTGGTTCCCTACATATTGGGTAGTATTCTCAATATTTTGGAAAGCAATAAGGAAGTTACCGCAAGTGACTTTTTGTGTTTTTTTGAAAATTTCCCTATATATATGAAGAAAAAAAAAGAGGTTATAGGGTGTGTTGTAAGTGCTTAATTAAAAAAAAGCTTCCCTATAACTTTCCTATGCATTATTTTAATATAAATTATTTATCTCTGCTCTCTCATCTCTCATATTTTTACCTTTAATTGGAGATTGTGTTAGAATTTTGTATAAAGTTGATGGTAAGCAAAAACATAATTTTAAAAAGAAATAATATTTACTTGATTTAGGAAAAGATAAGAGAAGTTATTGTGAAATATATTTGGATAGAAATCCAAAAAGTAGTTTTCTTTTGTTTTTTAGCCCTAACTTTAGGAAAAATTAAAAAGAAGCTGATATGAATGCTTTAGGGAATATATACTGTATTTGTTGGCATTGTTGCATGTGATTTTTTGTTTGATTGTTTTTTTGTTTTTGTTTTTGTTTTTTTGTTTTTTTGTTTTTTTTTAAGATTTTTTCTGTATTTAGCAGAAGGGAAAAACTTTAAGGCATATGCTGCTAGTGCTTTAAACTATTAAATTTTTTTTTTCTTTTAGCATTTATTTGAAACAATATTTAAATGGCTTCCCTTTCATGTGGCATTTAATTAAGATAATATTTAAATGGTATAGGGAAATGATAAGGGAAGCTATATGGAATAATGATTCACGTCAATATTTTTTCCATGAGTAATTTTATAAGTTCCTTTTGTATCACGCTTGTGTCTTTAAAAATTTGAGGTAATTTTAAGAGTCACATCATTCTTGAAGGGATACAAGAAGGATTTTGTGAATTCTTGTGAATCCCACACAAATTCAACGGTGAATTCATCAATTCACTATGGAGATGGTTAAAAATAGAATTCACGTTAGTATTTTTCCCATTTTTTTCTCATCTCATGAATTCTATTTTTAACCATCTCCGTAGTGAATAGATAAATCCCTCATTGAATTTGTATGGAGTCTATATGAGTCTACAAATCTAATAGTTGATATATTGAATTTGTAGGATGAGATAGAAAAAAGATGAAAAAAAAAATATTAACGTGAATCATTCCTTATATTATAGAGTTCATTTAAATAGGGAAACAAAACGTAGTTTGGTTCCCTACATTTAATGAATATCTAAAGGAAAATGTTACTAGTGCTCTAATTAGAGTAATGCTAGAAACTATATTTTTATCACACAACTATTACACAATGTTAATATGACAGTCTCAGTCAACTCTTAAATCAATCATTCTTAAAAGAAATAAAAAATAAATTCAATAATTAATTGAGACTGTCATGTCAACATTGTAGAGTAATTGTAAAATAAAAATATAGTGTATAAAATTACTCCACTAACTAAGGTTGAAAGATAGAAGGAATTAAGAGCTAAAAGAAGATGGAAAAGTCTAAAAAGTCCTACAGAATACTGCCTCTTATTCGATTAATTTAAAATTCGAATCTAAAGGTTAATTGTTGAGAGGGAGAAGAAGTCCACGTATCATGCAATCAATTAGGACCCTCCGATCTAAAATCATTTTCTGTGGTCCAACCGTTAGGCCACACTCGTGATCGATGCTTCGTGGGGCCCACGAACTGTGAGGTGCGGCTGATTCGGATCACTTTTGGCTTTATAACATCATCGCTGATTGATTTCCCACAGTTTTCTTCTCAACAATTAATAATCTCAATCAATCGCTAATAATGAATAATCATATCATAATTACCGATTGGATAAGGGAGTAATTATATGGGATTTTGAGGGGCAAAATTGAGCAACTAATATCATCCACGTCCCACGTGGCCTAATCATTTCCTCATTCAACTTTCTGTTTCCGACGTGTCCAACAGGGATTGGTGGAGAACAAACATGCTATATAAGTAATCATACCACTCAAATATGGGGGCATCAGTTCCTTTTATTGGAGGCCACATGGAAAGTTGATGATGTTAACCCTTGAGGAAGAAAAGTTGAACGTCTATGTTTCCGACACGTGGCCAAATTTTTGGATTGTTGTTGTTGCACACGTGGCTTACATCCAAACCACCAACCAAAGCAAACTTTATTACCGTGGTAATTTTTAGTTTTCTTACTTTTTAAGGGAAGAAAGAAAATTTTGTCTGTTTTTTCTCCATTTTTTCTGGCAGCTTTATGCAAAGTTGTTAACTTCATAGTATGGATTAGCATTGGCGAAGGAATAAAAACACTCTTTGGGGGCTCACTATTAGGCCTTGTGCTTGATAATGTAGGAGAAATATGCAAATTAAAGTTGGAATTGGAGTACCTTTATGCCATATTTTGAGTGTTAAATTGAGGAGCACCCTAAGCGTTGAAAGACGTCAACACAAATTAAGGCGTTATGATTGACTTTAGTTTGATAATCAACAAGTGTTATGCTTGTTAATTATGCTTAACATGTATATTTAATGTCTAATAGAACACCTGGCTTGAAGAGTAACGCACCGTGCGTAACTCTAGTTTTTCCTCTTTCCATTAATGGGGTGACGTTATATATAAACCAGATGGGTTGAAATATAAAAAAAAAAAAAAAAATTCTCAAAGAAATCAAAGTAAAGTGTCAAGCAATCTCTCTCTTAGTTTTTTTATTTTTTTATTTTTTATTTTTTTTGTGATTTTAAACTACTATGGGTTTTGAAGGTATCATTCTCATAGTGTGCCCCACCACGTAATTTTTTTTTTAAAAAAAAAAAAAAAATCGGTGCAAGAGATGTGCTAACTTTTACTTCGGTTGTGTAGTATTTTTTAACATTGAAGTTTAATAGTAGGTACTCATGGAAGAATAAGGACAATATTTTAATTATACTTTTTGTTGAGAAAAATAAATAAATTAATTGTATAGTTAGGTGGAATAGCCAGTCCATGCTGACTGATCAATTAGCAGCCAGTGGTACATTTTCTTTTAACAAATGAAAAACAATCACTTTTATTAGTCACATGTATGGTATTGAGTCAAAACACTGATTTTAACGATCCTACTAAGCACAAAGTAAATGATTGGAGAGGGACAGGAGTGAAGAGACAGATAATAGAAAGTTGTTATTTCTTGCCTTTTGACTATCCTAAAGGTTATGTTATTAGCGGATTCGAATTCTCTTTTTAAATTTATAATTCTTACCGTCCTTTCCATCTAACAGGTCATACGCATGCTAATTGTTTGTATGTTATCGAGGGAGTTGAATACGTATTTCCATTTCAAATTTTAAACTTATCCACCAAAATCTAAAAATTTAGGAAGAAGAAGCGTTTTCTTTCGATTGTTTCAACTCCTAATTGAAGACTCTCTACTTTTACCCTCTACCTAAACCCTCCGATGAACATGTTGGTAGACTCTCTGATGAACATGGCCACGGACAATCTTACTTGGTCGAAACCACTTTGCTTTCTTTCGCAGATTAATTGTATATCTGTTTATTCAATTATGGTGAGCTGGAGCTGGACTATCAACACATGCATTATTACAATTATGGTGAGCCGGAGCTAGACCATCAACACATGCGTGTTGAGCTAGTTTATAGTTAGTTTAAGTTTCTGTTATTTAGTTACCCTGTCTTCCAATATGTTGTCAGAGCAAATATTATTTATTTTTTTCCTTATTTTGCTTTCTATCTCTCCCATGGCTTCTATTTCTTCCATGGAGTCTTCGCCTTCTTCATCTACAAATTCCTTTGTAGATTCTTCTAATCCATTCTACTTGCATCACAGCGATAATCCGGGATCCCCTCTTGTATCTCAACTACTAGTTGAAGACAACAGTGACATCCCACATTGCTTGGGTGTGGAAAAGAGGGATGTATATTTATATGGAATATGATCTCTCTAAATGAAATGAGACCTTTTAAAGCAAACCCAACAACAAAATCGTGTTAGTTGAGGCCCAAAACGAATAATATCATACCACTTGGAGTGAATTGTTACCTATGGTATCAAAGTCGAAGCTCAGCCTGAGATTGAGGGAACGTGTACAAGGTTATGAGGGTCGCCAATAGAGACGCTGGGGTCCCAAGAGGGGGTAATTGTGGCGTTTCACATTGCCTGGGTGTGAGAAAATTATGTGCTTATATAGCGTATGCTCTCTCTAAATAGTATGAGGCATTTTGGGTTAAACCTAATAACAAAACTGTGTGGGCTAAGGCTCAAAGAGAACAATATCATATCACTTGGAGCGGGCAGTTTCATATGGTATCAAAGCTGAAGTCCAGTCTGAGATGGGGGGAATGTGCACAAGCCTATGAAGGTCACCAGCGAGAATATTGGGTCCCAAGAGAGGGTGATTGTGACATCTCACATTACCGGTGTGTTGAAAAGATGATGTGTTTATATGGAATATGTCATTTCTAAATGGTATAAGGTATTTTGGGACAAATCCAACAACAAAACCGAATTTCATTTATTTCTACTTTCACATGTTCATACTTTGATAAGCTATATGATTTTAGGATAATAAAGCTAAGTCTTTCCACTGCTGACTCTTCGGAGACTGTGAGATCTCTGAGTCATATTTCTTATGGAATAAGGCTAGGGAAAACTAGTTAGTTAATTATCAGTTAATTAACTTTATAAGGTGTTACAGTAACACATATTGGTGTAGTTAGAATACCTGGAACCTTTATTTTAATTGATGTCCTATGTGTTCCAACTTTTTTCTTTAATTTGATTTTGAATAAAAATTTAATCAAAGTTATACACAATTGTCTCTTCTTCTTTTTTTTGGCTAATTATTGTTTCATTCAGTATATGTCAAGCTGGAGTACGATTGGCATGGGTAGAGAAGAAGGAGATTGTAACTCCCCCAAAACTGGCTTGGACCATTTTGATAGGGTTATTAGCAATTCCTCTAGTTCAGTTAACTGATAACTAATTGAAGGGATCGTCCATCTAATATACTCAAAGTAAATGTAAGCGGAAGGTGAAAATGACAAATTTGAAATATCTAAAAATCATGAAGTATGGATGTATTACCATTAATCATAGACTCTGAACTCCTAACCAAAATAGTCATTTTCAATCAAACTTGGTATTGCAAAACAGACTCTTGGCTTCTCCATTTTAAAAATGTCATCTTAAAATAAATAACCTGGCAAGCCGCACATACTTTGTAAGTCTAACATGTAGTAAGTAAATCTCATTATTGAGTATGAACTAAGCTCTTGTTATATGCAGAAGTAAACATGTATTTTCAAAAGCAAATTATGTGTTGCCTTTATTATTACACCCTAGAAGTACAATTTTGGTTTTTGAAAAGTGTAGGTGTAATCTTAGCAACAATTGCTTATGAGTTTTAATGCAGAAAACTAATGTTATAATAGATCATAACTATCATACATGGTTTACCTATGATATTACCCTATTCTCAGCAGAGTTGGCGTTATCCTGAAGGACCTATAATATAATACTAGGGCCCCATATATTGCACGCTACTATCCATATCACTAGCAGTCCGACCAAGTTTGACCTTTGGTGGCCCACGCTACTAATGATGTACGTCCTATAGTGACCCGCCAATCAAACATGGTTGCGCTAGTCACGAACAACTATTGGATCCAAGGCCTATACAAGAAACACATTTGACCGTAGAATCAAGTTTATATAATAAGTCTATGGCCATCTTACCAGTATATCATGTCATACAATGCATCTTATTAATTTGTTATGATTACCCAATTGCATGAAAGTAATTAAGCGCATACCATACATGTGCTTATTCAGCTTATATATCGTACATGTTTATGAAAAGTAGTCGTAAGTATTTACTTACCTTGTACGCTCGCTCAAATCCTCAAACATCTCAAGTTCCTGCTATAACGAAACATGGTCTTTCATTACTTGTAGAACCTATTGCAAACACACAGGGTCCTAACTGAGAAGCAAATTAGCTAGAAGTTCGCAAAACCCTAATTTCACCTACTCTAGACATAGCTCAAACATTCGGGCCTATGATCGGACATTCGGACTCGAGGTCAAACGTTCGATCAGAGTGCAGAGAACGTTCTGTTAGAATGCCAGGTACATGTAAGACTCCTATGTTCAAACCGTTACGTAACAAATCTTACCCTAGGCTCCTAATAAGTTCATAAGAACATAGTAAAGCATAACATCTCAACCTATGAAAATACTAGGTTTTCTAAAACATTTGAAAATCTTTTTTCTTTTTAAAACACAAATTCATCATGACGCTCTAAAACTTGTAAGAAGCATGAAAATTACAAGAATACTATTAAAGCTTTCTTAGAATTGATGGGGAGTGGAAGTAAGAAATGAAGATTGAAGGGCAAAGGAGGGGGTATTTATATGGGGAGAGGCTAGTAGCATGCTGAAAAATGTGGATAATAGATTAAAATTACTTTCAGACTGTCATCGAACATTCGGTAGGTGTGGTCCAGCCTTGAACATTCGTACTGGGGGTTAAGGTCGAAATTTCGGTGGTCCCCCGTCAGAAGCTAAATAAACATGGGTTTTAAAACAATTGTAAGTAATAGTTGCATTGTAAAAATGTTTGTTTTTCCTGAATGGTTGTATTTGGGTTTAGTTTCTAAAGCATAATCTGAAGCAGCATAGCTTACCTTTCTCTGTTAGTACTTCAATTTATGAGTAGCCTTTGGATTTAATTCATTCTGATATTTTAGCACCATTTTCAGTCAAGTCGACTAATGGTTCTTAATTCTTTATTACTATTGTTGATGATCATACTTGTTTACATGGGTTTATTTGATGCAATGTAAATTCCAAACCAGACATCTCATTAAAGCTTTCTTAGAATTGATTGAAACTTAGTTCAATGTTAAAATCAAGTGTTTAAGATATGACAATGGCAATGAATTTAATATGGATTTTTATTTTTATTTTTTAATCCAAATGTGTGATTCACCAATTAAATTGCATTAAATCACTACAGCAAAACACCATAGTGAAACCGTAAGGTCCAGATTAATTCGTCTCTTAACAAGGGTTAGGGCCAGGATATTACAATATCTTATGTGAACAATTCATAGTCAAACTTCATATGGTTTATTCATGCCTTTCACTTGTTCACGGTAGGGTTTGCACATCTCGAGGGATCTCTTGTACAATACCGATGCTCCGGTGAGGTACAATAGCAAGCCACAACTAGTGGTTTGATTGGGTCCAACCTTGGCTGATCCACACCACTAACAATGTCGCAATGCATAACCATTACTTGTACATGGTTGCGCTGGTCACTATTAACCATTGGATCCAAAGTCAACAACATAAAAGTAAAAGTAAACCATAAGGCCAAACTCATATAATGGTAAGCCCATGATTGCCATCCATACATGGCTAATCATGTCATAGGATGCAATTATCTATTATCTTTTAAATGCATATACTTATAAAATTCACATCATACAACATTCTATTTCCAACATTTTAAGTAAACAAAATATATAGTTAACATATTTGAAAAGTATTTCGTGTGAGTATAAAACATACATGTTTAATAAATGTAAAATATATGCCATAAAGAAGTGACAACAAGTCTCTGTGTGAGCTTAACTCACATCAAATAGATGTGCCACAATTTTTGACTTGGAGGATCAATCCTTTACCAATCCTAAGAAACCATAAACCCTAAGGATCAATCCTCCCTTTAATAGGATCTATCATCTTGTGTCTAAATGCAATTTTAGGGTTTTAAGAAGCATTAGTGCGACTATAACGTCTATATATTCGTCATTAACCTCTTTCAAACTCATTTGCATGAATTCCAAGGTACCTAGAGGCTGTCAAGCATCATGGTGAAGAGAGAGTCGTTGTTTCCTTAGTTTGAAAGTGTATTTGCGAGTTTCTATAACGTCCTAGTGAAATTAATTAACTGATAATTAACTTCACAATTCGCCTCTCAGTCCCATTCTAGAAGAAATAAGATCCAAGGATCTTTACTCCTTAAAAAGAGGATACTAAGTAGCATAAATATTATGATTCTGTCAACATTAATTGTTACAACTAGATCATATACCAAGAATCATCACATTAGCTGAAATCATATTATGTTACAAGGACTTAATGCTATACCTTAATATACAAGCATAACTCAAAAGTTATAAATCTACAGCATCATCCAAAAGTACTAATTACCATGAGCAACTGATCGAATCTTGCAATAAATCTTCAAGCGTCAACCGGATCAAGTCCTTCACAATAATCATATGCTTCATGGTATCCACTTTCCGCTAAACTATTTATAACAACACATATATACATAATGAAGGGAAAAGAAAACAATGGTAAGTTGGATGACTTAGTGAGTGTAAATGTGCATGACGTACACGTCATTATATGGTGAACTCAGTTGTTTGTAAATCACATGAACAATTATGAGGCAACAGTTTATCATGAATGCAATATATATAATATATGCTGTAATATAAGAATCATCTCATAGTTTAAACCGTATGGTATACCCAAAATATTACTCATTCTTAACAGGGTTGACGCTATCCACAGGGACCTATAATACAATATCGGTGCCCCGAATATTGCACACTACCATTCATTACACTAGTAGCCTAACCAAACTCGACCTCGGGTGGCCCACGCTACTAATGATGTATGTCATGTAGTGACCAGCCATTCAAACATGGCTCCGCCAGTCACAAAACAACCATTGGATTCAAGACCCATATAAACACACATTTTGACCATATAGTTAACATATATAGTAAGTCCATGACTGTTACTATAATACCCCGGCAAAAACACCCGTTTTTAAAAGGTTTACAATTTACTACTAAACACCTAACGTTTTCATAAAACAAGGTTTTATAAACCAATGGACCTAAACCCTTTATAAGTAACCCAACTCCTTGAGCATTTTTGCCGCAAAACCCAAATCCCACCTTTCATTGACTGAACGTATGCTAGGGAACCACCCAAGTGTACGCACCTAACCTATAGTGCGAGCGTATGCTAGGGGACCACCATGAGCGCTTGTTGACCAATCTTTGAGCCATTGGGCAATACCCTAAACGTACGCCTCAACACTTTTTTCGAAAGTGTAATAGTACCCGAAAGTTCGCTAACACTTTGAAAAGCAATTTTAACTCATTTTCCACCTTTTCAAAGCAAGGCACACCCAAAGCCCCTATATAAACCTTACCCTTCAACCCTCAGTCTCTCCCAACCTCAGAAAACCCTAATCCTAGTGTGAGGAGTGACTTGGAGAGAAGAGGAGGAGATCTTGGTGCTTTGCCATCTTTCGAGGTAACTTCTTGTCCAAACATCTAGCATTTAAGCTATACTTCTTATTTTGTGTTCATACAAGTTTTAAAGATGCTTTGACGAGTTCTTGCACCTATTTCCTTACAAGGACCAAAAATGTTTTAAAGAGCCTTAAACTTGCCTTTTTATTGCTTTGAATTGCATGATGTGTACCTTGCATGTATCATTAGGAACCTAGGATGAGATATACGAGTTACCACACCTTAGGAGCATAAGACCCCGTTTGGAGCTTCTGGCCGAGAGTTTCCACTCTCTAGCCAAACGTACGCCCACGAGGCCAAGTGTTCGTCTAGAGAGAAGGACACACGTCTAGTAACCCAAATAGGTGATTTTAGGGTTTTGACGACCCCTTTTGTTAGGTAGAAACTTATTATGTCACTCAGGGAGTTCTCTAGCACTACTTATAATGATGTGATGTATTTTGTTATAATAGGAATTTGTGATGTTGGAGGACTCAAGCGAGCGTACTAGGTAATGAAATACTTATGATCACTTTCCTTAAAAATGTGTGATATGTTAACTGACAGAGCACACGTATGATATGAGCATGCTTATATTTTTGTACAACTCAGTAACTGCTTTAACAACTGGTTGATAAGATGCATTGTATGACCTGGTACACCAGTACGTGCGGTATAATGGCCATGAGCTTACTATATAGACTTGATTCTATGGTCAAACTGTGTGTGCATGTGATATATAGGTCTTGGATCCAATGATTATTTCATGACCGGTGCAACCTTAACGGGTGAGTCACTACAGGACGTACATCATTAGTAGCGTGGGCCACCTGAAGTCGGACTCGGTTGGGCTGTTAGTGTTATGGACAGTAGCGTATAATGGTTGGGACACCGACATTGTAGTACAGGTCCACCGGGACAACGCCAACCCTGCTAAGGAGGGGTAATATTTTGGTAGACCATATATGATAGTTATGACCTATAATGCATTAGTTTTTTGCATTGAAATACTTAGGAGATTGCTGCTGGAAGTACACAATTTTCTGCCAACAAATCAATACTTTTTGGGTGTGTTAACAAAGACAACACCTCTTTCAAACCTTTGCCAAATTGCATGTTTATTTTGCTCAATAATAATTGGCTCATGTCGTGCTCAATTGTGAGGTTTAACGCGGCTATTACATCTTGTAGGTAACCTGTTTCTAGAAAGAAAAGAGTGGCATGGTTTCTACTATGGACTGTGCTTAAGATTAAGATCTTCACATTGTTATCAGGTTTGCTTAAGTTATTATTTCTACTAGTTGTTTCGTGTCTATGTATTGAGGATTATACTTGTTCCCATTATGATTATTAGACATCTCAGATTTATTTCAAATTCCTATGCTTTAACTCTGATGTTGCTTAGAGGTGCGGTTCTCCATTTAGCTACGATTAGCTAAACGGGGATAATTGCCAGTAACCCTACCAAATTGGTCAAGGCAAGATTTGGGGGTGTTACAGTTATCCCGCACATTCCAGTGTATTATGTCATACAATGAAATTAATCTTGTTTGTCTTTTACATGCATGCTCTTACAAATCTTGTATTTTCATTATCTTGCTCAATCAACATATGTTTTCACAAAATAGAGTTCACAATAGTCCAAAATAAATTTCATGAGAGTTGTAAAGATGCATGTTGGATATATATATAAAATAATCATGCTATGCGGAAAAAATAATACCAAGTATCCATGTGAGTTTGTACTTACTTGTGTCGTAATGCTCCTCCGTAAAATCCTCTTGAGGTTTCAAAACCTCGAATACTGAGAAAATACCTATAATTAGTTCTAAACGAGAGCTAAAACAAGCCGTAGACCTAAACATGCTCAAAACAGACTTTTTACCAGATCATCGAACGTTCGGACAGAGAGTTGCAAATGTTCGGCCAATATATCGAACATTCAGACAGAGAGGTCGAACATTCAGTGCTGGGCTGAAAATCCATTTCGAACCTACAACCAACAAAACCACCTTTAGGCAAATCTTAAGGTCTTAACATGATCCTTAATATAATCCTAAGCCAAAATAACGTTTATGTGCAGAATAAACTACGTCTAATATCATCAAGATGTTAACCTATGCTAGATCCAAGATTAAGGCCAATATAAACTCAAACCTACCAACTAAGCTATAAAAAACTGTAATACCCCGAAATTATTTCCCTATTTTGAAGGAAATAATTATAATTCGACTTTTGTTATTATGGATTTTAATTGGTGGTTTTATTTTATAAGATTTGGATTTGCTAATGAGGAGATAATTATAGATTTTGATTTTCTATAGTATTAGGGGGTTTAAATTGAGGTTTGTAGATTTATTTGATTAAGCCGCAATAAAAGGAAAAGACAAGAGGTTGTTATTGTGAATAATGGATCTTTTGGGGTTTAATGGATTAAGATGGGCAATTTTGTAAAGCGTAGGATTAGGGTAGGGGCTTTTAGGGAAGGGAATTTCTAAGATGAGGGACTTGGCTTCAAGTGAAAGCTTGGCTTTCATGTGAAGCCAAGCTACTGCACCGCAGGCAGCATGCTTTCTGCCTACCACACCTTCACGTAGAAGGTATGAGTGCATTGTGTGTGTGTGTGTGAGAGAGAGAGAGAGAGAGAGAGAGAGAGAGAGATAGGAGCCTCACGTGAAGGTTGGGCCTTCACGTAAAGCTACTACAAGGCAGCAGCAACAAGCACGTGTTGTGCAAATTTATATTAGCTCGCAAATGCACGAATCGATTGTAGTTAATAGATTGCAAGTGCGAGGTCAATCCCACAGAGAATTGTATTTTTGAAAGAGCAATTTAAATCTAAAGTAATTTAATCCTAACCTAGTTTCAAAAGGGTTTTGAATTTTGATTTTTTGAAATTGAAACGACTAAACATAAAATAAATAAGCTACGTAAATCAATAATAAAGGTACTAAGGATGCGGAATTCACACTCACCGAATCATATCAACATACTCTATGTTCATCAATATTAATCCGAAGTTCTCACAATTTAAATCTTATGTATATTTTACTATGCTTCAAAAGAATTAATCAAAATTATCCCATGTATCCATTCATTGTACAAATCACAAGAGGAATCCAAATTTAATTGAAACACCAGATGTATCTAAAGATCAAATCACAAGGGATATCCAATTTTTAGGCATATAAAACCAAGCAAACAATCATATAAAATTATCCTAAATCATCAAGTGTATCCTTGAATCACAACAAGATATCCAAGATTCATTCAACACAATTGAAAACAAGTAAAACAATTGAAATATAAAACCAATAAAATAGGAATAATAAAACTTACAATAAAGCGATGTTGTTCTTCATCGGTGAGGCTTCATCCCCAACCTTAGTTGAGAATTTAGCTTCACATGACTATGAAACTAAAACCTAAACCTAAACCTATAGAAAAACTAAACTAAAAGAAAAGTTGTGGATTAAATTTTGTTTCCAAAATTGCATCACAAAACTAGTCTCTAGAATTGTATATATTTTCTTGAATGCAAAAAGGTCCATTTATAGGTTTAGGGAAGTACTAGAAGCCCTAGTAAACCTAGATAATTCGGAGGTCTGTTTCCCAGTCCAAATAGAAGTCTGAAATCTGAATAGTATTCGTTTAGATTTGTGTCCTTTTATTGCGGGGTGATTTTGGCATAGTAACTGTCTGAATTAGAAAAATCCTATTTCACAACGAATTGTAGTATTTTGAGTTAGCTTTCCAATGCCTAGAATAATTGCAATAAGATATTTGAGCGAAATGTTATGGTCAAAATACTGAGATGTGTACAGAATCTGATTTTGAATTCAATCCGATTTTGACTCCAATTAGAGAAATTTCGATTTAATCCTCTCCTTGATTGGGTTAAACTTAACCACATCATCTAGGTCCTCTCTTAGCTCGTGCTAAGAGAGGGGAGAATTATAAACCAGGGAGCGTTGCTCTCTACACCTTTGCACAATAGAGAGAACGAGAGGGAGAGAGGAACCGAAAGGGAGAGGGAGATTGTGAGGGAGAGAAAGAAAGAAAGAGAGAAGATGGGGAGAAAGAGAGAAGATGGGAAGAAAGAGAGGGAGTGTTCTCCTGCATGCCCAGACTAGAATGAGAGAGAGGGAGAGAGAGGGAGAGAGGGAGAAAAGAAAGAAAAGAGGAGAAGATAAAGAGAGGGGCTATTTCCCCCTTGCCCAGACCAAAACATAAAGGAGAGAGAGATGAGTTGGAAGAGAAAAGAAGTAGAAATAGAGAGAGAGACCTGAGAGTTGAGAGGGAGCTGAGACTAGGGGAAGAGAGGGGCGAGCCGTGGTGGCTGTGTCACCGATGACATGCGGCAGTGGCTTTTCCGGCGACATAACAGCAAACCTACAACCTAGCTCCATTAGCCTCCATGCCCTAAAGCCGTATTTTCTAGGTAATCTCCTTACTTTGCTAGATTGTGATTTTATGGATTTTTGTTATTGATAGAAGATTGTGTAAGGCTTATTTTGCCTTGGGTGTTGATCTTGATTATGGGTTGTTAGACCACCTAATGGGTTTTGTTTCCTTATAATTTCCTAGTTGTGTTAAGGTGGATTGGGGGTGGATTTTCGATGGATACGGGCTGATTGTGTTTATTGGGTGTTGGATATTTGTCATTCCTTGATGATGAATTCTTGAACTTGTAATGGACTTTTAATGCTTTGATTTAGAGGTAGCCGGTTGTGTATTAATTTTAGGGTATCGATTGACCAAAAGTATGGAGAAGTGCCTTGTAGTTGGCCAATTATGGTTTTGTTGTTGTTATTATGATTGGGTACCTTGGGTTCCTATTAACTGGCGTTTTGATGTGTCATATTGTGAGCTTGAGAAGGTGGGTTGTTTTATGGATTAAAGTCATGGCATTGCATGGTTCATGGCCGAACGTAGTGTATTTTGAGGGTTGTCTTTGTGGGCAACGGATGATGGTTAAACTTGGTAATTTCATGAGTTGCTTATGTCTAGGGGTTGCGATTGTGTTGAGGTTTAGGATCCTAGAAGGAGTTGTAGATGGTATTATTCTAACTAGGATATTATGTGACTCTAATGTAGGATTTTTATATAAAGCCTCCAAGAGGATTTTTAAGGGATCAATCGCAATTATAGAACACTACACATCGGTGTGTGTTGAAGGAGAATATAAGGATCAAGATAAGTGGGCTATCTTGTGTTAGTATTTTCATAGATAATGACCCGGTGCATTTTATACATAATGCTTTCAAAGACAAACCTGGGTTATCTCTTGAACTAAATAAAATACCATTTTATGCATGAAAAGTGTGATATGAGCAATTTTTATAACTATTGTCTCAAAAATATACATGAACTGTTTATTGGGCTACTTGATAATATTATATGTGATGTAATGCTATTTATGATGTGACAAATGTGGTGACACCAATACCGTGTGTGTGTGTTGTGTATGTGATCGGAGGCAGTGGAACAAACCATTTGTTGGGTGTAGCCTCATAAGCCATTAACCCTAAGTAAAGAGGGTTAGGCTAATAGGGTTCCGTAGAGAGGGGATGAACAGACTAGTCTTTGCCGAAAGGTGATGTGTAGGACAAGCACAACCTTACTCTGGGGTTAATCAGAGCAAGCTATGTTATGGAAATTTGGTCTTACTTTGTAGAAGGCACAAGTAGTTGCAAACAAAGTAAGGGCTTGGATAATATTATAATATTGTGAATGCATCCCAATGAATATTTTTAAGAATAATGATATCTATGCTTAACCTTTTTATCTGGATATAAGCTGTTCACTATCACACACTAGCACGAGATTACCTGCTTACTAAGTTGTCGGACTTACTCCTTACTTTTCTACACCAAGGGAGCATGATGGCATTTTATAGAGGGCTGGCTAGGGTTGAGTAGACTGGATCTGGAGACAGATGTGGCTGTTTGATATAAATGTATTGATTGGGTTATGACTTGAAGACCTATTGTATAACTTCGACGGTTATTTATCATATCTAGCATAAGAGACGTATCTATGTATTTTAGGAGGGTGCAACTATTCTTTGTACTATCATGTATAATTGATGACTCAACTTATATAGAGGTTTTAGTGATGCTCTGATTGGAATGAAAAATGCTTACAGATCGAAATAAATTCATGGACTTTCCCTGCTTAATTACTTTGATTGAGGAAAATAGATCCTTGTGGACTTACCAGTTTTGTGGATAAGTTTGGGAGGCGCTTGATAATTTAATTACCAGTTAATTAAATTTTCGGGGCATTACAAAAACACTTAACTAGCATAACAACTAAGTAAGGAACAAGTTAGGCTTAGAAGATTATCTCATTGATGCAAAACCTTCAAGAAATATCACATTCTCCTTCAAAAACTTCCACACACTCAAATAGAGGTTCCACATGGCAACATGGGTGGAATAAGGCTTATGGGTTGAGTACGAATGGATATTTATAGGGTCGAAAAAGCTAAGGACGTTGTTGTGACAGTTTTGTAGGTCAACGAATGTTTAGTGTATACAGTGGTTCGAACGTTTGGTCATGTGACGACCCGCTTAGTAAAAACATGATAATATTTTTCTTTTTGAAAACTTATCATGAACAAAGTGAATCGTCACAGTGGCATGGTGATATCGTAGTATGCCATGGCCCGTTTCTTAACTTGTTTGATAATATAGTTTCACAGAGCCTACAAGCATCATTAATGATTCATTAGAGTTCATGTCGTTGCAGAAAAAACTTATGAATAGAAGACATAATATCGCATCATCAGAGTTGACATATACATCTAAGTAAATAATATTAACATACACAAAAATGGCCAAACAAAGAGTGTCATCTGCGAATCTAGGCCTTATACAAGATAACATATGTTTAGACAAAAACATAAATTATTAAATGTTACATAAATAGTGGACAAACAACTAGTCCGACACAAGACATTTGGCGCATCTAGGCCTCAGTCATTGTAGTAGCCCAAATACATAGCTACTGGATCCGCATCTACTGCCTCAGTACCTGCATCAACAACGACATCCTCTGCATGGTCACGAAGCCGAAGCCGGGGCACCGCCACACAAATGGCTAATTGAGTTCGTGTCTCTCTAGTAGGTATAGAAATTACAGGCTTTTCGAAAATAGCCAACCTTTCACTACTAAGTATGTTTATAATAACGGTTGCATTGGTATAACTATGGCCAATGTGATAAAGACCATAGTCTTGAGAGTCATTTGAAAACATACTAAATTAGTTGTAAGAGTATATGTAAGCTCGATCTTTCGCTCTCGGATCATGCGCATACCAACCTATCTAATTTTATAAGTATATATATATATATATATAGAGCCTATATACACTTATAGACGTGCGATCACTATTTTGGTTGAACACAAGTTTATAAATATAGCTATGCAATATTAAAATCTCAATATTTGATTATAATCAATCTATAAATAAAGAATATTTCAATAGGTTGAAAACATATTAAATTAATTGTGAGAGTATACGTAAGCTCGATCTTCTAGTCTCAGATCGTGCGCATACCAACCCATCTAATTATATATATATATATATATATACACACACACACACTTATTAGATGTGCGTTCACTATTTTGGGTGAACACAAGTTTATAACTATACAATAACACAATCCCAATATTGATTATAATTAACCTATATGTTGTTACCGTGCACAATAATTAATAAAAAATATAGAATAACAAAGAGAGAGATTAAGAGAGAGAGAGTCAACACACAGATTTACGTGGTTCGACAATTTGCCTACGTCCACAGAGAGGCAGCTGTATTTTTATTCTTAATGATTAAGGGTTATATCATACATATATATATAGAAAAACCCTAAACTCTACTTGTACGGACTTATTAAGAAAATTCTCAAAATATCCCGTACTGCTCCATGAACGTCGCTAGCACGACGTTCACTCCACTCCCGTCTACTTGGCCTTCTACTGATATTAATATGAGCCATCAGTTCCAACACTATAAATAGATAATATTTTAATATCAACCTAATTATTGAATATACGAAAATTATTATATATTTTTCGTATATTCTAACAATGTTAAAGGATGTTTAGAGCATATCCAACAATGCTTTCAAAATAGAGATATAGTTAAATTTAGCTAATTTGAGCATTTTTACTTCTCCAACAGAGCTTTCAAAATGATTTTTTTTTGACAAATTTGCTACAGTAACATTTTACTATTTTTGTATTATTTCTTTTTCCTTCTCTTTTCCTCTCTCTCTCCCTAAACGCTTGTTTGTTCTTTTTCCTTCCTATCCCCCTCTCACCCCTTTTCATATGGTAAAATAATATTTAATTAGAGTAGATAGTTAAAATAAATGTTCTGTTGAAGTGTGTACTGAAAACTAGTAGTTAAAATGAAAAAAAAAAAAAAAAAAATTGTATTTTAAGTATTTAAATTAAAAATCCTTGCCGGAGATGCTCGAATTCATGTGTAATTTCCAGACACAAAAGCATCCTGCCAAATAATTTTTCTTGGTTCCTTAGTAAACTCATCAAATCATAACACCCCACTCTATGGATATCCTTGATTTCAATATCAGAAACTACTAATAAATGGCTTAAACCCCCCATTTTTCTCACCTTGAATACAATACGAGTTTGAATTTGGCTTAAGTGCCGTAAAAGAATCAAGGCATATATACTGCAATTTTATTTATTTATTATTAAATGACCTTCTTTGAAGAAACAATTTTTTAGGGTTGTTGGTAGCATGATTGTTATTAATATTATTTTATTATTTATTCGCAGCAAGCTGGTGAAGAAGATGTTGAGTGGTGCTGACTCAAATGGCGGTAACATGTGTCGCACGATAAGTGGAGTAGGACATATAATTATTTGTCGTGGACTTTAAGGAGGGTAATACGGTAAATTAGGTATGAATAAATGAGAAGAACCGTGGTCACTGCTTGAAGCGCACGACATGTCCATTCTTTCGCTCTCTCTTTCAGAGGATTTTGTTTTAATTTTTTTAACAGTTAAATTTGCCCCCAAAAAAATAGAAAAAAGGAAAGAAATAACCGTTTAATTTGGAGCTCTCACCCTCTCCAGTCTCAGCGGGAGTGAATGTGCACAGTTGACCGTGACTTCACTAACCTTAAATTACTAAAATGCCCACTTTACTGAACAGTGGGACCATCCATGTTCTACATAACGTATTGCCCATGGAATCACTCAATCACATGTTTGGACGACAATACCCTTTACCTTACTAAAATATCCTTGACTTGTTAGCATATGTCTATTGAATTTTAGCTGCAGTTTTAGTATTTGTGGTAAAATTTATGGTATTTAAAACTTTAAAAGTCTTGATTCTTACGAGATTTGCTTCTATGTTCTTAAGAGATTTAAAATAAAACACCTGTTGCATAAAAAAGATACCCGATAAAATCTATCTGTTTAAATAAATTTTAAGTTGTCTAGCTATTTATTCCGACAGATAAATCTTATGGTAAACTCTTTTAAATGGATTGCTCAAATTACTAATAATTTGGGCAAAAAACTGCTAAAAATTATTATTCAATGATTAGTTATTTAGATTGTTTCCTTTTTTGAATATGGTATTCAAGCATTAATCCTGAAACATTTTGATGGATCCTGATTTACCCATCTCACTAAATTCTTGGTAACTATTGTTTGGTTTACTCATTTTACTGTAATCTCTCCGCCCAAGCAGCTGCAAAGCATGGATAATATGGAGTCAAGCCCATTTGTGTAAATTCACACCAACAGAGAGCACTACAGTTAAGGCCATTTTTCTGTAATTTTACCTTGGAAATCAAAGAGTCATTGTCTTTGAATTCTAGTAAAGATTATATGATTAACGAATTACATACTTCAAAAACTTGTCTGAAAGCACACTACTCTCTCTCTCTCTCTCTCTCTCTCTATCTCTCTGTACTGTATAGACTATAGAGGAGTGTGGAGAGAGAAAGAAAGATACACGTTTGTGGGGATGAGTAAAGCGAAAAACATCTTGTCATTGTTAGGGTTTTCCTTAGAACCTAAAGAAAAATAAAAGCGAAGCCCATTAAAGTAATTCGGAAGAGCTATTCCCAGTGACTCGCACAGAAGGAGAAGGAAAAAGATTGTATAAAAAGCGAGTATAGCGAAATGTTGGTACCCATTTGAACCCGAATCCGAGGATCCGATTGCGCAAGCCCAAGATCTCGGAAGATTGACCTCTTAGGTACGCTTTTGTTTCCATGATCGCTCTCACATTTGCGCTAAATGGTCTGAGTGACTAGGGTTTTTGAATTTTCGGCGAGCTGTTTTTGTTTGTGTACTTTGTGTTAAAGTGTATGTCTATTTATATGTGTACAAATTTTTTTTTTCTGGGTTTGGCTTCGTTTTGCATTTGAATTTGGTTTTGTCGGTGGAAAGTCTATGTAAACGGTTTGGTTTTCCATTTGGGTTTGGAAATTTATTGAACCAGATCTGTGACGAATACGATTGATTTGTATAAAGTGGGGGCTCCTATTTTAGTACAAGAGCGTGAATTTTGGTGCATTTGGTTTTGGGATTGAGATCTATCGGGTATTTTTAGTAACCAGTTTGGTCTAAAAGTAAAGTGGGTTTTAGCCACTGGGCATCTACTTTCTAATTTTGACTTATTTTTAAGTAATCCATTTTATTTGAATACTTGTAAAGAAAAAATCCATTTTGTTTCAATGTGGATTACTATAGTATGGTTCCCTTCGTTGGTTTCAATAATTAAAGTTTTCACTCTATGATAACTTAGTATTAGTTTGCAATTTTATGGATTTAGACTACATTGCTTCATAACTTTTGATAGATAGTAATTTATTTTTAATTTTTATTGGTTTTTCCAGAATCTGCATTGTTGCGTTAAAATTTTGCTGTGCTTGAGACTTGATTAACTAAAATTGTGAGGATCTGCGCTTGCAGTTTGCTCAAAGTACACCTGGGTATATGAATAATTCAGAGAAGAGATAGTGTATAGTAGGGGAAGATGAAGTCTGACACACCTCTTGACTATGCTGTGTTCCAATTGTCGCCAAAACGCTCACGGTGAGGATAACCTCTTATTGGGTTTTAATTTTTTTCTTATATTTTCTATCTTTCAATTTATGCAGATTTGATATGGGGATATATATTCTTTTTCCTTTTTGGGCAGATGTGAATTGTTTGTCTCGAGTGATGGAAACACCGAGAAGCTTGCGTCAGGATTAGTAAAGCCATTTGTGTCCCATTTAAAGGTTGCAGAAGAGCAGGTTGCACTTGCTGTTCAGACGATTAAGCTTGAAGTTGAGAAACATAAAAATGCTGAGATGTGGTTCACTAAAGGAACACTTGAAAGGTAACATATGTTGCCAATTGAAACAATCTTAACTATATTTGGATTTGGCTGCCCTTCTACATGATAGAGTTTTGAGTTCTTTGACTTGATTGGAACTTGTTCTCCAGGTTTGTGCGATTTGTTAGTACACCAGAGGTCTTGGAGCTTGTCAACACATTTGATGTGGAGATGTCTCAGTTGGAAGCAGCCCGGAGAATATATTCTCAGGTAATAACCGCAATTCAGATGTGCTAATAAAATGCAATTAATTTTATTACTGAATTCAGGAACTTATTTTTCAATTAATTTTATTTCTGAATTTATTCTATTCCAGGGGGTAGGAGATCAGCATTCTGGTGCATTAGGTATGTTTTGTTTCTTTCCATTTGACTTGAGGTAGTTGATTTTACTCTTTGGTATAGGTTTTGTCTGAATACAAGAAAACTTGCCTTTATAGCCCTGTCTAATAAGCCATTTAGTATTTCTACTTTTGTCATTTTTGTATTTACAATATAGAAGCAAATATGATGTTAAGGATTTCCTTAGATTTTTATTATTTATTGGGGAACTTCACTTAATCCCCCCTTGAACTTTTATCGCTTTTGCAACAACCCATTTAAAGTTCAAAAACTCTCAATTTAGTGTATCAAACTTTAAAAAATTTGCAATGTCATCCCTCCCGTTAGGGTTTGGGGTTAAATCAGATGGAAAAGGGGTGAAATAACTTTTATACCCTTGTAAATTTTATAATTAAATAATTAAACAAAAACAACGGTATTTTGTGAATTTCTAGGGCCTCCGCTAGGATTTAATAGAAAATACTAACGAAAGGGTGACATTGCAAATTTTTTAAAGTTGAATACACTAAATTGAGATTTTTTGAACTTTAGGGGGTGATTGCAAAAGTGACGAAAGTTTAGAAGAGCTAAGTGAAGTTTCTCCTTATTTATTTATATTTCTCTCTCTGTTGAGAGGATTCACATGGCATTGGTTTTTTGTGATATCATTCTGTGGATGGTACAAGAGTGGTGGAGTTTAAACCGGTTGGAGTGGGGAATTAGGACTGGTGGAGATACATTATTCAGTGGCTGACCATTATAGTGGTTTTGGTCTAATCATTCACAATGCCAACTTTTGGAGCATCTTGAGTTGCATTTTGTCAACATAGGCATAGACTGAGGTGCCAGCAGTTGGTGACGCTGATATTCTCATAAGATAGTAACAAATATCCCATTAAGACTGCTGAATGTTTTCCTAATAAGTTTCTGAGGTACATAGTAGAATTCATGTAAGCACGTTCCATAATTTATATAGGGAATATGTAATGGTTCAGAACATCAATTTCAATGTTATATTATACCTCTTTAAAGCATAATCTATCACAAACTGGATTAAATTCTAGGTTTAGGGATTATTTTAAATACTGAACACAAATACGTGCAAATGTCAATTTTATGTCTCTAATGCATTGTGCATGCCAAGAAGCTTTGTTGTCTTGTCAAAAACATATTTCTCTATATTGTACATTCAAGAGAAAACTCATCACATATAGTTATATATTAAGTTATCCATTTGTGGTATTGTAAGTCCAAATTTGGAAGTATTTAATATCATGACCTGTTCTTTATCAGAAAAATAAATAAATAAATATTATGATGAATTAAAATTTTCCACCCCAAATTATGGGGTGATTTGCAATGTCTCACTAAGCCTTAAAATTGAGCAATCAGGCCTCTAATATAGACGTAACAGCAAATAGCCCACTGTTCTTTCAAATTACCCTGAAGTATAATTATCTTAATGATACATGCAAGATGCGTGACTATGGGCCATTACTAAACTGAAAACCAACATAAAGTTTCAATTTTGCCTCCAAAAATGTTGTTTAAAGGTCTTCTCTCAATAAAAGCAGAAAATTATATCCAAGACTTGAAGCGTAGATGTTAGTTTCAATAAAAAAACTTCAATTTCCAATAGTTGAGAACATTTTTTATATGAAAGAAAACTAAGCCATCTTCTTCTCTGTTGCTTTGTGTTATTGTTTTAATCTATTATGTTATGTTTTCCCTGAATCCTAAGTCCCAGAGGATACAAACAGTGTCTCAAATCGTTTTTCTTGTTTCCGTATCATTTTTTAAGCAAACAAAATGGATCAAGGAAAAAAAGTTGTGAGATCAAAAGTTCATAGGAGGTTGCTTGACAATTAGGTTGCAATGGGTTAGGTTTTCAATGGTGAATGAGACATTAATAGCATTGGTTTGGATTTGGAAGTTAGGTGATGAAATCAGCAAAGTAGGTGCTGTTGGTGTGGATGCTGAATTGTGGTGACAGTGAGGAAGACAAATTGTGGCCGGCAGTGAAAGATTTGAAAAGCAATTGGCACGTGCTTGGAGTGGGTGTGGAGAAGGATGATGGTGAGCTGGGGTGGTGGATCTCACAGATGATGCCGGATCTAATAAGCCAACGGTGGCTGACTCTGAAGATCTTAGCAGATTTTTTTGGAAAGGGAGTGACAATGAAAATACTCTATCAGAGCATATTCAAATGGAAATTGAATTGTTGCTACCTTCTAATGTTTATGTAACTAGAGAGAAGGAAGAAGGGTAAGGATTCCTTTTTGAAATGCGCTTGGGCACTCTGTCTTGTTGCTTTTGAAATGCGAGTATGTCAAGTATTCATTTCTATGTTGTGCATTGGCACCTAAAGAATTGTGAATGAATGTTTCAATGTCTATGTTATGGCCAGTTTACTTGGCAAAGGACAAAGAAGCAAAGGAAAAAAGGAAAGCTTGATTGTGTGCATGTAATCATTACATAAGTACTAGAGACACGTGAAAAGTTGAAAATGTGTTAGTCGTGTGTCCTTGTAGATTATGAAGCCTTGCAAATACCCATAGAGTTTAGCTATGGATTGTGTTGTAGTAGCTAGTAGAGAGAAGAAACTAAATTCATGATTATTGTTATAGACCAAACAGGTTTCATCTTGACAGCACTATCGGTAAACTTAAAAGAATCACTTCCTTTGCCCGTGTTGTTGCCCATGGCTGGTTATCATAAGCTTGGCTCTCTTCCTCGGAGCTGTTAGTGTCTGCTGGCAATAAGATCAGTTTTATAGGGTTCAATGCACCTGTTGGCAGTTGGGCATTAAGGGGCAGTTGTACTTATTGAATTGCTTTTGACCTTTCTATGTGCATCAGTGGTTCTAGTGAAGAAAATCCCGGAAACAGGGGAGTTGGTTCCCATGCACTGCCACATAATTCTCTTGCCACTGTACCGAGGAAACATGGTAGTATGCCTGGTTCAAGCATTAGGGTTTGGCTTTTTATTTGTGCATGGGTAAGTCAAGGTATCAAGGTGTGGCCTTGACAAAGGGCATTTTGATCCAGGCAGTGGATCATGAAGTGGGCCTTGATTTAGTGAATTTTAGGGTCTTAATACTTTTGTTTACTGATAAGGCATCAAGTATGTGATACATTGCAAGTGAACTGCTCTACCTTTCATGAAATGCGATCTGTCGTTCGATTGGTGCTGGTAGCTTAATTACTGAGATAATGAGTAGTATTTGTCTCTTTTGCTGAGTGACATCTGCTAGAGCTGTTGCTCCAAACCTTCCTCTCACTATGTAATATTTATTGTCCTGCAGACAATTGTCACGTGTGAGCCTAGTTATGGAGTTTTGAAGGGAAATAATATTGAACTGTTAAAGATACCCACGCTCTAAATTTTATTATTTGTCAAGACATGCAACTGTGAATTGTTCTTCCATGATTATAAAAAAAAATTGTTATCATCCCATAATGTCCTGGGCCATGATGGTTTATGGGGGGGATTTGGGGAGGCATACAAATTCATTCTGAGCAATAGTCTCTTCTAAAATCACCACGTAATATATCTTAACAGGCATGGTAATGAGTCCTGAATGTTTATTTGTGGCAACTAAGTTTCCTGTTTAATAGATAAATGCTGTTGCAATCTTTGATTGTAAACATTAGTTGTTTGCCAAAAAATACTTTTGTTACCTTTTATTTTGCCACTTTCTGAACTTCAGTAAGGCTTCTTTGGAGTCTCATGGCCCTGGTATATTTTTATTCTGCCTAGGTTCTTAGACATCTGAAAATTATTTTGAAGTATTTCATGTTGGAAATTGCCAGCCAAACCTACATTCTTTCTGAAGCACGAGTCATTAATATGCTGACTCAGTTTTGGATAATATGCTCCAGGTGGGGATGGAACAGGAATCACAGCAGCCGCGGATGCAACAAAGTAATAGTTTCTTTTTTTCTTTCTTTCTTTTTTCTCCTCAATGTTTCAATTAATTTGATCAGTTTCCAAATTTGTTACTGAACGTGTTCACTTAGAGCTAAACATGGATTTGAACCTTTTGGTTTCGTTGTGTGTTGCGAATTTCACTTGGTCAATTGCACTTTCCCTTTATATGTCAGCCATTGAATATGGTTTTGATGTTAATGTCATTTAAAATGGGGGACTACCTTTTCACTCTAAGGGGTTGGCTCAAATGGTAAGAGCTTTGGTCTTTGTGGTAGTCCATGAGGTTTAAGGTTTGAATTCCCTTTGGGTGTTGAACAATTCCTTGGAGCCAGCCCGCCGGCAAAGCCGGAGTATTACCCGATCCATGTTGAGGGGGTGCTTTATACAGGTCCGAGGTTTAGCTAACAGGGGTAAGTATATGAAGTGGCCTTGCCTTAGAGAGGTTCTTCGTTATAAAAAAAAAAAAAAAAGGGTACCTTTTGTGGTGATTGAGATATGCTAACCTGAATTCTGCAATTTGGCAATTAATAATTTTTTTTTTTTTTTTTGATCAACCCAGTCTATTAAACTAACATCTTTTCTTAGAGCATATGATTCTCATAGACTGGGTTGGAGGAGGAAAACAAAATAGTTTGGAGGAAAACTTTGTTCTTTGGCAATGATGTAATGAAGCCTTCTTGGCTCTGATTACCATGTGTGGATTTTTGGGAACTTAGGGATCAGCATAGCTATCTGTTTACGAAATTTCAAGTCGGTCATTGCCAAGGATTTGTTGTTAAATATAATATATTGAGCAAGTGGATGGAAGCTAATATACTTGGTCAACCCGTAATAAGGGGCAGGGACAAAGGTTATGTTGATCATTGCATATGATGAAATGGCACAGTTAATAATTGTAATAATAATTAAAAGCATTCATTATTCATAGCTGCAATGATGAAATGGCACAGTTAATAATTGTAATAATAGTTAAAAGCATTCATTATTCATAGCGAATGCTACTACTTTGTCGTCATAAAATTTAGAAAGATGAATTATGCTATGACAGATATTTTCGATGCGTTGAATTTACTCTCTTTGAGTTGCTTGCTTTCTAATTTTTGTTTTGCTATTTTCTCCACTTAATACAGGAAGGAGCTTCTGAGGGCTATTGATGTGCGTCTTGTTGCACTTAGGCAGGACTTGACCACAGCTTGTGCTCGTGCATCAGCTGCTGGTTTCAACAATGAGACAGTGTCCGAGCTCCATCTTTTTGCAGATTGGTTTGGTGCCCATCGCTTGAAGTAAGAACTCTAGGAAATCCTATCTTCAAGTAAACCTTATATCTCAAGCCTCATCACATCTCCTCCCCCACCCCCCCCTTTTCTGTGAATGTGTGTGCGCGGGCGTGTGCATGTATGCCTGTGTTCTTGTGCATGTGACATCAGATGAACCCAGCTTCTTGTAGGGATTTAGTGCTGGGTTTTAGTAGCAGTGACAAAGAGGGAAGAATCTTTCTCTGGTTTGCTGGGATGGCAAACACAGAAGGATAGAGAAATGAAGAGGAAATTTTCAAAACTTCTCCCTTAAGGTCAAAATCGCTTTTTAAACTGTACAAAGAGGAGAATCTCAAAATCGATCTGGGCTTGACTGGAAGTTTTTCCCATGCAGATAATGGAATTTCCATTGAGTGAATGTTGAGTGATGTGACATCGGATGACAACATCTTTTTCTAAGCTAAAATGGGTGGGGGGGGAGGAGTGTGGATATAACACTGGATATATTTCACCATTTGGTTTAGATTTATAGAGAAATCATTAGCAAGTTTGCCAGGTTAGTAATTACTCACAAACCCCCTTGCTACCAGATTCTCTCAAAACAGAACTTAATTAATAAGATATTAACCTTCACCTATTTGTTACCCAACATGTCATCCTGTCAAAGGATTTTGACACATTTTCTACTTGTTGCATATGCGGTCAAACCTGGCAGATATCCTGTTTTTTTATGGAAGCTGTTTTACTTATTTCCCACATTTTCAACTAATTCTTGGTATAATGACAATGTCTTTTGGAAAAGCTTGTGTTGTTAGAGTCAGTTGGGGCATTTTGGAATCCAAAGTGCTAAGGTTAATTCTTTTTGTTTATCTTATGATAAAGCATGAGCCTGGTTTAGATTGCGCTTTTTGAATTGATTATGGAAGTAGCTCACCCCACTATTTTTATCATTTAAATTTATTTTCCAGAACTCCCATTATCATTTGGTGATTTTGATAATAGTGAGGTGGGATCACAAAATCGAAACTCCATGTTGTTTTCAAATGTCCCAATTGAGACTCTACGTTGGACTTGTTAAGCTGTTGAGGTTGATAATCAATGTTGACAGGTCACAGCTTTGGTCCACTATTATGCCTAATTTATGCTCCTGCTGAGCTATCTGGAAAATGAGATTTTACCATGTACCATGAAAAGATATCCGTTAAAAGCAAAAATTTGAAAATGGGCTGGCCTGACAGGTGCTTGTGATCTATCTATGCTTGTTTTTCATGATTGGTAAATCATGGATGGCGCTCCAGTCCACCACAAGTTGCGTCTGGTTTTGTTTGCTTTGCTAGAATTTTGTTGCGTGGGTCGGTGGGATCCATCCTTGAATTGACCAATCTCTGCCCTTGCTGCGCTCGCTTTTGCATTTGCGACAAACATGTGGAGGGCCATCTCAAATTAATGATTTATCATGTAAATCTAATGCAGCGTTG
Source organism: Corylus avellana (assembly GCF_901000735.1). Lineage (NCBI taxonomy): Eukaryota > Viridiplantae > Streptophyta > Magnoliopsida > Fagales > Betulaceae > Corylus > Corylus avellana. The sequence continues at coordinate 11,532,841 of NC_081547.1, read as the reverse complement.
GGGATTCCATTTGTAATTTTCTGATGGGGTCTTTCATTAGATTTTGTCAAGTGGGTCATGCTGAGAACTATCGTACAACTTTGTACAGAACCCATTTGCATGGCTGGAAAAAAAAATAAAAAAATAAAAAAATTGGAAATATAAAAGAGGTGGACATGACAATCACAATGTCAATTTGACAGGTTTAGCAGTTATGGAGGCCCATTCGGCCTTTAGCTTCTCACCTTTTTGGTTTATTTTCAATTTTTTGAGTAAATTAAAAAAAAAAAAAAAAGATTTTTAATTTTTATACTAATTTTGAAATTTTCGTGCAGCGAAGCTTGTAACAAATTCATCTCACTGTGCCAGAGAAGGCCGGACCTGGTCAACTCATGGAAGCCAGGTGTCGACGACAGAGCTCTGAGATTATCGTCAGAGTCCGACATGTCAATCGATGATCCCACGGAAGACACAACTGGGGTCCACCGCAGATCCCACCAGTCCCAAATTAAACAACTTCTTCAACCAACAGGTCCAGACGACCAGCGACAACAATTAAATCCAACGCAAGCGGAGTACAACCTGAACGCATCGCAGCCATCCACGTGTCAACAGCCCAAGACCTTTGCCACCAAGGTCCCTTCACGACGCAACTTGAACGAGAAAAACGAACCCAGCGAGGAACAGAGCCAATCCGTGGCCAATGCCCAAAACGACAAGAAAGAAGAGGCTTTGACCGAGCCAACTTCCATTGCGGCGAGTCAACCCGCGAGGCGGCTCAGCGTGCAGGACCGTATCAACCTCTTTGAGAACAAGCAGAAAGAGAGCTCTGGTGGCAGTGGCAGTGGCGGTGGCGGCAAACCCCTTGTAGGGAAGCCTGTGGAGCTGAGGAGGCTCTCGTCGGACGTCTCATCTGTGCCTGTGGCGGTCGAGAGGGCCGTGTTGAGGAGATGGAGCGGGGCAAGCGACATGAGCATTGATGTGAGCGGGGAGAAGAAGGATATAGAGAGCCCTTTGTGTACACCATCTTCTGCTTCTTCTGTTTCTCAGGCCAAGCAGAATAATATTTTTTCAGGTGAATGCGAGGATAAGGACCGGAAGGGGTTGAATGACACGGATAGCTCCTCTAAGGTTGATGCAAACAGTGATTTTGGTAGATTTGGTGATGGTGGGTTGAAAGATCAAGCTGAGGTGCAGAGCCGGGTTGAGGGGGTTTTGGGTAAAGAGGAAGAGGTCGGTGTAAAGGCACGGACAAATTGGAAGGATCAGGCGGGGTCTCATAGCCAATCCAGGGCTTTCACAGGTAGGGCAGAACCAGCTGGGTTGAGTGATCAAGGGGTTCCCCAGGAGAAGTTGGCGGTTTCTTTGGGTAACAAAGAGAGGATTGGTGGGGTGGGTGTTGAGACGCAGTTGAGTGGCTTCTCGTTCCAGGCTGAGGTTGTTGGAGGGAAGAATAAGGTTGGAACCTTTTCCAGCAAGGCAGGGGACGGTACTTATGATGGTGGATTTGTGAATAGAGTGGAGAAATCTGGACCGAGAGATCAGCCAGTGACTCAATCACGTGCTAGGGGTTCTCAGAGTCATTCCCGCTCTTTATCAGGGCAGTTTGATGGTGGTAGTGGGCTAAAACTAAAGGGAACCCCCTCAGCTCCGCTCAAAGGAGTTGAGGTCAATCAATTGGATCCTCAGCCCAGGTGGAGCTCTTTTACAGGGGAACTTGAGGAGGTTGGTAAGAAAGAATTGGGGTCATCAGATAGGCAACAACTCAAAGTGGAAGATTCTGGAGTCCTGAACATGAAGTTTCAGAAACCAGTTTCCGCTGGTCGTGAGCAGACTAAGAAGTCTCAGGGTAGGAGGGATGAAATTGGTGTTGCTGGCGAAAACAGCAAGTCGGACAATCCTGGTAAAAAGATTTCGGAGACTCTAGAGAGTGTTTCTACAATCTCAACAACACCATTGGAGCAAGTTCAGAGAGTTAGGCAGTCTAAGGGAAATCAGGAGCTCAATGATGAGCTGAAAATGAAGGCTAATGAGCTTGAAAAGCTTTTCGCTGAGCACAAGCTTCGGGTTCCTGGGGATCAGTCCAGTTCTGCACGGAGAAACAAGCCTGCTGACAAACAGATTGAACAGGCAGCAAGTTTACAGCACAGGAAACCAGCGGCAGCAGCAGAGATCACTCCTGCAGAACTGCCTGATAAAAACTCAGTGATTGAACGGGCTTGGAGTTCTGTTAATATGTCACAGTTCCATACTACAACTCCGCTGATGAAGATGGTAGATAATCCGGATTATAGTGATACTTTGAGGAAGAATTTTTCTGAACTTAATTTTACAGATGATTCCAGAGGTCAATTCTATGAGAGGTACATGCAGAAAAGAGATGCTAAACTAAAGGAAGAATGGAGTTCTAACAGAGCAGAGAAGGAAGCCAAGATGAAGGCTATGCAGGATAACCTTGAGAGGGGTAGAGCTGAGATGAAGGCCAAATTTTCTGCCTCTGCCGATAAGGTGGATTCATTGTCTGGTGCTCGTCTACGTGCGGAGAAACTTAGATCTTTCAATTTGCGGTCAAGTGTGAAGATGGAGCAGGTAGTCTTATTCTAGTTTTGGTTTTAAGAAATAAGTACTAAACCTGTTGATTGGTAGAATTTGATGTTTATACTTGTTAGGGAGATAAAGCAGTTATGGAGTTTTTACTCATAGTACATTAATATACATATTTGGATATCACACTAACCAAAAGCGTAAGCTAATGGGTCTACTTAGGTGTACTATTTTTTTTTTTATATTTTCTCAATGTGGGACTCAACACTCAACAATTTTTTCCTCACTTATGAGTCTCTTTACATTGACTCAACTCCCCCTCGCTTGTGACTTGTTTTACTTTTCCAAGAGTGTCATGCGTCAAGAGTTGCAGAAGTGGACATAACTCCAAATCCGACGTGTCCCGCCGACACCTAGACGCCCATCGATCAAGCGGGGCCCATTGGTCATCATCCATGCTGTCAGGTTGTTTCCCCATGAGAGGTTGATGTAATTTTCTACCATACAGATAATCTTCAATCTACATCTTCCAATATTCGAAATTTGTGCCGTCGAACTCTTCGATTCTTATCTTCCCTTCTCCTACCATTGCTCCCACTCGAACCAAAAGCTCTGATACCAGTTGTTGGGGAGATACAACAGTTATGGAGTTTTTACTCGAAGTGCATTAATATACATATTTAAACACCACATTAGCCCAAAAGCCTAAGCTAATAGGTTTGGGTCTACTTAGGTATATTAAGTACTTTTTTTCTTTATATTTTCTCAATGCGGGACTCAACATTCACAAACGCACTCATAACAATACTGACTCTCTATAATTCTAAAGCCATATTCTGGTTCCTATTGTGTTTCTTTTAACTTATCATAGTACGATTTTCCTTTTTTCAGCATCCAATAGATTCCTTTCAGAGTGAAGACGAGGAAGACCTTTCTAAATTTTCTCGACAGAAATGTTATGGACAAGAAAGGTTTTTCAGTGAGTCATCTGTGGGGGATGTTGCTTCTAGAAGCGCTCAAACAAAAAAGCTTTTACCTAACAGAAACTTGTCTTCATCTACCCCTCGCACACCAGCAATTTCAGTTCCACGTTCATCAGTTAAAGTTTCCAATTCCACTTCTGGGAAGCGAAGAGTCCCATCAGAAAATCCTCTTGCACAGTCAGTTCCAAACTTCTCAGATTTGAGGAAAGAAAACACGAAACCTTCTTCTGGAGTCAGCAAAACAACAACCCGCTCACAGGCGAGGAATTTTGGCCGCAGCAAGAGTACCACTGAGGAAATACCAGTTGCCAAGGAAGAGAAGCCACGGCGGTCACAGTCGTTAAGAAAAAGCTTTGTTAATCCTATAGAGTTTAAGGATTTGTCCCCTCTGAACTCTGACAGCTCTGTTTTGGCTCCATTAAAATTTGATAAAGAGCAGGCTGAGCAGAGCCCATATGAGAAACTTTCGAAGAATTTGGATGCAAAGCCTTTTCTAAGGAAGGGTAATGGCATAGGTCCCGGTGCTGGAGTTACTATTGGTAAGCTGAAAGCTTCAGTGATAACTGAGACTTTGGAAAATGAAGAAGAATTTGATGAATTGGCCTATGAGGCAGAAGATTCAGTGGATATGGCCAAGGAGGAAGAGGAGGAAGAAGAGGAAGAGCTTGAAACCATGGTAGTTGAAGATTGTGGTGACATGGAAAATGGAAAAACAAGATTGAGCCAGGGGTCTGACAAGTCCGCTAATTCTGGGTCTGAGAATGGTGATTCCATGAGATCTCTTTCTCAAGTGGACCCTGCTTCTGTGGCTGAGTTGCGTACTACTGAGCCTTCAACTTTCCACAGTGTAGGGTCTTTGCAGGACTCACCAGGTGGAAGCCCCGTCTCATGGAACTCACGCATACATAATCCATTTCCATACCAACATGAGACCTCCGATATTGATGCTTCTGTGGATTCCCCAATTGGGAGCCCTGCATCTTGGAATTCTCATAGTCTTGCCCAATCAGAGGCTGATGCAGCTCGAATGCGAAAGAAATGGGGAACTGCTCAGAAGCCTATTGTTGTTGCTAATTCATCCCACAGTCAGTCTCGCAAGGATGTCACAAAAGGGTTTAAAAGGTTATTGAAATTCGGAAGGAAAAGTCGTGGGACAGAGAGTTTGGTTGACTGGATATCTGCTACAACTTCTGAAGGAGATGATGATACAGAAGATGGGCGAGATGCTGCCAATAGGTCATCAGAAGACTTGAGGAAGTCAAGAATGGGATTCTTGCAGGGTCATCCTTCAGAGGACAGCTTCAATGAGAGCGAGTTCAACGAACAGGGTAACCGATGTTTTTCCTTATTTTTGTTTTCTAGGAATATTCATTTATGGCAGGCCTACTTATATGATATTAAGAACCTGTTTGAAATTGCGTTAAAGAGTAAAAAAGCTTTGTCAATTAAAAATGGGTCCGTTTGATAGGAAACTTGAAAAGCTTTTTTTTTTTTTTTGAATTTTTTGCTCTAAAAAATTCCAAAACTACATTTTAGGATAAGCTTGACAATGAGGTTTGCTTCTGCAAAGCTCTTTTAGGCTTTTTCTATGGACACAAAGTTCTATTTTTCAACAATCTTAAACAGGCTTTAAGTTTCAATGGTCATTCTCTTAAATGATACTTTCCTTATGTAACTGCTGCCAATCTGGTCTACATGTTAGCCAGTTGCAAATGATTTATACTGTTTACTTTTTTTTTTCATCGGGTTACTTGTGCTTTGTTCTTTGCTCCATCTTCTCCTTTGTTTGTCTATTTCTTTTCTTTTTTTCTGCTTTGGATAGAGAGAAATGTAACCTGATTTCTCAAGTTGATAACTCAGTCCGCTTTCATTTCTTTCAGTTCAAGCCCTACAAAGCTCTATCCCAGCACCTCCAGCAAACTTCAAACTGAGGGACGATCATATGTCAGGAAGTTCCTTAAAAGGTACGTCAATCAGCATTAATCTGGTTCCATATCATTTATAATACTTTTCCTAGCAGTAATGTCATCAATGCTATGGGGCTGAAGAAAGTTACTCTGTCACAAGTCACAATTGATCAAACTTATACACTTGTAATCCCCCTTTTGCAGAAATCTATTTATTATATGTACTAGAGAGTCATCTTAGGAGTGCTGGAAGGAAGTTTTGTTTATTTCATAAAGTAATTGCTGAACATTTTTCTGACACTGGTGTACTTAAAAATTTAATCTTACAGCTCCAAGATCCTTTTTCTCGCTTTCATCCTTCCGAAGCAAGGGAAGTGATTCGAAGCTTAGATAATCATGCCTCTGAGCCGATTGCCCAGGGCAATTATGTTGGATTATCGAAAATGGTAGGATGTAAAGGTTGATCAGATATACAAAATATTGAGGTTAAGGATGCTGCAAAAATTTGTAGAAGATCTAGAACGGAGTATGTATATCTTCTTGGATTCATGAGGCCTTCCTCGCGATTTAGTCGGTAATACAATAGTGTGTTAAAAATATGTTGTATATGTTATTGAATGAAGAGTTTCTTTTTTTGGTTGTATTTCTTGTCAAAATTTTGTGAATGCTTGTAATCAATTTATGTCGGGGACTTTTTATGTCATTGAAATTTGTTGGGAATGATCGGCACTTACAGTTGAAGTGAACTATTGTTCTTGTCTCATGCAATGGTCTCTCTCTCTCTAAAGTAACTTAAATAGAGGGCTTGGTTTTATCTACTTGGAAGTCCATTTCGCCTCGTCTTATCAACAATTTTGCTTGATGTCCTTGGATTATTGCCCTTAGATACCCTTTAAAGAAGATTGGCATATTGGATATTGCTATTGGTCCCTCATTGTATGTTCAATTAGTCCATATTGGAGAACAAGATTCCCTTCAACTCACTTGAACTCGATAATATTTATTTAGCTATATTGCAAGGGTATTATCGTCTTTTTATTTTTTGAGGGAATAAAAATACTCCTCCAATATAACTATTTGGATATTATCTAGTTTAAATGAACTGGAGATGATTATAATTCCCATATTGGCTGCTTGGCTTATAGGGCTGGGTTTTGATGATATTGGTGGCAGAATTAGGTTTTCTCTTTCCGCCGCTGATTTTGTTAGAAATACTACCGACGGAGTCTGTGGCTATTTTCGACTCTTTCCACAGCCGGTGGTGGAAAAACCAAAATTGATAGAAGAATAGAAAATTTGAGACCTAATCCTTATCAGATATCGGTACAAGTGTTGTCCATACAAAATGCTTCTTCTAACTTAGATCTAGGGAGACCAGAGGCAAAGGGACAGCAAGGAAGCTTGAAGCTTCTAGAGAATGAGAGATTATGTTCTTCATGTATAAAAAAATTACATTTAATTTAGGCAGATTATGTCTCCCAAGTTTCTTGTATAAATACTCTACATGTCATGTAGATCGATAATCCATCAAGAAATACATAGAAGTAAAAGTATTTTCTTCTTCATTCCTATTCGTCTCTCTCACTAGCTATATTGGGTTTTATCAATAAATAATCATTTTCAACTTGTTCCCCCAAATATAACTAAATTCAAGGTATCAATCGTATATATGTTCAAAGTATGTAACAGGAGCATGATTGAACATGTAGATTCCAGCAAATAAAATAAATATAAAGGAAAAAGAATCTTTGATTTACCTTTCTCTAATGAGAAGTACTAGGGAGCCAAACAAATAAACTCAAAAAGATTTTCAAACTGACATGATCGTAAGTTGCAGACAATGGAGAGAGAATTATATTTTTTTAATTTAAAAACTCTTGTTACGTCAATTTGAAAAATTTTGTGGATTCATTTATTTGAATTTCTATCACTTCTCTTCTCTAATATCATAGTGAGCCATATGTCAGCAATGACACATCAGTGCATAAAAAATGATATGTTTGACCAAACAAGCAAATGAATGAGCCAAAGGAATTTTTTCCAATTTAAGGCATTTTGCCATTTGGATTTAGGTATCTGTTACTTTTAGTAATGGCCTTGGATAAAATAAATCCTTATATATATATATATATACATCTTAAAAATCTCTCCCCGACAACAATGGTTACATTATATTAAAAAAACATTGAAATTTATGCTATTAACAAAACATGACAAAACAGGTCAAGGTTCCGTCTATAATTTGGTTTTTATTCATTGTTGGATGTTGTGGTTTCTCCACCCATGGATGTGGTCCGAAGCCCTATTAATTCAGGATTTTTGTTAAATTAACACTTATCTTAAAAGTTGTTCAAACTTTCTTTTAATAAATGAGGCACAATATGTGAAATATTTTAATTAAATAAGACGAAGGAGGTGAATGATGGAATTAAGGTTCGAACTTAGAGTTTTTGGCTCTGATACCATGTTAAATCACCACTTATCCCAAAAATTAAAGCCGATTGAAATTGACAAATTTAATAATTTCTTCAATACTATACTAGTTTGATAACAACCAAAAAAAAAAAAAAAAAAAAAAACCTTACAACTATTAATGGTTTGGTGACAAATGGGGAGAGAAAGAGAGAAGGTTTGTTGTTTTCATGGAGAAAAACTGACAAAAGCTTCTTTAAGGAAAAGAACCCATCACAATACAATAAAATATTTGGATGATTTAAAGCTATTCACCACCCACCTTCTACTTCAATGTATACTTTTAAAATCAGCCGGCCTTCTTGCATTGCCTGCTGTCCATGCATTGATATGAAACAATGAAACTTCTACAATTAATTCATCAAAAAAAAAGAAGAAACTTCTAAAAATTAACTTCAAAATCTCATGAATAAAAAACATACTCTGATGACATCTCTTCAGACAAGACAAGAGAACCGCAGTTTTTTGGATGATACGAAACAATGAAACTTAATAAATACAATGTGAATGACACAATGAAAAAAAGACTGCATTTGTTGTTTTTGCACATTTTTACAACATCAAGACTTCAAAGCAGACGACAAAGAACACAGACGGAATATCCTATAAGCCAAGTACATTATACAGCTGAACCGGCCTTGTTGTTTCCTGCAATCCTGCACATCCTCTTCTCTCTTTGATGTTCACGACACATTCCTTCTCTTCCATCCGTGGCTCACTCCTTCGAAATCGACTACTCTCTGCAAAGCCACCGGTACCCCCGCCGCCGCAACCTCACCCCAACCACCTCTTCGCCCAGCTCTCATCACATGTCCCATTTTCCCACCCCTAGAAGAAACCGGAACCCATCTCGGCCGACGCCTTTTGCTTCGGACAATGACCTGTCGTGGCAAAGCGAGCTTTCGTGGCATTTTGAGCCAACCGGGTGGCATGACAGCAACTTAAGCGCAGCTTTAACGCCGTGGACTGCTGCCACCCCGCCAGAGAGAAGTCATATATTTCATCGCTCAGCCAATGACTATTATCTTTCACGAACAACCGGGTTTGGAAGCTTAGCAAGTCCGATTTATGATTTTTCTGGCTATAGCCCCGTCCCGGCAGGGAGGCTTGAGCTCCAAAGCTTTGTTGCTAGAGATAATGAGAGTTCATTTTCTGGAAAGAGTAATATTCATTCTGGGGGATATAGCAGCAATGTCCCTCATGGGTTTTCAAAGTTGGAAGCAATTAAAGAGGGGAGAGGTGGAAATGGTAGTGGTCCTTTGGCTGAAAAAGATGAGCTCAATATGTTTGATTATGATCCCTTAAGAGATGATCATCATCATCTTGGCTTGTCTCATGGTGATCGTTATCATGGTCATGGGCTATCACATGGTGGGCATCATCATGATCATGGTGTTTCTCATATTGGACATGATCACCATGGTAAGCATTATAGTTATGGGCACCATGGTCATCATGGAAATCATGACATTCCTAGTGTTTCAGCTAATGATGGCGATGATGATGAGGATGAGGATGAGGAGGAAGAGGAGGAGGATGGAGAGCCAGTAAAGTCAGTTGGGCTGCTTAGCTTGTTCAGGTATTCAAAAAAGTGGGATATAGTTCTTGTGTTCTTGGGCTGTTTAGGTGCTCTCATTAATGGAGGATCCCTTCCTTGGTATTCTTATCTTTTCGGACAGTTTGTGAATAAGATTGCTACAGAATCCTCAGGCCTGACAAAACTCAGATGATGAAGGATGTAGGGCAGGTACACAAATTTTTCCCCTAGCCTATTGCCATTAGTCCTTTGTAGCCAAGTGCTACCCTCAAACTTCAAAATGAAGGTTTTTGTTAAAGTATTGATTAAATAATTAAATTTGCTTTTTTCTATCCGTTTAAATTTTTGGGATGAATGATGATTTAACATAGTATCAAAGTTAGAAGTCCTGAGTTCAAACCCTCACTCTAAAGTTTATCTCTCATTTCAATCAAATATTCTACGCGTTGGGCCTCTTTATTAATGTGAAATTTGAGCCCACACATAGAAGAAGTGTTAAAACATTGATTAAAATATTAAATTTATTCTTTCCTATCTGCTTGAGCTTTTGAAATAAGTAGTGATTTACGGTTTTTAAGTGTTTAACTATAGAAGAGAAAGGATTTAAAAAGAAAAGGGCAGTTGCATTGTGCAGCTTAATTTCCCCTTTGACTAAAAGAAAACTCTGAGAATAAAGGATAGATTAATGGGTCATGATGTAAAATTCTTAAATATTTTATTTGTTTTAAACCAAAAAGAATGGATCATAATGTATTTTGACTAACTTTGAAAATTCTTCTTTTTTGGAATTTTTAATTCTCAGGTATGTCTACTTATGACTGGATTAGCAGCAGTTGTGATTGTTGGAGGATACATGGGTAAGAGGAAGATTAATAGAGTATAAGCACCTACAATAGCTTTCTGTCCATTTCCTTTATATATTTCTCAAAAGTAATCAACAGAGTTCTTCATATTATTGGCAGAGATCACTTGTTGGAAACTGGTTGGGGAGAGGTCTGCTCTACGGATAAGAACAGAATATTTAAGAGCAGTTCTACGACAGGATATCAGTTTTTTTGACACAGAAATAAGCACTGGTGATGTTATGCATGGAATTTCAAGTGATGTTGCTCAAATACAAGAAGTGATGGGAGAGAAGGTCAAAACTTCATTTGTGTGTTTTATTTATTTATTTTGTTATTTCATATTCCTTAATTTATTGGACATTCAACACATTTTAAACTCTCTCTCTCTCTCTCTCTCTCGTCTAATAGCAGATGCCACACTTCATCCACCATATATTTAGCTTCATCTGCGGCTATATTGTTGGGTTTTTGAGGTCGTGGAAAGTGTCTCTAGTAGTCTTCTCAGTCATCCCAGTGACAATGTTCTGTTGTATTGCTTACAAAGCTATTTACGTGGGTCTAGCAACAAAAGAAGAGGCAAGTAGAAAAGAGAATACATGCATGGAAAAATAAACAATCTTTATTTTGTCTAATGTATTAGCATTTTGCTCATTCAATTTTGGTGCTCTTATTTCAGGTTTCCTATAGGAGTGCTGGTCGAGTGGCAGAGCAAGCCATTGGTTCAATTAGAACTGTATTTTCATTCGTTGCAGAGGATCATTTGGTAGCAAGATATGCTGCATTATTGGAAAAATCGGTGCCTTTGGGGGCTAGGATGGGGTTTGCTAAGGGTGCAGGAATAGGAGTTATCTATTTGGTTACGTATTCAACATGGGCATTGGCTTTCTGGTATGGAGCTATATTGGTTGCCAGGAATGAGATATCTGGAGGTGATGCCATTGCTTGTTTCTTTGGTGTCAATCTTGGGGGAAGGTAATAATCTTGTCATCCATCGATGTAGAAATATTTTCAAATAGTTATTGAATATTATTTTGTGTATTGGAAATTTTTTAAAATGGAAGGCCTTAAAAAACATTGAATGAAGAGAGTTCCACATTGGAGAGAGAGACAGTGAAGTTGGCATTTATAAGACCCAACGTACTTTAAGCTATTAAAAAAGCTTAGGCGTATACACTATATACTAGTACGGTGCGAAGCATCGGACGCACACGTGTGGCATGGGCGCTAGTGGTGCTTTGATCATTTTTGGACGGTCAAGATATATTATCAGAGTCTTTGTCTCTTGATAGGATAGAAAAATTTGAGGCTATTTTGAGTTTAATTTCGTTTTGTGCAAAACGCAATTAAATTTCGTTTTCTGGGCTCCATTGTATCCTGGAGAAATATTTGCTGCTACCCTCTTGCATACTATTTTCTGGTGGAGACAAATAATTTCTTAAGAAAAGTGACGTTTTAACACACTTTAGGAGCAATTTCGTTTTTCAGTATTTCTCCTATATCTTTTTTTATATAAGCTTTCACATAGCATGATAAATATATATATAAAAGATGCTTGAGAAGGCACCAAAGCCTCCACGATGTTCTTACTTCTTAGTGCTCGACAAGAAAGAAACATGTTTTCTACATTTTTTTACAGGGGCTTGGCATTGTCACTATCATACTTTGCACAATTTGCACAAGGCACTGTGGCAGCAAGCCGGGTGTTTGAAATTATAGACAGAGTTCCAGAGATAGATCCCTACAGCCTTGTGGTGAGGACACTCCCAACTGTTCGTGGAAGGATTGAGTTCAGAGGTGTTACTTTTGCATATCCATCTCGCCCCAGTGATCAAGTTCTTCATTCTCTTAATCTACTAATTCCATCTCATAAGACTTTCGCATTAGTTGGTGCCAGTGGAGGTGGCAAATCCACCATATTTGCTCTTATAGAGAGGTTCTATGATCCCATCATAGGTAAGCTTATCAGTATCTTATGGAAGAATGTTGATATATATGAGTGTCATTGCTAATTTGGTTAGAGTCAAAAACATTTTGGCAGGAACAATCACCTTGGATGATCATGATTTAAGGACACTGCAAGTCAAGTGGCTAAGAGGTCAGATAGGTATGGTTGGTCAGGAGCCAGTTCTTTTTGCCACAACAATATTAGAAAATGTGATGATGGGGAAGGAGAATGCCACAAAGAAAGAGGCCATTTCTGCTTGCATTGCAGCCAATGCACACACCTTTATCACTGGCCTCCCACTAGGCTATGATACTCAGGTGAAATTGAAAACTTTGATAGAAGTATTATTCAAAGTGATAAATTTTACAATACAAAGTTGGAGTACTTATACACACGGTTTAACCTAAAGCAGAATCAACTAAACGTAGTACAGAATCTTCAAACAAAATAAGTACATTACAATCAAATCTCCTTGTGTCTTTTCTTGTTGTGCAAGTCATCCAATGCTTGTAGATCTTTCCTTCTCGGACAGGTCAGATTATAGGCTGCATTATTGTAAGGAGAATCTCTTTGTATGCTGTCATGAGAGGTCGTGAGATTCCTTAAATCTTTCTATATTGGTTCTGTGATTAATGCAGTTACCGATCTGTCTTACGTTCACGTCTGCGCTTGAGCGCACTGAACTTGCGCTTGAGCCCTTGCGGGCCTAATATACTTTAACAGAAATTACACATGATAATTCACAAATTTTCATATATGTTTATATAGCCTCTATGCCTGTCAATGCATGAATTGTATACACAAACACATAGCTCGTAAACACATTTTTGAACAGGTTGGAGACAAGGGAACACAACTCTCAGGTGGTCAGAAACAGAGAATTTCACTGGCTCGAGCCATGGTCAAAGACCCTAGTGTCCTTCTCTTGGATGAACCTACTAGTACACTAGACCCTGAATCTGAGTCTGTAGTCCAGCAAGCGATTGACAAGATTTCCCCTAACCGAACCACAATTGTCATTGCTCACAGGCTAGCAACAGTGAGAAATGCTCATGCCATTGCATTTCTCGACCATGGCTCTGTTGTTGCCACCATCAGCTCACGGAAAATGTTGGTGCCTACTATAACCTTGTCAAGCTTGCTGCTGATGCAGGTTCAAAACCCTTATCAAAACAAAATCATAGTCCAAAAAATTCTATGTATGAGCAATCAATTTATGATGTATCGAGATCAAACTACTTGAAGTCTATGCAAAAGGAAGAGCAAAAAGAGATGGAAGAAGAACAAAAAACAAAGCTAAGAAAATACAAACTTTCTGAAGTTTGGAACTTACAGAGACCAGAAATTGTGATGCTAGTGTTCGGATTTCTGTTGGGTATTCTGGCAGGCGCTATTCTATCTGCTTTTCCTTTAATTCTTGGGGAAGCCCTTGAAATTTACTTCGGCGACTCATCGAAGATTGAAAGAAAAGTTGGTTACCTTTGTTTGGCAGTTGTTGGGCTTGGTTTTGGGTGTATAATCTCCATGACAGGGCAGCAAGGTTTGTGTGGGTGGGCTGGAGCAAAGCTCACAATGAGGGTGAGAGACCTCTTATTCCAATCTATATTAAGGCAAGAACCAGGTTGGTTTGATTTCGCAGAAAATTCGACTGGAATACTTATCTCAAGGCTCTCAATTGATTGTGTTAGTTTTCGTTCGGTCCTTGGAGATCGATTATCAGTCTTGCTGATGGGTTTGAGTTCAGCTGCAGTTGGACTTGGGGTGTCGTTTTACCTCGAATGGCGACTAACCCTTTTGGCTGCAGCTCTTACTCCTTTCACCCTCGGTGCAAGTTACTTGAGCTTGATGATAAGTATTGGACCAAGACTTAATAACAACTCCTATGTCAAAGCTAGTAATATTGCTTCTGGTGCAGTTTCAAACTTTAGAACAGTCACAACATTTTCTGCTCAAGAACAGTTAGTTAAGTCATTTGACCAAGTTTTATCAGAGCCTAAGAGAAAATCTGAGAGAAGGTCACAAATTCTAGGCCTAATACTTGGCTTTTCTCAAGGTGCCATGCATGGAGCATATACCTTAGTTCTTTGGTTTGGCGCATTCCTTGTAGATAAAAATATAACAAGCTTTGGGGAGGTAGATAAGATATTTCTCATTCTTGTTTTGAGCTCATTTTCTGTGGGACAATTAGCCGGTCTAGCCCCAGACACTTCATTGGCTGCAGCAGCCATTCCAGCAGTTCTTGACATCATTGATCGCAGGCCATTGATTGATAAGGAACAAAGAAAAGGTCGAAAGATAGAACGGTCGAAGCCGTTGGGTATTGAGTTGGAAAGGGTGACATTTGCATACCCTTCTAGACCTGAGGTGATTGTTTTGAGTGATTTCTGCTTAAAGGTCAAAGGCGGAAGCATGGTGGCTTTGGTGGGGGGAAGTGGGTCAGGAAAATCAACAGTGATATGGTTGGTGCAAAGGTTTTACGATCCAATTCAAGGGAAGGTAATGATGGGAGGAGTTGATTTAAGGGAAATTGATGTCAAGTGGTTGAGAAGGCAAACAGCTTTGGTGGGTCAAGAGCCTGCACTCTTTGCTGGGAGTATAAGAGAAAATATTGCATTTGGGGACCAAAACGCTTCATGGGGTGAGATTGAAGAGGCTGCAAAGGAAGCTTACATTCACAAGTTCATTAGTGGCCTCCCTCAAGGCTATGAAACTCAGGTATGATCTAAATATTGGAATTACAGACCTTCAAAAATAGGGAGTTATCATAACATCTAATTGCACGTACATTCTTAGAGGCTTACTCTGTATATAACGACCTAAACAAAACGCTAGCCACATCCGCCCTTTAAACCCTTGACACCCTCATCAGAACCACTTCATGCAATGTTCCAGTACTACATAACTACCATTTGGAACAACCCAGGTAGGCAAGAGTGGGGCCCAGCTTTCGGGGGGTCAGAAACAAAGGATTGCAATAGCAAGGGCTATACTGAAGAAATCAAGGCTACTGCTGCTAGATGAAGCAAGCAGTGCACTGGACTTGGAATCAGAGAAGCATGTCCAAGATGCACTAAGAAAGGTGGCTAAGCGAGCCACCACAATCGTAGTGGCCCACCGCCTCTCAACGATCAGAGAGGCCAATATGATTGCTGCTGTGAGAGATGGTGCGGTGGTGGAGCATGGGAGCCATGATGCACTCATGAATTCCCATCGTTATGGTGTGTATGCTGGCTTGGTTCGTGCAGAAATTGAATCCAATGCATTTTCTTGAGCCATGTATTTTAATCATATATTCATCTTATCAAGTTTGCTCCCCAGGAATTCGCTAATAGGGAAGATGTTTGTATGTAGAGAAATAGAGCCAAGCTTTATATTGTCATTGAACATCATTTTGTAATTTTATTGATTGTGATTGATACTCTATAGAGAAATGTTATTTAGTAGATTAGGATGACGTGATCGACAGTAAAAATCAATCCGTAATTTTTTTTTTTCTTTTATAATCCCTTGTTGATCCAAATACTTATTTTCACTGTCACATTATCTTAGTTGTATGACAGTCATATAACAATCTACTAAATAATATTACTCTACGCTATATACACACACCAAATGGTGAGTTTTTTTTTTTTTTTTTTTTTTTTTGAGAAGAATAGAGCGATTTCTATAGAATAAAAAACCAAATTAAACACACCGCTCTACAGAGATAATATCTGAAATACAAGGGGGGACTTCCTCAATAAGTCATTGTTCCATAGTGAGAGAAAGTGCTTCTTTCGCAAGACAATGGGTTGTACCATTGAAATGTCGTCTAACATGATTAACCTTTCAGCTATAAAGATTGCTTAATACCCCTCGAGCTTCCTCAATAATATGTCCATAGCAAGTCCAATTTCTACCATCTTTCCTAAGTGCCTGCACCACTTGAAGAGCATCGCCTTCCAGAACCACCCTGTAAAACCCTAGCTTACGACATAGATGGGTCGCTCTCAATGCCGCATTTGCCTCTGCAACATTTGGCTCAATAATATGATCTCTTAGTGATGATAGAGTAGCCAGAACCTCTCTCATCCTATCTCTAACTATCACACTGATACTAATTTTTATCCTATGTTTATCCACAGCAGCATCCCAATTTACTTTAATAAAGCCATTATTGGGAGCTTCCCATCTGAGAGAGTTTATATTCCCCCTAATAACAATTCCCTCTTTTCGAGAATTTGCTGCACGATACGCCTCCAATGACTCCCTGACACGTCCGACCACTATGCTAGACGGGCTGATCTTATTCCCATAAACAAAGGCGTTATGTCGTAGCCATAGTTGTCGAGCAACCACTGCCATGAATTCCATGCCTTCCTTACTCAAAAGTCTTAGAAGCTCCTCCCATATAAACACAAATTCCTTGTGATTGACGCTCCTTTTTTTTTTTGAATGTGTCTATCACACCTATTTCATATGTCCTGTGCAGCCGGACAGCTCCATAAAACATGCCCTGTAGTT
Source organism: Corylus avellana (assembly GCF_901000735.1). NCBI lineage: Eukaryota > Viridiplantae > Streptophyta > Magnoliopsida > Fagales > Betulaceae > Corylus > Corylus avellana. The sequence continues at coordinate 11,516,126 of NC_081547.1, read as the reverse complement.
TTCACCTCTGTTCCACAAATGGGGCATAAAGTATCCTCTATGATTTTTCGTCGGCACAGATTTGATTTCGTAGCTAGAGCATTGTGACATGCTCTCCAAATAAACACCTTCACGACATTAGGAGTATTCATCTGCCAAATCTACTTCCACAAATAGCTATGTTGTCGTGATTGGGAGCATTCACCTTTGATAGATGTGACTAACTCTCTCTGAAGATGGTAGGCACTCCTCAACAAAAACTGACCATGTGATGTGGCATTCCAAATCGGCACGTCACTATTATTGATAGAGCCAATAGGAATTTGGCATATACCCTTAACCGTACCCACATCAAATAGCTCCCTCAGCCAATTAGTCTGTCACCCTTTAGAGGTCTAGTCAATAAGATCAACTACCCTTGCCTCCTTGTTAATCTCTTCTCTGGGTCGTAGATTAGCAATCTCTTTTTTTATGAGGAAGTAGTTTATATATATAAAAGCTGAATCACTCTTTAGAAGTAGTCTAGAATTGCAACATGTGGCGTGAACCCATTTTTTTAAAAAACTAAACCGGTTTTTTAAGGCATAATTTTTGAACCAGTTTTGTAAGAGTGAACTGGTCGTTACATTAGCTTAATTAAGAGCATTTAATTATATTTCAATAATTTTCCTTATATGTGATGCGATTCCATTAAGTTCAAAAATTTAATGTATGATATTATTTCTCAGAGTTTATTACTCTCCTAAACTATATAAAGACAACCTTTAAAATTTAAAAACATACTACATTAAGCCATATAAGTCATAAAAATAAAAATAAAAAATAAAAAATAAAAATCGGCCGTATAGCCCATTATTTTAAAAGCCTATTTTTTTTTTCTTTATATTTCTCATATTAAACCATGTATACATATTTGGAACAAATTTTCATTGAAAAAAAAAAAAATTGTTTATTTTCCATATTTTGTAGGGGGCAATGGCCCCTGCCCCAACCAAAATAAATATATAAAAACCATAAAAGAAAATTTAGTCCAGTCCTCCCTACCTTAAAATCCTAGCTCCAACCTTGAATGTAGTCCATCTGTCCTAATCCAATAACATTACTATAAGTTGAAAAAGACATCATTTTATAATTCAACAAGAAAAATTAAAATAAAAATAAATTTAGAAAAAATAGATCACATTTCTTTTTCATTCCATTTCTTCCATAAAAAGTTTCACCAAAAGTTACAACTCATGTGCATGTCAATTGGCATTGGTTTGTTCTCTTTTAGAAATCTAAAAGAAGATAAAAAAATATTTGGATATTGTGCTATTTCTCAAATCTTGATAAAGTTGAGCTCTTGTCAAGATCTCTATCCTAATATTTATGATTGCTTTGTATTTCTACTAAGATCATGAATTAAGGTCTTATTGAGATATCATCTTATTAAGAACTCAGCAAGATCTTTTCTTCAATTAAACTTCCCTTTATGTCATAATCGACAAAGTTCTACTTTGACAGAGTGCTTCTCTTGTGCGTAACTCAAGATTTTCATTCGTGATCAAATACAAGAATAAAAATATAACTATTATACCTAGATTAAGCGTGGAATCTCTGCCAAAGCTCCTTTTTGGTAGTAACAGCAACAACAACAATTTAAATTTATTTGAAGGAAAAATGTTCAGCAAATTACAACTAACAGTTCAAATTTATTTAATTATAAGAAAAATAAAAATAAAAAATAAACAATTTCTTCTCCCGTGTCTTCAACGTTAGTTGTGGCTCAGTTCAACCTGTAATGTAAAAAACAAGCAAAACCTAATAAATTAGATAAAATTTACACACTAATAATCTCAGATCTATAATTTAAGATTAAGATTCAGATATCACAAAAAGAAAGCCATACCTAAAACAGATCATATACATCCATACGTGCTTCAATCCTATAGCTATTAGCAATTTCCAGTATCTTGTGACTTTCAGCTTCTTCTTTTGCCATAACCAGCACTCAGTTTAGTTCAACCTGTAATATAAAAAACAAGCAAAACCTAATAAAATAGATATAATTTACATACTAATAATCTTACATCTAGTTTAAGATTAACATTCAGATATCACAAAAAAGAAAGCCATACCTAAAACAAATCCTATACATAATTACGTGCTTCGATCCTATTATCGTTAGCAATTTGCAGTATCTTGTCACATTCAGCTTCTTCTTCAGCCATAATCAGGACTCGTATATTCTTTCTACCACTAGTAGTTTGTTTCAAACCCTTGTCCTTCCAAAATTTCCAAAGTTCTGCCATAGATTCTATCTTTGAGCTTGTCGTAACAACAACTCATTGAATGTGAGAAGTTTCTTTGCCGCAATTAGTTTCTTACTCCAGGCACATCCTGTAAAATTTTCCATTTAAGGTATGTCCCTTCTGTCACATATATTTACTGTGATTATAAAATATGTATAATTACGGTGTTTAGTGATCAATTTATTCCAATTAAATATTATTTTGTGAAATCAAATATTTTGAATTAAATTATTGATTTGATTCTTGTGGAAACAAATATTTGAATTCATTATTGATTTTATTTTATGGAATCAAATAATCTGAATTGATTACTAATTTGATTCTTATTTCTTGATGGGAGGAATAAATAAGGTAACATTTCTGATTAAGGGTCCCTAACCTACCTATAAATAAGGCCTGTGTATTCTATCTATTGGCACCACTGGTAGGCATAGGTTAGAAGAACCTATCTCAAAAATCTTGATTTCTAGTTTTCTGGATTCCTTATTGCTGAGGAGTTTTCTTCACTTTGCTTGAGCAAATAATAGCTAGAGGTATTTATATAATTAATTATTTCGCTACTAGTTTTATTGTCAATTAGCATTTAATTATATATAGAATTCTTGCATATGGTATTAGAGCCATCTCTAGGATATATTTGCTCAGTCTATTTTTTGGATATGTTTGCTGTTAATTTTGTTTTAATCTTGTTTCATTATTGAAACGAAATATGGTAACCCAACATGAGAAACCCACGCCCATGACAAAACCCACCGTGAACCACTGCCTAGCCGCCAACAAGCGTCGTTTAGCTGCATAAAGAAGGATGCAGCGGGGGGCCAAGGCTACTATTCTAACCGGCGAACGGCAGCCCTAAACGAGCTGCCTGTGCACTGGAATCAGTGGCGGTCTCTGGCCATGTGGGTAACAGCGATGAAGCCGGCTTGGATGACACCACGACTTCCTACCGGCTAGCGTCGATTGGGGTTGATGTGCTCGTCTGGGCATAGGCAGCCCGTGATGGGCTGCATGTTGTCTGGTCGGAGCGCTGGCTCTTGGTGGTCGGCGCATAAGAAAGGCGGCTGAATAAAGGCGGCGGATAGGGTTTCTATTTTTTGGGATTTTTTCGGGTCAAAACTTAAGGATGTGGGTAGGGTTTCAAACCCATATAGGAACCAGGTCAAGCAATATGGGTCATTGGGTATGGGTTTATTTTAACCCAAGCCCGATCAAGTAGGCTGACTTAGAAGCCCAATCCATTTCAAGTAGCACATCCGGTTTTAATAAAAATTTGGGCATGAGTGGGTTTAGAGCTTGAGTCCTTAAAGCACAAAGATCCAAGGCCACCTTTATTGACCATTAGGCCATGCATTTTCATATACTTTCATATAGCAATTGAATATATGTTATTATTTAAATTGTTTGGCATTGAAATTATTATTTCTTTAATGCATGGACTTAAGATTAAATCTATTCTTTTTATTTATATTATTTAAATGTAAATTATTTGATGCCTGGACCTAAGAATAATTAACTAAGCCACATATGTTGGTGAATGTTTATGGCACTATCCAAAATTGCAATGTCTAGGAAAATTCAGGCAAAGAAAGGTCTTGGGATTTAAGTGCGTCATTGTGCGTCCGCTCACGTTCCGAGGAACTTATCCGGTTGTACTTTGAAAAAATACTATTTACCTACTTCCATGTTGGTTTGGTCTTTATTCTTGGGAAATTTATTTTGGTATCTATACAGTTATAAGATGTTAATGAAGTCATGATTATCATAATAATTTTGGGAGAGCCACAGCGTCCCGATTTTATAATGATAATTGCATCAAGATTATATATGTGAACTTCATAAAGAAAATTAACATCATATTGTAATTAATTCATATTTTTAATTACACATATGGGGTTGTCCTGCTAAAGTGAGGATTTATAATCCACACCTAAGGAAATTAGATTCAAGGACCATTAGCGGAATTTTATAGGCTAAGTAGTAAACTCCAAAGAGTATAGTTTTTACTGTCCTTCATTCAATCCTATAATTGTTGAGTCTAGAAATGCAAAATTTCTAGAGGATGCTGAACCTAGTGGGAGTGCTTCTCCTCAAATGATTGAATTAGAGGAAGCATGAGAGTTGGCTGAAGCTCATTCACATGAATGGTGTTTGATTATGTTTAGGGAAAATCAAAGTTAATCATTAAGGATGAGGGGTATTTTGGTCATTTTTTAGATCCGGGCTAAAACGCCTGAATCGAATTGGTCAAACCCGTAGATCGGGTCCCCAACTGAGAGACTTTGGTTTTAATTGGTCCATAGGGCCCAATTGAGGTCACAAAATCAATAAAATTCAAATTTAGGCAAAAACTCCTAAATTCAAAACTAGGGTTTGGGTTGATCAAAATCGGTCAAGGGAGTGAGTGGGTCTCATTCATAGGTCATCATAGGGTTATTTGGGTCACAACCCATGCATCAATTGCCTATTGGGGTCAATAAATCACAACGATTTCAGATTTAGGGCAAAAACCCCCAAATCCGAATGTGTAGGGATTTGAAGTGAAAATGATGCATAATGCAAGCATAGCTATCCTATAGCATGATCCTAGTTCACAACCATCCAGCTAAATGCCATGAAATGCTAGAAAATTGAAAATCCAAATCAAAACCCTAACATTGCGAAATTTAGAAAAAGGCTTGAAAATCTACATACCTCATTTTAATCTGTGTAGAGGAGTGATCTTTGAAATCCTTGGGAGGCTTAGCCGAAAATGGGGTTGAGGGTGTTTTGTTCATGAGAAAATGGAAGAAAGTTGAAATGAATAGGGTTTAGGGTACATTCGGCCATTTTTAAAGAAGAGGCGTACAAGGGGTTAGGGTTTCTGGGTGTATTAAAAATCCAAGGTACGAGTGAAAATTCACTTTCTTTTGAAATTCATTTTGGAAAACACATGGATACAAAATGTACTTCGAAGTACAGTGTGCAGCCAAGCTACCTAGTGTTTGCCTACTCATAGCTACCCACTCCTAAGTCTAGCACTCTCCGATTGATTCTTCTGATGGGTCTTCTTCATCTTTGATCAATGCCTTATAGTATTTGTCAAAGATGGAGAGAAAAGCGACCTTCTGGCGGTCATATCCATCTGGCAGGGCTCCTGCCTTCAGTAGTCGGATCTCCTCTTGCTCCAACTTCGCATATTCGTCCGCAATCTAAGTTAGATGGGTATGCATCTCCCGTTTTCTTTCCATGCTAAGGTAGGGGTCATATCTTCCAGGAATAGGTGGGAAATCTCATATTGCTGACACGCTGCGACGCTTCCATTTTGCTGTAGTCGAGCCATCCTTAAAGCCTATTTGCGAGTTCCCTTCCTGAATCTGTTCTAGTGACGGGGACTTTAGCCTCCGAAAGGGTCAAGTGAAAGTCTTGCGCTTGATGTGGTGCAGCTTGTATCCCGGTGCATATGGCTCATACTCGGCTAGCCAATCTCGAACAGTCGCCCAGCGTTAGCATCCATCGCTCATTTGAGTGTGAAGTAGGATCAAGTTCCTATAACGTGGAACAGGCGATCCCATTCAACTCCATACTAAGCAATCAAGAAGGCTGTTACTCTAGCCCGCACCTTAATCAAACAACAAACAAGAAACCTAAGTCTACCTTATGCTTCAGTCTATTAAGATTTATACTTAGGGTGTTGTAGCCTATTCTCAAATTATTTACTACGGTCGGCAAGATCGTGTGCTCTGATACCATACTATAATGCCCCCAAAACTAACCTCGAATAGCCTAGCAGGCTTACTAGCAATTATCCCAATTCAGCGAACTTGTGGCTAAATGGGGAATCGCCCATCTAAGCATTTTCAGAGTTAATGCATAGAAAGGTGAAATAAATCTGAGAGATCTATGAATTATTACAGTACAAGTAAAATCCTCAAATTAAAGACATTGAGCAAGTAACGATAATATAAGGCAAACCTGATAACAACAGGAAGATCATTCATAAGCAAGGTCTGTAGTGATAATCACACCACTCCTGACTCCTAAAGACAAGCTTCCTATAAGAGTGATAACTGCGTAAGTCTAACGACTTAGTAAGTAAACCTCACATTTAGGTATGACATGAGCTCCATATTATTATCAGAAATAAATGTTCAGTCCTTGGTAAACATTAAAAAAGGAGTTGTCTCCGTTAATACACCCTAAAATATAGTTTAATTTGATAAAGGGTGGTGTATTTCTAGTGACAATTGCCTAAGTATTTTAATGTAGAAAAACTAATGCTTTATAAGTCATAACTATCATTTATGGTCTACCCGAGATATTACTCATTCCCAGTAGGGTTGGCACTGTCCCGATGGACCTGTAATACAATGCCGGTACCCCGACCATTGTACGCTACCATCCATAACACTAGCAGCCTGACTGAGTCCGACCTCAGGTGACCCACGCTACTAATGATGTACGTCCTATAGTGACCGCTCGTTAAGGCTGTACCGGTCACGAAACAACCATTGGATACAAGGCCCATATATCACACACAGATTTGACCAAAGAATCAAGTCAATATAGTAAGCCTATGGCTATTATACCACAAGTACCAGTGTACCAGGTCATACATTGCTTCTTATTAACCATTTATTAGAAACAATTACCAAGTTATTACAAAAATATAGACGTGCTCATATCATACATGTGGTCAGTCAACTGACATATCCCACGTTTTGAAGGAAAGTTTTCATAAGTGTTTACTTACCTCGTTCGCTCACTTGAGTCCTCCAACATCAAGACACCCTGCTATAACGAAGTACGACACGTCATTATACTAGAGAACTTCTATGAGTATGGTACTACCCCTATCTAACAAAAGTGTTGTTGGACTCTAAAATACACAAGTGAGGCTAAGGGTAGACGCCTGGCTTCCTGGTCGTACGTACGGGCTCAAGAGCGTACGTCCGGCCAGTGAGTTAGGTATTCCAGCCAAAAGCTCCAAACTGTGTTTTAAGGCTTCTATGAAATTTATAGGCTACTATGTTTCCTTCTAGGCTAATAAATAAGCACATGCATCGTAAGGAAAACACATTTACGTGCAACACAAGGAATCAAAGAGGTGTTTTAAACTCTTTTAAAAACGTTTCTTTGGTTTTGTAAGAAAATGAACGCAAAAGCTTAACACGGTGTTTAAAACTTATAACATAGTAAGAACAATATTGAACGCATAGAAATGAGCAGGGGTTACCTTAGAAGATAGCAAGAACACAAGACCCTCTTCCTTTTTCACAAAGAAAATCACTCCTCACACCAATATTAGGGTTTTTTGGGGTTAGCGAAGGTTGAGGGTCGAAGGGAGGGGTATTTATAGGATTCTGGGGAGTGCACTTGTCTAGAAAAGTGGATAATGGGTTAAAACTGCTTTTCAGCGTGGTAGCGTACGTACGGTACTAAGGGTGTGCGTATGGTACTATTGTACATTAGGTAAATGCGTACGTCATGGTGTATTGCCCATTGGGTCAAAAACTGGTCAACATATGTACGGGTGGTCACCCGATGTACGTCCTCACTGAAAATAAGAGCGTACTTACGGTGGTCCCCTAGTGTACGTCCTCACTAAAGACAAGCGCGTACGTATGGGTAGCCATGGCGTACATATGATTAGAAAGGTGAAAATTTTAGGTTTTGCCTCAAGGCTTTCCTGTTAAGTGCGAGGGCTTCGATCTTTTTGTTTTAATACTATGCTTTATGAAATATTACTCTTAATAAGTCTTTAATAAAACGGTTGTTTTTGTCGGGGTATTACAAAGGGTATCTATAGGGTCTTATACTAATAGTTTGTGTCTCTTTAAGTCGGATTTGATGGTCCTGACTTCTAGGTGGTGGTAGCCCCTTAGGTTCCTCAAAAACCTTCTTAAACCCTCTCAATAATTCTCTGATCTGAACAGAGCAATCTGGAATGTTATAGCCCATATCTGAGCTAAATGTGTGCTGTTAACCATGGAAAAAGAAAAAGAAAAAAAAAATTGGATGCTATAGAAGCAAATGAAGGGAGGAACGTAGGTCTCTGATACCAAATGTAAGGGGAGTTTATTGGTAGTGCACAATTACATGGATATTATGGCTGAATGAAGAAAGATTGAAGATGATAATGGGGAAAAACACGGTGCAATAACATTAAAGATAAGCTGGTTCGAGAGAGCTACTCTCCAGAGACTCAGGTAATACAAAATATCCTAAAATCTGAACTTCTACCCCTTTGGCCTAGCCCTTATATCCCGCATTCTGTTAGAATCCTTTTCTAACAGAATTCCACCTATTCACACAAGCTGACAAATGACAGCTTGAGGGGAATGTTACAAAACGCAGCAACATGAACATAAAGCGCAAATACAAAGCAAAACGACAAGGTAAATGAAATAAAGCATTTAAATGACAAGGGATGCCAGCTGTGCAGAGCCATCTTCTAGAGTCTTCCCACTCCTTCACACACCGTGTCTTGCTATTGAGTGACTCCCCACCATAGTTCAGCCCCACCAATTGCACCCATAACAAAACCCTAGCCTCCAAATGCTATCACAAAACCCTTTTTGAAGCTCCACTCACCAAGATATGCAATTTCTTCAAGAATACATATGTTTTTTTAAAAAAATTTATTAATTTTTTTTTTTTTTAAAAAAAAAAAACCAAACAAAACAAAACAAAACAAACTCAAGTCTGTCCCTCTATGGGTCAAGGTCACAAAAACGTGATCCACAGTGTGTCACAAGGGTTACCTTTGTGACTCACGGCAAGTCACAAAGGTGAAATATTTTTGGTATTTCACTTTCTCAGTTAGAATTTAAGGATGAATTTAAATAGAATAGTTAACATAGCAAAAAATTGAAAAATGGTGAACCTAAATTGACACTATTTAAAGTTTAAGGATATATATGAATGCAGAAGTGATAAAAAAAAAAATATGAGTGGTAAGTGAATTTTTCTCAACAACCAACACAAAATAAATTTTTTATTTGAGTTGATTGGATTCTGCTGCACTTGAACATCATAGAGTGTCACGGCTTTCATTGGCTAAATTCGCTAGTGACTTTCACCTTTCTAATTTCCTTCTAGTTTACTGAGGTGCTAGTGGTTTGTCTAGTTTGAGTTTTTCAGTTTAGTTTTTATTTGCTTTCTATTTTTAGTTTTCGTTGTAATTTTTCTTGAATGAATGAAAGTACTTAAAATAAATTTAAAAATAAAAAATTAGCCTTTCAACACAACTGCTAGCCACTGACCCACGACTGAGCCCACCACCCATACTGGTCAAGCCCACAACTAACCCATAAGCAAGGAGAAGAAGAAGAAGAAGAAGAGAAAAGAAAAAAGAAAAAAAAAAGAAAGACAAATATCAAGACGCTTCACACGTGTAACTCTCCCAATCAGCTCCCAGGAAAACAGAGCAAAGAACGAATCTCTGATCATCAAGAAGTTTCCGCAATCAATCAGTAACCCGATTAACCCAATTGCCTGAAAATCAAGAATCAGTAAACCCTAGCCGAGAAAAATTCAAAATCTGGAGGTGGTTCTGGCTATAAATTACCGCGTATTCTTAAATGCAGAAAAGGGGTCGACGCTTATTCCGAACTTTTGTTTGCATTGACGGAATCAGAGAAAATGACGGAAAATATGGTTTCAGAACGAATTTACCGCGAAAACAACTGATAATTGAAATGAGATCATTTGATTTCCGGGGATGAGACAGATCAGAAAGCTGTTGCTTTCTTCTTCTTCTTTTTCTGTCTTTATGTGCATTTTCTTTTCTTCGTCTTTTCCTTCTTCTGTTCGCCTTTCTCCGTGTCAATTTTTGTTTTTTTCCAATTATTTGTTCTTTGTAACTTTCTAGTAAAAAAAATTAACGGAATAAAATCAGAAGGATATGATTGAATTGATAAAGCTTATTATTATTATCTTTTTTCTAATAGAAAGGAACATGAGGATGTGACTAGATATGGTAATTCTATGTGCGTGTGACTGTGGTAGCATTTATTCGTTAAGAAATGTTAAGAAAGGGTTAGATGACGGAAATTATATGCGCTCCATCAAGATTAATTGAGTTATAGCTTCACTTAACCCTACAAAAATCTTAAGACAACTAATACTAATTAGACTTATTTATATGAGTGATAACGTTTATCTACCACCTTGTGGTTAATAATAAATTAAGCTGAGAACATCAAAAAATTATGTGAAAAATAACAAAAAAAAAAAAAAAGAAGATAATTAAACGATATTTATAATGTGTAACATGTTGAAATCCTAGTCAAATTAGAGAACCTAGAGGGAATAATAGCGAAGAGGACATTGGAATGCCCTCACCTTCCTCAATGGCTCCCCTTCCGCTAACTTAAAAGGGAAATGCAACCTGGAAGAGGCCCACAGCCAACTGACCAGAATGCCCATTGACGGCATTAAGCACCCTGATACACGTATCCTCTTTATGGGGGGCAGATTAGTGATTTCGTTCACAGAAGGAAGAACAAAATATGTAAACAATGTCCCTTGGCTTGGAAGCCAAGAGTTAGTTGAGTATTGATAGATACGTGCCTGGCATGCAAAGCTAGAGGTGCTCTTGGAATTCAGTCTTCGCTCATCATTTTGTGCCTTCAAGCTACAGTTGATCGATCCTCACCGCTCTAGCTATACACAACTTTGCAGCAAATCTTTCATATTTTTCTATGCTGCCTCTCTCAGGTACTTATATCTTTCTCTCTCACATCATTCTCACACTGTCACACATACGTCTTAATAGTTTATCCATTTGTATCCCAAATGTCCATTTTCTTGGTTGATTTCTTATATGTGAATGAAGCCGGCCTTGTGTTGTTTCATGCATTTTTCAGATTTTTGTAACATTTATTTGCCAGATTTTCTAGCCTTGTAGAGTGTGCAAACATTTTGAGAAAATAATTTTTTTACTTGAACGAAACTTTTTAACTACTAATAGGAAGCTATAAATGGGAGAATGTGTTGATTCAATTTTCCTAGGAAAAGTTGGTATTTGTCCTGAACGAGGTCAATTTCCTCGAATAACTACCGAGGGTGGTGGTCTAGTGGCATTCGGGCTAACTCCTAATGGTTTGGTGGGTAGAAGGTTTTAGCTTCCATACTATCGGCTTGGGTGTCGCTAGTGTTCGTGGGTTGAATTATGGTTCAACTGGGATGAGGGAGGACCTACGGTTCCCACCATATAGGCCTTTCATATATGTCATTGGTTCCCAACGAGTAGCCATCACCCCTTTCCGTCTTTTTTTTTTTCTCAAGAAAAAAAAAAAAATTTCCTGGAATAAACAGACAATTCTGATTGCTTAATGCCTTGAACTTCAATGCATCAATCGTAGGGAAAAAGAATGGCATCGCTTACCCCAGGAGTTCTTCTAAAGCTTCTTCAGAGCATAAATTCGAATGTAAAGGTTCGTGGAGAATATAGATCCGTTCTTCTACAAGTGATCAGCATTGTGCCTGCTTTAACGGGTTCTGACTTGTGGCCTAACCAAGGCTTCTTCATAAAGGTCTCTGACTCCTCTCACTCAACATATGTCTCACTATCAAAGGAAGACAATGAGCTCATCTTGAACAACAAGCTGCAACTCGGCCAGTTTTTCTATGTTGATAGGGTGGAGGCCGGAACACCGGTTCCTCTTCTTGTCGGGGCAAGACCGGTCCCAGGACGCCACCCTTTTGTCGGGAATCCAAAGGATTTGATGCACATGTTGGAGCCGTTGGAGGGTCCTGTCCAATCTGATAATGAAGGAACAAATGGTGCGAAGGTGAGGCAGTTTTTGGAGGTGGAGGAAAGCCCAAGGCAGAAAATTGTTATCAAAGAGGAAAAGGCAAATGTTGCGTCAAGGTACATGCAGGGTGTTCTGACACCGAGTAATGCTAAAGCAAGTGCAGCAGAATCCAATGGAGGTGGGAAGAGTAACGAGAATGGCATTGTTGTTGGGGGAAGTAAGAAGGTTGGAGTAGTGAAAGGAAAGCAGCCTGCAGAGCTGAAAGGACAGGTATGATTCTTGCTTAACATTTACTCCAATCTTTAAAAGGCACAAACAAACAGTTCTGGGACTTGTTTTTTTGATTCTGCAGACTTCTTTGTCTAGCCGATATAAGGTGGTTGGAAACTATGAAGTGTTGTTAGAATTGAAAGGCCAATAGAAGAGATCATAAAAGAACATATATATATATATATATATATATATATATATCTTAGTTGTGGTTTGGGAATATTTTAAATGGACGGTTCTAAAGAGCCTTGGAAGAAGCGAGTCTCACATGAGAAAAAGATAAATTGAAGTTGGCATTTATAAGGCCCAATTCACGTTAAGTTATTGCTTTAAAATAAGCAATGCTTCAGTATATGCACTTATGTGTATGCTTTAGTACGCATCGGAGTGATCATATCCGTTTTTAAATTCGAGTCTCTCTCTCTTACTAGAATAGAAACTTTAAGGGCCCATTTGGTTTGCAAAATAGACCCCTAAAATGAAATGACTATTCCTATGGAATAGTCATTCCTTTGTTTAGTAAGAGTCTATTCTTAGAAATAGTTATTCACATGAGAATAACTAATCTCACACACACAGGAATAGCTATTCCTCTAAAAAATGAGTGGAATAGTTATTCCTTCTGGAATGGAATAGATTTTCCAAAAAACCCCTCATTATTTTTTTATTTTATTTTAACACACAAATTTGTTTTTTATTAAAAAAGAAGAAAAAAAGAAAAGAAAAAGAAAACATAGAATTCAAAGGGTGGATGGGGTTGCCGGCCACCCACAGGCAGGACCTGGGGGGTGGTTGCACCACCCCCAGAGCACCTTGGGGTGGACCACCAAGGTGCCCCGGGGATGGCGCGACCACCCCGGGTGGATTTGGAGGTGGCTAAGGCCACCCTCGAGGCTCATCGGGGGTGGCCTGTCCACCGCCGATGGCGGCAAGGGAGGTCGCAGCCACCCCCCATGACGTTTAGGGGGTGGCCACGGCCTCCCCCTTTGCCATCGGAGGTAGCCAGGCCACCCCCAATGAGCCTTGGGGGTGGCCAAGGCCACCCCCGAGGCACCTCAGGGGTCCACCCCAAGGTGCTCAGTGGGTGGTGCAACCACCCCCAAGTCATGCCAGGGGTGACCAGCCACCCTTGCAATTCTAGGTTTTTCCTCTTCTTTCTTTTTTAAAAAAAAAACAAAAAACAAAAAGAGTGGAGTTTATGGTAATTTTAGTTTAACTCAAATTAGAATATATACGTTGTTACCATGTGAATAACTATTCCATTCCACTTTTTTCTATTCCTGGTAATAACTATTCTTTTTCCTAATAGAATACTCAATCCGCGAACCAAACGAGCCCTAAGGGTGTTCCAATTTGGTTTTGTTTCTTGCAAAACACAACCAAACTACAAGGGATTTCCAGACTCCATTGTATTCTGAAAAAATATTTGCCGCAAAAAAAATAATTTCTTAAAAAAAGTGATGAGTAACCGCACCTTATGATCATTTCATTTCCTGTTTTATCTTTCTGTTCTAACAAGCAGGACGCCGTGTTTTTGTGCAGTACAAACATGACATCCTGAAGTAATTATATTGCCCACTGCTCTTGATACAAGAAAATGTGAGGCGCATATTGTGAAACAACAAGAATGTTTTACAGGAAATTATCAACCAACAATTTTTTTGTGCAGCAAATGCAAATGTTAATGCTAATTATTTAGGATCTACTGTCCCCTGTAATGTGAGGATGCAATTCGACAACATGTTTCATAAATGTCATTTATACTGCCATGACAGACACGCTCAATGACTCCTTCCCGAAATCGAGCTGATGCACTTTCATCGAAGCCAGAGTTTTCTGCATCTGACAACAAGGAGACTGCAGTTCCTTCTAAGAGTACTCCTGCAAAACGCACTTCAAGTAAACAGGAAAACATGAACTTGAATTGTTTGTCAAACAATAAAGATAAAAACCAATCGCCTGAGACAGCTTCATGGGCATCTCTGCCTGCTAATCTTTTGAAGCCAGGGAAGGTACCTTATCTTGTTTCTTCCACTTTTTTCTGTTCCAACTTTATGTTTCAGAATTACTCATACTGTTAATCCTTTGGATAAAATATTGCTAAATTTCTATCATGGCTTGTTTCTTCCATCTGATTCAAAGAGGCCTTCTCTTGTCTGTTTTTTGGACAGAGTAGATGGCCTACTAATCAAATTAGAATTGATATATGGGGAAACAAAAATACCTTAAACAGAAAAATCTCACAAATTCTTGCTTCAAACTAAATTTACCATCACTAAGCAATTCTTCTTTCTTGTCCTTTATTATATTTTTTATTAGGGAATGCTTAGAAGGAGAGATTCAGCCTCTTTGGTTGCAGTAGAAGCTCAGAAGCAGGCAGCCACAGCTGCAACTCTGGTCAAGTGCCTCAGGTTAGTTTATTTCAAACATAATTTGACCACCAGAAGGGGAAACCATTTGTAATTATATCCTACAAGCCTTACTTCCATATTTTTTTCTTTTCTCAGTATGTTTTCTGATCTTTGCTCCTATGCCTCACCGGAGAACCCCCACCTATATCTCACGAAGTTCTTCACACTCTACCAGCTCATTGAACAACCAAACATAGCAACTACATTAAAGGATAAATCACTTCGGCTATCGAATCACCCATCTGCTCCAGACACAGACAAAAGTAGCAAAAGGGCTGGTTCTATTCATAGCAAAAGTATGTTAAAGTCTCCAAAGCCCCCTATAGAGTTAAGTGTGCCTGAGAAACTAGAGTGGGCTAAATGGGATGGTGCCAAAGAGATCAAAGAACTGAGAGAGGTTCTCTTAAATGAAACAAGATCTTGGTTTTTGAAGTTCTTGGAAGGAGCATTGGATGTTGGGTTTCCTGTAGCTACCCAGGAGAAGAAAAGTAAGGACAGTGCAGGGCGACGAATGGAGCCAGGCAACCATATTGCTGTGACATTGTCGCAGCTTAAGCATGCAAATGAGTGGTTGGATAAACTGAGAAGCAAATTGAGCACAGAGAATGATGGCTCAGTGGAAATTGTGGAGAGGTTGAAGAAGAAAGTTTATACTTGTTTACTTGTTCATGTGGAGTCTGCTGCATCAGCTCTAGAGAATCGATCTGATCATCGTGGTTGATTCAGCTAAAAAATATGGTTTTATGAATAACTTATGGTTAAGGTGATATGAATATATTGCTAACTATCTGTCATTTGAGCCAAACAATGTTATTGAAGTTTTGGCCAAATATATTTATATTACAAACTATTTGAGACAAGTTGTCTATATGAATGATAAGGCCATTGAAGGTCCAATTATGTTACGTGCCTACGTAACGTGGGATGAAAAATTACTAAGAATGATAGATTATGGTAGGAGAATACTAAGTCTGATGCAGCATGATGTTGTGGGTTGCAAAGACAAACAACAAATAATTTACAAACTCTTTTCAAAACCTTGAGTCTATCAAGTATTCAAAGGAAGAACATAAAAGAAAACTCAACCTCTCATTATTTCTTATTGATAAACTATCATAATAAAAATCAATTCTCCCTCTTACATATTAGGTCAGCTGTATTTATAACAAAAAAACAAACTTGGAGCAAGAGTAAACTTAAACCTATTATGGAAATTTCTAGAATAATAAAGAAAAAATTACAATTAAATAAAATCTTAATTTAAAGAACATAAATAATGAAATCGAATATTTTTGATTGCTGGATTATTTGGTTTGCTGGAATAAAATCTTCATTAAAGTCCTCAATAGAGCAATCAAGTCTTTTCTTCTTGGATTTTTGCATTTATTTTCGTCCAGCTTTTCAATCTTCCCTTTGCAGCTTGTTTTGACCTAGTAAAACAAACACAACTTTGTAGATCTTTGAATTAGTTTTCCAATGTCATCAAGTTTCCTCCAATCCAATGCTTAAAATTTGAAGTATGACCTTTTAGTAAAACTCGTCAGGTGCGAATTTTACTCTACATTAGGCCTCATTGTTTTAGGGTAGTTTG
The DNA here is from genome assembly GCF_901000735.1 of Corylus avellana. Lineage (NCBI taxonomy): Eukaryota > Viridiplantae > Streptophyta > Magnoliopsida > Fagales > Betulaceae > Corylus > Corylus avellana. The sequence continues at coordinate 11,499,847 of NC_081547.1, read as the reverse complement.
AGAAACCCTAAAACTCCTAACAACAAACATAAAAGTTTGATAACTAAACTCATTGATTATTTAAAAAAAAAAAAACTTTATAGTGTCTTTAAATAGACACTTACAATGCATAATAGAAATAAAAAACTAACTAGAATAAATCACTTCTAATGTGATAACATATTATTTATAGTTATTCAATTCTAATCCTCAAATACCTCACACTAGACCCCTAAAAAATTACTAGAACGGTGTAGTTGTGTTTTCTTTCCTTTGTTAATCCTTCAGCTCAATGTAAACAATAAATACTAAATAGAATGGCATGTTGGTCCCTTATTTTACAAGGGTAAAATGGTCATTTCACTTTTTTTTGAACCATTATACCCTTGTAAAAAAGAAGACCGGCTCCTCTCCATTTCAAAGGAAATGGAAATGTGAATTCAAATATACATCCATAAAGGTGAACTCAAATAGAAGTTACAAGATAAAGCAGCAGGAGACTTACTTCTTATCATTATATAAAGCAGCCTGGTCGATGTATCCAGCCTTGTGTTTGCAAGAAAGAGGGTCCAAGCTGGAGAACAAGAGCACATGCAAAATGCTCAGATCTTCAATCTGATATATCTAGCATGTGCCCTGCTTCTCCAGCATGGCTCACCCTCTCTATTCTCCCCCATCTGCTTTCCTGAGAACTGAAGCACCAAAAACTTTTGGTAAGCAGATCATTTGTGTAGCCCAAAGGCTTCAACCCACTATAGAAAGCAAAGCATGGCTGATAGATTCTAAATTACAAAGGACTTTTATATGCAGTAAAATGTACTTGAACGGTTATAATAAATGTTGTCCAAGGCTGTTAAGCTTACATGGATCCCACCCATGAGATGGCCAACACAAGCATAATTTTTGGTGGGTGAGTGGTTGATCTTGTGATTGTCCTCCCTCCAAGCAAAGCCAAAGGCATGTTGCACCAAATAAACTCTGGTTTATTGACCGTTGAAGTTTGGCCGCCAAAAAGGGGGGGCTAATTAAGTGGCGACAGCACTGAAAATATCATGGGAATATGAGGTCTACCAAACGCAAACATAAACTAGTACCCTCCCTCCCCCCTCCCGGCAGACCACCCACCGCCAAGAACTTGGTGAGATATAGGTGGGAAAGGAAATGGGTTTTTGCTTATTGCTTTCCGGAAACAATTTGAGACAGGCAATTGAAATGCAATACTAACTAGAAACATATTATTCAAGAGCATCAGCTGAAATGCAATTCGGTTACTTATTTTTGTAATTACTTGTAGTACAAGCTTTGTGGCATTTGAAGCAAGTATATAAAGGACCATTCGTATCTCAATCTATAATCACCTTGACAAGCAGCAACTAATAAGCAGAACCTCTGACACTTTCAACTTACACGAAATTGGTGCAATCTTTCGAAGCAGAACTTAAAAAGGTTTCAAGAGTGAGAAGTAAAATTAAAAAATATTATATTGATTACACCATTAACATTTCAGGCCATTGTAAAATAATGTCAGATTCAGCAACTCTCAGACAGATAATGGAGTTGTTGAACATGTATGGCTAATTTGCTCTAGTAGTAGTCAGTCTATCTGGGCCAGTTGGGTTAAAATCAATTTTTTGCGAGGAGAGACCTCGCCCCTTCTCTGTCATTACATGAATTGTCATTACTTCAGTACCATAGGGGGAAACAAATATGCTACTACAAGTCGTTTATCAGTGAGAAGAAAGCTCCTACAAATCGTTTAACAGTTAAAAATGTGCTATAACATTGACCCACATATTATCTACATACTGTCATTACATAACACTATTTTTCAAGCACCTTCTGTGTCATTACTTCCTAGCCCTTAAAACTGAGGAAACATAAAGAGCATACAATCACTGAGACTGCCAATTACAAAATCAAGGTTTTCAATACTGTCTGAAAGTAAGATTCAACCGACCAGGACGAAGATTTGTTTCTTCAAGCAAAGTCTTCGGGGCGGTGTTTGGGTGAATGGTAGTAACACCATGAAAAATATGCCTAGATTTCCCACCAAATATTAGAACATCTCCTGATTCTAACTTAACCTTCTCTGCGTTGTCTTCATCTCTCTGATCCCCATATAAGAAGTCTGCCGAGTCACCAATGGAAAAAGATACCACAGGTAATCCTTTATGAAGAGTTCCTTGGCTTTCGTCGCAATCCTGCATGGGAACGAAGTCACTAATGTAAAGAACTTCACAGAACCATAATCATTCTAGACAACTGAGGAAGGTGCAAGTTTTGGATGATATAATTCATTAAAAGAAAACAAAAACTGCCAGGTAAAAAAACCTAAATTTCCAATAAAAGTAACGGCAAAAACTCTGATAACTCAAATAATATGGGTAAGAAGGTTTGTAACAAACCTGATGGAGACCCAGTCGGCCATTCACTGTGTAGAAATTTACAAGACAAATGTCTGGTGACATCCAGGGGAGTATGTTTTCTACATTGCTAGCTTTAGAATTTTTCTGAATAATGGAATGGGAATCAGTGATTGCCTTTTTGACTAACTGATACAAATTATCAGGTATAACGGGTGGTTTGGCACCATCATATGGCCGGTTGTTTCCATATTTCCTTGCCTCAGGGTCCCAATTCTTACCAAGGCACATCATCCTCAACTGCAGTTTTCCTCCATCACGGTAACCAGGTTGGTAGAAACCTCCAGGACCCAGACCAAGGTCTCGGCATGATTTTACTATCATGACCTGATCTCTTAAAGAAATGTAACCCTTTAAATGAATCATCCCAGACCTCAACTCAATTCCATTTTGTCCTTCCACAGACCGTTTGATTTCATTTCGTTTTTGTCTATTCATTGCATGTAGAGAAGGTTTTAGGGTAACAGAGGTCACAGTTTTGGGAGGGCAGATATCAAAAGGATCAAGCACTACAGAGTGTTCAGAATACTTTGAATTATTATGGACAGTTGAACTTTTTGGACCCTTGCTTGGGGCAGGCTCATCCATTTTAGCAGAATGGGAGGGCAGCTGAGTCTCATTCTGCAGACCAGAAATTATCAATTTGTCTGAGAAATCATGATGTAATGGAATAACATCAGCCGAGTGTTCAGAATGCTTTGGACCCTTGCTTGGGGCAGGCTCATTCTTTTTAGCAGATTGGGAGGGCAGCTGAGTCTCGCTCTGCAAGCTGGAAATTATCAATTTGTCTGAGAAGTCATGATGTAATGTAATAACATCAGCTGAGTGTCCAGAATGCTTTGAATTATTATGGCCAGTTGAGCTTTTTGGACTCTTGCTTGGGTCAGGCTCATCCTTTTTAACAGATTGGGAGGGCAGCTGAATCTCACTCTGTGAACCGGAAATTGTCAATTTGTTTGAGAAGTCATGATGTAATGTATTAACATCAGCAGTCTTCCCACCTAAGGTTTGCTCAATCTGAATGCTCCCCCCATCCAAGCCCTCAGAACCTGAATGCCCAGACAATGGCGGAACATCCTGTTTATAAGCTGAATCTGAAGTAACTAAGCACTTGGATTGTTTTGATCCACTGCCTACACCATCTGGTGAATTTGTTCCTTGCTGATACCTCCTGACATTAGAAAAACCATCTTTCGAACCACATGGAATCCACTTCTTCTGGTATGTGGTACCTAATTTAGGTTTATGCTCAGTGTGCTTAGAAACACCACTCGCTGACATCTGCCCTAAATTTTTCTTCTCACGTATGGACAATCCATCCTCACCACAAAGAGAGTCCTCAGGAGAGCTGTCTGCTCCAAGCTGTAGTTTGTGTAATACAATTAGTTAAACGAACACAAAGCTAATCAAAATCAATTAATCACACTCAAAGCCATAGTTGCACCAGATAGAGAAAAAAAAACAAACAATATGATGATGATAATCTAAATTTAAGAACCTATTCTTCTGATCAGAACTACAAAGCACTAAATAATGAAGAAGTCCAAGCACATATACTCAGTACTTAATTTCATGCAACTTCTGGATTAACCTAATTTTCTTACTTACAAACCCGCAAAGCCGTTTTCACTCTGCATATTCATCTAGGGTTTTTTTTTTCAAATCATTCTCAATAGTTTTTTCAATTAGGTTCCACACCATTAAACTAATACAACGATGATAGAAACCCAGATCTCAAATTTGCAATTTTATACGCAAAAGTGTTCCATTTGGCATCACACTTGAAAAATCAGCCGCTAACTGTGCAATATTATATCGTTCTCCATCAAACGAATAAAACCCAAGTATTATGACAGCATTTAACAAAACAGAAATCACAAATTTTACAGAGAACTCTATGTTCGCCGCACTAAATTTCAATCATAAAAGTAACAGAATCAGAGCAATAAAAAAATTTCAAAGAAAAACACATTTTGATTGAGATAATACGAAAATGGGGTCTGGTAAAATTACAGGTTTGTAACGATGCGCTGATTTCCAGGCCCCACGGGGACTTGAATAGCCTCTGATGTTCCCAGCTCGGCCACGGCTACCGCCACGGCCACGGTCATGGTCAGTATTCATGTTCTTCCTTGGCAGAGAAGCAGGGAATAGATTTGGCGTTGAGTTGGGGAAATTGGGAATCGAAAGCGTGAGACACTGGGAAATAGGGAAGGTAAAGGCAGAAGCTGAGGAATCTGAAGAGGTTTGCTCCACGCGTTATTCGCCATCGGGCACTGGCTTTTTGGCTGCCCAATGGGCGACGGGCATGGAAAAGTGATCCATAGCATTAGCATCTAAAGACTAAAATTCAAATTAAGATAGTTCTTGCGGCGACATTATGTTTATTAAGGCGAACATGTCCGCTTTATAATATTTTTTTGAAGGGACAACAACGATGAAAAGGCAACACAGCCCGACGCAGTATATATTTCTAGTCGTAACAAATCATAAAAATCAGCCAATAACCTTTAACCGGATACTTTTTCAAAAAAATTGAATTTCTTTTCAGAAATTCTAAAGTCTCAAATGGGACACATGTCTCACTACTAAAATAATAATAAAATATTATTTATAATTTAAAATAATTAAAAAATAAAATAATTTTTTTAAAAAAAAGTGGCTGGCTAACCCTTTTTTGCCCGAGGAGGTTTGGCAGCCACCCCAAGGGCCAAATCAAAAAAAAAAAAAAAAAAAAGATCTAACCACCCCATTTTTGTCCTGCCAAAGCCACCCCAAACCGGTCGGCCACCTCCTAGGGCAAAAATGGGGTGGCCAACCACCCCTTATTTTTTTTATTTTTTATTTTAATTATAAATAATATTTTATTATTATTTTAGTAGTGGGATAGGTGTCCCATTTATGGCCTTAAGATTTTGGAAAAGAAATCTTAGCCTTTAACTGGATACGCTTCGGAGATGATCCGTTTCCATTTTTTTTAATAAACCTCTTTCCATTATGCTCTTTCTCTTATCTCTTTTTCAATTACAAGACAAATGAAATTAGCAAAACCTAAAATTTTGGGTTTTTGACCCTTAATCAGAAGCCAGTGGTAAGATAAATAAAGGATTTGGTTTAGAGAATAACTTATATGTAGAGGTTGCACAACAATGACTTTTTGTGCCCACCACTCAATGAGTGACAACTAAGCTTATTCCAAATTAGAAAAAAAAAAGTTTGAATGCACTAGATTATGCCAACCTATTGTTAAACCTAAATCCTTATTTTCCCCTGTTATTACTCTTATTTTATAACGCAACATCAACCACCCACTGCCGCCACACCCAGGCAGATTTCCACCACCAGTAAGTGATATTTTTTTTTTCTCTAACTCTCCGTCTTTGTTCCCCTGTCTTTCCCGTTAATCTTAAGGACAACTTTTCTTGAAAATCAAAGAACTTTGCTTTCCATATGAAAAGTAGCAGTGTAGCACTCTAGCTTGTATACGTTGTTATTATTAACAGCATAAACTTTTGATTTTTTTTTTTTTAATATCAAAAGTTAATTGGTCCCTTTATTTTATATGAAATCTTCGCTAATCAAGCAAGGAACAATAACATTCTCTTTTGTTTTTCTAAAGAAAATCAGTAACTCCAAATCCTATGCTTCTGCAACATATTGCCAGATTGATCCTTTCACAAAACTAGAAAACCGTAGATTCCTCAACATATTCATGCATGATTTTGTAAAGTTCAACATTATTTTTCCCTACTTTGTTGTGTTCCTCCTCTACTGTAACAATGAAAATGCACGCCTGGTCCATATTTGATAATGTTCTTCCTGTTATTCCCATGAATCAATATATGATATTCTCAGCATATTAGTCTTTATCTAGTTGTAAAAACTTATCGTGAAATTCTTTTGTCTCAATGGTTAAAGATAATCATCTTGCAGGATTTCCAAAATGAATACTAATAGTAAAGAACTTGAGATAATATCATGTGGTGATGAGATTATTAAAGATAGACATGTTGACAATGTAATGGCAGAAGATCAATGTGATTTGAAGCAATCTACAGCCCACTTTTCTTGGTGTAATGGTCCCACAGAACCATGTCTTAATATGGAATTTGATGAATTAGAAGATGCTTATGCATGTCATAATGCTTATTCAAGACGAATAGGTTTTAGCATTAGGAAAAGTCATTCTCGACGATTGAATGATAGCTCATTAGTTGTGATAGAATATGTGTGTTCAAGGGAAGGATTTCGTTATAAAAAATCTCAAAACACAATCTCTACAAATTCGAAGCCAGAAACAAAGATAGGATTCAAAGCAATGATGGGTTTGAAGAAAGTGGGATTAGGATGGATTGTATGTAAGTTTGTAATTGAACATAATCATGTGCTCCTTTCTCCTAGAAGTACAAGTTTACTTCATGAACATAGAGTGGTAACACATGCCCAAAAGAGTCTTATAGATACACTAAATGAGGCCGGTGTACCTCCAAGGAAGATAATGTCGGTGTTGAGTAAAGAATCCGGTGGTGACCATAATGTTGGTTGTATTGCTAAAGATGTTCAAAATTATTTGGGGAATAGAAGAAGTCTTATGTTTGGAGAGGGAGATGCACAAAAAATGTACAATTATTTTCTTGAGAGACAAAGCAAAAATCCGGGTTTTGTTTACGCAATCCAAGTGGATGAAAATGGAAGAATGGGCAATTGTTTTTGGGCAGATGCTAGATCACGAGCTGCATACTAATATTTTGGAGATGTTGTTACTTTTGATACTACCTATTTGACAAATTGTTATAAGATGCCTTTTGTTCCTTTTACTGAAGTTAACCACCAGCACAAATCTATGATGTTTGGATGTGCTTTGCTCATAAATGAAACCGCTGAATCATATACATGGTTGTTGGAAACATGGCTTGAGGCAATGCTTGGACGTGCTTGATGTGGTATTTTTGTGACCAAAAATATCAATTAAAAATAACCACTCGCAATAGGACGAATCTTTGTAGGATACGGCTATATTGAGGGTGTCGAACCTCAAGAACGCAGGGGTTTAATTATCAAAATTTAAAAGATTAAAGTTAACTTAATTTAAAATAGAATGATTTGTTGTGTATAATTTCAAAGTGCATGAAAATAAAAAGAGTAAATATATGAGAAAAAGAGAGTAGGGTATTGACTTCATGACTATCCGTACATCAATGGTTAACCATATTTAATTCTAGCAATTCATTCTATGCATGTTATAATTTAAACAAGAAAATACATGAAAATAATTTCATACAGTCAATGGAATAGCATAACCCATCTCCGGTTGGCACGGATCGTCTACCTAAATTACACTAAACTAGGGTGTAGTATGATCCGTCTTTCCTAGGTATGGTCTATCTAACCCTATTGATTGCATGTCAATTAAGAACCATTGTATAACCATCATTCTTATACTCACAGAAAATAAGAATGATTTGAGTTTAATAATAGTAAAATAATTTCTAAGACAAGATAATAATTTTACTAATATTGAGTTGGAATTTAAGAACAATTGCATTTAATATGAAGAACAGAAATCAATTGTAGCAATCCTCAAAGTTATACAATCAACATGCATAAATTGAAAAACTATAAATTAAATACAATCAAACCATTCTACTTGGAAAGGGTTACATCAATACCCCACAATTGGGTTTAGCCGCTCATGATCTTCTAAGCTCCACAAACAATTTACTGAAATTTAAACTCTAGAAAGCGGTGTGTGTGTTTACAATCTTTAGAGCCCTATTTATAGGGATTAGGCAAACCCTAAAAACCCTAGAAACCCCCAGAAAACTGGAGGTCAGTCTCCCAGTCCAATTGGGAGACTGAAAACCAAATCCACGCTGGAAAAGGATTGCTGCCGTGCAATACACGCCCGAGTGCGCTCGATCCTAAGTTTTGTGCGCTCGAGCCTAGCAGTTATGCGCACGAGCGTAGGCATGCGCTCGATCCCTGGCCGCAGACGCTCGAGCGCAGGTGCGCTCGAGCTCAGGAGTAGTTGCGCTCGATCCTAGATCCAGAATGCTCAGCTTTTTGCCCTTTTAAGCCTAATTTTCAATAGTTTGTCAAATCAGACCTAAAACACAAAAACAAAACAAAATCAAACAAATAACAATGCTAAGGAATTAACATATGTAAGTTAAAGGGCTTGGATGTGCAACATTCGGCGCTTATCACACCCCCCAACTTACATATTGCTAGCCCCTTAGCAATACGAACAGAAAATAAAGTGAAAAATAAAAAGATGAATTCATCTTTCGTGGGATGTACGATTGCATTTAGCATATGCAACAAGCCTTTTAAACCCCTAGGAGTTCCCTAGAGGATGAGTGAAGTCTCGTGAGGGTTTTCCAGAATGATACCCACAAACATTTTTTTAACCATGTAATTCCCAAGAATGCAATATCATGACCATCATGGTTCTCAGTCATTAATAGGCTTAATAAAACAAACACTATCTTCACAATTTCAGGAAATTACATATTAGCTCCAATCATGGCAATTATGAGGCATTACAGGATTCAACTAATGTATGTTAACTCAACACATAATCATGGGATTTCAAAACTAATCTCAATCATGCATGGATCAATACCCAAAATTCATTGGACTTCCCATCGGATAAAACAACCAAGGCGAAAATTTCCCCTTTTTTTTTAATTTTTTTTTTATATATATATATATCACTTAGCTCCCTTAAGATTTCTGATTGACCCATGTATCGAGCGTTAGGCCAATGACTCCCAAACCAGACGGTTTTAGGGCATTAGGTGTAAAGACACTCCTAAGGACTTACTAACTTGGGTCAAAAAGGCTACGAAGCTAAGCTACTTTTTTTTATCATTTTTTTATTTATTTTATCAATCAAACCAAACTTCTCACTTTTTGACGCGAACACTCACTGCTTAATGAGGCAGGAGGTCTGGTTACTTGGTGGAAAGTTTAAAATTATCTCTTTTTTTTTTTCTTTTTTTTTTAATTGATGCCAAGGTCATTGTCTCGATAAGTTACCCAACTACCTTCCAAATATTAAAACCAGACATCACTGATTTTAGATTTTATGCCCCACAGACTATATGCTAGTGTGCTTGTGAAAATCACATTGAAACAAGTAATATCTAATGCTGCCAATGAAAGTAACACAATTTGAATTCCTTAATCAAGTGATCATGTGTTTGTCATATTAAGCCCATCAATGAATTTCAAATCATAACAGGAAAATTAATTGCATACTCACAACTAACATGTATGCCCACACCCCCCAACTTAAAATGCACAATGTCCTCAGTGTGTGGAAAACAACAATAAAGCAGTGCAAGGGATAGGAGTACCTGACCTATCACTGCGACACAGAAGAAGATGCTCCCGAATCAGGTGGCATCCGTGCTAAAATGGCGCACAACAGTTCTTCCTGGGCTTCAAATCTTTCATCTGCCAGGCGCTTATCCTCCGCCCTCTAGGTGGCAAGCTCAAATCGGAGCTCCTACAATTCTTTGTGGAGGGACTCATATTAGGACATGCTCATAGTAACGGTCTCCACCGCTCCCTCTCTCTCTGATCGCTCAACTGCGGGTGGCTCGTTGTGTATATGCCCATCAGCCTCCCGGACGACCTCAGTTGCTGCGGGCTCCCAACGTCGTCTCAGCATGTGGGAATAACTCTAGTTCCACTAGATCAAGCCGAACTGATGGTGAGCAAAAAGTGGCCCATCAGCTGGTGTACCCGCAATGCCTCGGGTCTGAAGGATATGAGTGAGGAGAAAAGGGAAGGGAAGTCCCCATGAAGACGAACCCTAAGTGCACCGTACCATCGCCCTGTCCCAAAACATGTGTATCTGGTCCCAAATGAGCTAAGGGATGGAAATCCAAAAGCCTTCCTGAAAAGCATACAGTGCCGCTAGGAAGGGACTGCATCGCTGAGTTTTGTGTTCAAATGGACACACATTCCGCTGCAAAATGAAGTCCACGAACCACAGTCGGGAAGGCAGCAAGACCTTGCTTGTACAGTTGCGGAGATCATCAGTACAACGGTCGTGGCAGATGTCATCCACAATATGCTACAGTGTAAGATTGGGTGGTAGGTTTGAGTACTGCGGGGAGCCATCCTGAGCCAAAATATCCGAAGGGCACTCATGGGAACATTGCAAAGCAGCTGCAATGTTGTCAGTGGTCAACTCAATGTCCATGCCCGCCACCAAAAAAGAGAGGATGCCCAGTCGAGTACAATCGAATGTGAGATGGTGATAGAATTCTCGGACCAGGCCTTCGTAAGCAACGAGACTGACAGGCTGGAACAGTGCTGTGAGGCCGCGGCGTTTGCATTCTTTGACCGCCCACTTGGTTGCTTGAAGGCTCTTGAAGACGGTGTCAATGGCAAACGACGTCTCCAAGATGAGCTTTCGTTGCCTTCCACGACGTGGTAAAGGTTGGGCGAGGACTTCGGGGGTGGTATCCCGAGCGAGGGAAGCCCGAGGGGTGGAAGCGGGGGCCTGAAGCATGATGTGGCTTCGTTGAGGCTTTTTGTCGAACACCTGGTGGGCACCTCAAAAGTGAAGTGGTAGAGAACCACTGTACCCGGCTGCCTAACCCCCTGCAAGTAGAAGTAAAAACCTAACACACAGCAGTCCGTGTGTGATGGAGCACCCACGGACTGCTGTATCCACAAAAAAATGGGGAAAAATGGGTACAGTGGGGTGTTTGGGAGAATGGGAAATAGAGGAGAGAAGAGGGGATGGAGAGGGAGAAAGAGAGTGGGGGAAGGAAGGTGGTGGCGGCGTTAGGTGGTTCGGTGGCCGTAGGGGGTGCGGCGGTGATGGGGTGGTGATTGGTGGTGGTGAGTAGGTGGCATTGGTTGAGTACAGTGGTGTGGGGGAGAGAAGTGGGGCTGCGGGGGTGGGGGAAGAAATAGAGGAAAAAAAATGACCTGTGACCTGAAAAGGTCATGTGAGACCTCTGAACGAGTGCGCTCGAGTGGGCACCAGAGTGCGCTCGATTGTACTTGTGCAGAGGGGGGATGGATGGGCGGGTGTACGCTCGAGCGCTCCATAAGGTGTGCTCAAGCGCATTCGTGCATGTGTGTGTCGGTGTGTGCGCAGGCCTGTGTTCTGAGATCGAGCGCACAGTGGGTGCGCTCGAGCCTAGAGTGCCAGTGCCTCAATCAAAAAGGTAGACGGGATCCGTCAAATCGACAGATTCCACGTCTATACTTGGCTCGAAGTTCTGGATGTAGGGCTTCAACCTTTGACCGCTGACCTTGAATAGAGTGCCATCCTTTGGGTCCCGCAATTCGACGGCGCCATGGGGCGACACCGAGGTGACTATGAATGGACTGTCCCATCTGGAGTGGAGTTTCCCATGGAAAAACCGGAGTTTGGAATTGAAGAGCCATTCTTGCTGGTCCGGCACAAATGTCTTGGGCAGGATATGCTTGTCATGAAAAGCCTTAGTCCGCTCCTTATAAAGGCGATCACTATCATATGCATCCCGCCGCAGCTCCTCCAACTCTGTCAACTGAAGTTTCCGGTGGGACCGGCTGCTTGCATGTCGAAATTGAACTGCTTAATTGCCCATAGAGCCTTATGTTCTAATTCCACAGGGAAGTGACACGCCTTGCCATATACCAGCCTATAGGGAGACATTCCAATGGGGGTTTTGTAAGCTGTGCGGTAGGCCCATAATGCATCATTGAGGCGCAAGGACCAATCCTTTCGGTCTGGCCTAATCGTCTTCTCTAGAATATGCTTAATCTCCTGGTTAGAAACTTCCACTTGGCCATTTGTTTGAGGATGGTACGGAGTGGCTACCTTATGTGTGACGTAGTATTTGAGAAGCAAGGCTTTGAAAAACCGGTTGCAAAAGTGTCTACCTTCATCACTGATGATAGCCCGAGGAGTACCAAATTAGCTGAAAATGTTAGCTTGGAGGATCTTCACCACAACCTTGTGATCATTGGTCTTTGTGGCAATGGCTTCTACCCACTTAGAGACATAATCTACTCCTACCAAAATGTACTAATATCCACAAGACGGTGGGAAGGGTCTCATAAAGTCAATACCCTAGACATCAAAAATCTCGACAATAAGGATGGGGTTCAATGGCATCATGTCCCTCCGAGACATAGCTCCTAGGTATTGACATCTCTCACAAGCTCGACAGAATTCATAGGCATTTTTGAACAAGGTGGGCCATGTGAATCCGCATTGTAGAACTTTGGATGTTGTCTTCTTGGCACTGAAATGTCCTCCACAAGCTAGAGAGTGACAGAATGTGAAAATACTGGAAAATTCACTCTCAGGGACACAGCGTCGGATGATCTGATCAGCACAATACTTGAACAACTCCTGATCTTCCCAAAAATAGAATCGAACTTGCTTGAAGAAGCGGTCCTTATCTTGCTTAGACCAATGAGAAGGAATCCATCCTGTAGCTAGATAATTGACAATATCGGCATACCATGGCAGATTTTTCGGAGTGATTTCAATAGTTGCTCATCTGGGAACGAGTCATGAACAGGAACCGGCTGGGGTGTCTCAAATAAAATTTGTGACAGATGGTCGGCAACAACATTCTAAGTACCCTTCTTGTCCCGAATCTCAATATCAAATTCTTGTAGAAGTAATATCCAGCAGATCAATCGTGGCTTTGTTTCCTTCTTGGCCAGCAAATGTTGTAGAGTAGCATGATCAGAAAAAATGATAACCTTTGATCCCAGAAGATATGAACGGAATTAATCAAGAGCAAAGACCACAGCTAGCAATTCTTTCTCGGTGGTTGTGTAATTGACTTAAGCATCCATTAGTGTCTTGCTAGCATAATAAATGACATGAGGAAGCTTGCCTACCCGTTGTCCCAAAACTGCACCCACAACATAGTCAGACGCATTACACATGATTTCAAAGGGTAAAGACCAGTCAGGAGGCTGCATGATGGGGGGAGAAGATAACAGAGACCGTAGCTTCTGAAATGCCTCGTGACATGCTTCATCAAAGTAAAAAGGGGCGTCCTTAGCAAGCAAGTTACATAAGGGCCTTGCAATTTTACTGAAGTCCTTGATAAAATGGCGATAGAAGCCGGCATATCCTAGGAAGGAACGGATTTGCTTTACTGAAGTGGGCGGCGGTAGATTTTCAATTAGCTCCGCTTTAGCCCGGTCCACCTCAACACCTCTTTTGGACACTATATGGCCCAAAACTATACCTTCCTACACCATGAAGTGGCTCTTCTCCCAACTTAAAATCAGGTTAGTTTCTTTGCAACATTGAAGCACAAGTGAAAGATTATGGAGACATTTATCAAAAGAAGATCCAAAAACAGAAAAATCATCCTTAAATACCTCCAAAAATTTCTCCACCATGTCGGAGAAGATAGACATCATACATCTCTAGAATGTGGCAGGTGCATTGCATAAGCCGAAGGGCATGCGTCGGTAAGCAAAGGTATCGAATGGACAGGTAAACGTCGTCTTATTTTGGTCTTGGGGATCAACTGCAACCTGATTATACCTTAAATAGCCATCTAGGAAGCAATAGTAGCTTTGGCCAGCAAGACGCTCCAAAATTTGATCAATGAATGGGAGCGGGAAGTGATCCGTCCGGGTATGGGAATTGAGCTTCCGGTAGTCGATGCAAACACGCCATCCCTTAGTTGTGTGCTGTAGAACCAACTCTCCAACAGAATTCTCAACGACGGTGATGCCGGATTTCTTTGGAACCACTTGAATGGGGCTCACCCATTTGCTATCTGAGATAGGGTAGATGATGCATGCATCAAGTAACTTGACTACCTCTTTCATCACCACCTCTTTCATGTTGGGATTCAATCGGCGCTGTGCCTCACTGGAAGGTCGAGCATCTTCTTCCAAATGGATTCGGTGCATACAGATAGAGGGGTCGATGCCTTTCAAATCTGTCGCGGTCCATCCAATGGCTTCTTTATATTCCTTTAACATTGCTAGCAGACTATCCTCTTGGTCCTTTTGAAGGTTGGAAGCAATGATGACCGGTAAAGTGTTGTTAGATCCTAGAAATGCATACTTGAGCTTTGCTAGCAGGGGCTTCAACTCAAGTTTCGGTGGAGACAATAGAGAAGGAACATGAGGAGTGCTCGATGTTATAGGTAGGGGCGCCTTTACTACTCTCCATGGATGGAAATCTGCACTTGCGGCTATTTCTAGCAAATCTTGAACCTCTTTGATGTACTGGTTGGTATTGAACTTATCACAGTCGAAGTAATTCAAGCAGGTTTCTTCATATTCTTCAATGTTATCCAAAAAGAAACACTCATTCTGATCAGGAGCATGCTGAAATGCAGTAAAGATATTCAATCGAACCTTCATATTGCCAAATGATATCTCCATGACTTCAGTTCGACAATTGATACATGCATTTGCTGTGGCTAAGAAAGGGGGCCCAAGGATGACAGGAATCAACTTATCAGGATTGGGCACAAGCTCGGTGTCAAGCACTATAAAGTCGACTAGGAAGGAAAATTTATCCACCTGGATTATCACATCTTCTACAATCCCTCTAGGCTTCTTAATCGACCAATCAACTAGTTGCAGAATCAATGTGGTGGGCTTCAGCTCCCCTAGGCTGAGCTGCTGATATACCAAATAGGGAAGTAAATTCACACCAGCCCCCAGATCTGAGAGTGTCTTATCAATCTCCCTTTTTTCAATGATGCATGAAATTGTAGGGGCCCCGGGGTCCTTGAACTTCGGAGGAATGTTGTGCTTAATTAGGGAACTCACTTGCTCAGTCAGAAGGACTTTCTTGGGGATGTTATTTTCGGTCATCCTCTTTTGAGTACACAAGTCTTTAAGGAACTTGGCATAGGCAGGCACTTGTGCGATGGCATCAAGAAGGGGGAGATTGATTTTTACCTGTTTGAACATCTCCATCATTCCTTGTATTTTCTCTCCTTGTTTCCCAAAGTGAGACGGTTCCTTGAGACGTTCTGGGAAGGGGGCCCGTGGCTCATATGGAATCTCTAGAGTGGGAGCTATTGATGACGAAGCCTCATTACTTACTTGCTTACATTTATCATTCTGCAAATTCTGTACAACCTCCGTGTGCTCATCCTTCTTCTCCTCTACATGATTGTCAACTATTCTCCCGCTTCTCTAGGTGGTGATGGCTTGAACTTGCTGATGGTACGAAGTGCCATCATTTACCATGTAATGCCCCTTAGGATTTACCACTGACTGACTCGAAAGCTTTCCTTCGTCCCTTCTATTGAAGGTGTTGGCAAGTTGTCCGACTTGAGCTTGTAGCTTGGCAATGGATTGGGAGTGTGAGTTTACTATTTCCTCTTGAGATTTAACCGTCTGCTTAATCTCGTCCGCCAGCTCACTCATCATTTTAAGCGCCCGATCCTCAAAATTAGAATCTGCGGCCTGGTATTGCTGCTGTGGAGGCCGGTAAGTGGAATGAGGTTGATAGGGCTGCCTGTTGGATTAAGCTTGATTGTGTGGCCTTGGGGCTGAATTGCCCGAATGTGTATTCTTCCATGAGAAATTTGGATGATTTCTCCACCCGGGATTGTAGGTATTGGAGTATGGATCTTTACCTGGTTTGGAGAATGCTGCATTAACCTGCTCATTAACAATATCAGTATAATTTCCAGTAACAGGGTAGTTATTTACATGATGCATAGGACTAGAACAGAATGAGCATGGTTCAGGTGGTGTGTGCGTGTGAGCAGTATTAGGAGCAAAACCAGCAGTCATCCATTGGTCTAGCTTCTTGGTGATAGACTCAACTACTTGGTTGGCCATGTTTGGGGGCTGGCCTGCTTCATACAAACTCTGTCTTAAGTGCTTTAGGTGCTGGTGCTCTTCGTCTGGTGGAAACCTATTGAAGAGAATTGTTACTCAAATTTTCAAACATAGCCCATGCTTCATCTTCGCTTTTTAACATGAAGTTCCCCCACATGATGCATCTACCATTTTTCTATTGGACTCCATCAGGCCATCATAAAAAAACACTGCACTAGCTGCCATTTCGGGACAGCGTGGTGTGGACATGATCGAAGCAAGCTCTGCAGCCTATCCCAAGTCTCATGGAAATCTTCTCCCTCATATTGGGAGAAGGTAATGATAGCTCTCCTAGTGTAATTGGTCATTCCTATAGGAAAATACTTCTTAAGAAATTCTTGCTGCAATTGAGCCCAAGAAGTGATAGAGTTGAGTGTTAAGGACTGGAACCAATGTTTGGCTTTTTCCTTGAGGGGGAAAGGAAAAAGACGCATCCTTAGGGCGTCCTCAGTGAATCCATTCATGTTAGTGGTATCACAAATTGCTTCGAGATCACTAAGGAAGTCATAAGGATTCTCAGTGCTAAGCCCTAGGAACGAAGGTAAACTTCGTCTAGTGCTGGGCTTAATTTCATAATGGGTTGCCGTAATTTCCGGCAGCTGGAGACATGTGGGAGTAGTTTAAGTGGTAGGAAGATAGTGGTCTTGCAAAGCTACGTGGTTATCGTCTCCCATGGTCTCAGTAGATCGCTCTTCTAGCAAATTAGGGGTCCTTTGGGATCTAATTTGTCTAAAAGTGCGTTCAATTTCAAGGTTGCAAGAAATTAATGGAAAAGACAAAGAACGGCGACCGAGCATAAACAAAACAGAAAATAAAGAAAAACTAAGCTAAAATAGAAAAGTAAAGCTCACAAACGGCCCTTAGATGTGTTGGGGTTTTGGATGCAGGTTGCCGCAAGTGCGCTCGATTGCACGGCAGGGTGCGCTCGAGCGTACTGCTACAGATGGGTGCGAGCGCAAGAGGGGAAAGCTCGAGCGCTGCTGGCTTGATTCCTGCTGGAATGCGTCTGTGCGCTCGATCACACGCGACCTGCGCTCAATTGCAGTCACAGAGAAGGTAGCTATGGACCTATTTTCAAATTCTAAAAAAATAAAAACCAAACACACAACAGAATTAAAATTAGCAACTTAAAACAGAAAAATAAATTATTAACCTAAAATCAACCTTAAATTTAGATAATGAAACCGTTAAACAATCCCCGGCAACGGCACCAAAAATTGATGTGGTATTTTTGTGACAAAAAATATCAATTAAAAATAACCACTCGCAATAGGACGAATCTTTGTAGGATACGGCTGTATTGAGGGTGTCGAACCTTAAGGACTGCAGGAGTTTAATTATCAAAATTTAAAAGATTAAAGTTAACTTAATTTAAAAGAGAATGATTTGTTATGTATAATTTTAAAGTGCATGAAAATAAAAAGAGTAAATATATGAGAAAGAGAGAGTAGGGTATTGACTTCACCACTATCCGCACATCAATGGTTAACCATATTTAATTCTAGCAATTCATTCTATGCATGTTATAATTTAAACAAGAAAACACATGAAAATAATTTCATACAATCAATGGAATAGCATAACCCATCTTCGGTTGGCACAGATCGTCTACCTAAATTACACTAAACTAGGGTGTAGTACGATCCGTCTTTTCTAGGTATGGTCTATCTAACCCTATTGATTGCATGTCAATTAAGAACCATTGTATAACCATCATTCTTATACTCACAGAAAATAAGAATGATTTGAGTTCAATAATAGTAAAATAATTTCTAAGACAAGATAAGAATTTTACTAATATTGAGTTGGAATTTAAGAACAATTGCATTTAATACGAAGAACAAAAATCAATTGTAGCAATCTTTAGAGCCCTATTTATAGGGATTAGGCAAACCCTAAAAACCCTAGAAACCCTCAGAAAACTGGAGGTCAGTCTCCTAGACCAATTGGGAGACTGAAAACCAAATCCACGCTAGAAAAGGATTGCTGTCGTGCAATACATGCCCGAGTGCGCTCGATCCTAAGTTTTGTGCGCTCGAGCCTAGCTGTTATGTGCACGAGCGTAGGCATGCGCTCGATCCCTGGCCGCAGACTCTTGAGCGCAGATGCGCTCGAGCTCAGGAGTAGCTGCGCTTGATCCTAGATCCAGAATGCTCAGCTTTTTGCCCTTTTAAGCCCAATTTTCAATGGTTTGTCAAATAAGACTTGAAACACAAAAACAAAACAAAATCAAACAAATAACAATGCTAAGGAATTAACATATGTAAATTTAAGGGCTTGAATGTGCAACATTCGGCGCTTATCAGTGCTCCTTCTACAATTATCACAGATGATGACAAGGCTATGGGTAAGGCAATTGCAGAGGTACTATCAAATACTACTCATAGATTGTGCTTGTGGTATATTTTACAAAAAGTTCTAGAACCTTTGGCTTATATATATAATAAATATCCATCTTTCCAAGGAGATTTTCAACATTGTATTCATAATACAATCACGATTGAAGAGTTTGAGACTAAATTGAGTGAAATTGTAAGCAAATATCAATTGGGAGAGAATGATTGGTTGAAAAATATTTATAGGCAACGTGAAAAGTGGATACCAGCTTACTTGCGAACCACATTTTGTGCTGGCATGTTTACTACTCAAAGGAGTGAGAGTATGAATAAGTTTTTTAAAGATTATGTTTGGTCAAGCACAATGGTGTGTGACTTTGTATATCAATATGAAAAAGCCTTGGATACACATTATTTTAAAGAGAAAGAAAGAGATGTGAAGACATTAAATTCTAGACCGATTTTAAAAACATGTTACAAGATGGAAGCAGAGGCTGCAAAGGTTTACACAAGAGAGTCTTTTTTGATGTTTCAAGAAGATCTATTTAACACTCAAAATTACAAATCATTCAAATATTGGGAAGAAGGAGGGACGAAGATATATAGGGTGACCCTTCATGGGAGAGAAACTCCATTTTATGAAGTTACATTTGAAGTTCTTGAAAAGAAAGCAACTTGTACATGCCATACGTTTGAATCTGTTGGAATTCTATGTAGGCACATTCTTCAAATTTTTATGAAGAAATCTTTGGTGGACACTATTCCTCAACATTATGTTTTAGAGAGATGAATGATCAATGCCAAGAGTCGCATTATACATGGCATATCTAGTGATGATAATCAAGTAGAGAAACCAAATTCTTTCACTTTGATGAGAAATAGCTTAATGTTGCAATTTTATGAAGTTATAGAAGCAGGGTGCCAATCAAAACGAAAATATGAACATCTTGGCATTGGTTTAGAAAAGCTTCATCACGAGCTTTTGGCAATGGATGATGATTGTGATGTAGGAAGCATCGAGGGTCCCATGTTGAACAACGAAGTACTATCAAACCTTGCAAGATCCTTTAAATGTTTGTTATAAAGGAAAACCCAAATCTTTGAGACAAAAAAATGCAAAAGAAAATCAAGAAATCAAGAAAATGGCATATTTCATTTGCAAGAAAACCGGGCATGTGAGAACCAATTGTCCTTCACAAAAGCAAGCAAGGTATTGTTATAAATTTTGTGATTTACAATAATTTACATTAAAATACATTGTGTTTTAATTTGCATTAAAATCTTATTTTCTACAGGGATGTTGTGAAAGACAATATGCAGTCAACTAATTTAGAGTTGATGGATCAACAAAGTTTAGTAAAAGTAAGGGAAAACTTCAGAAAGCCCCCCTGAACTTTCAACCGTTTTGACAAGTACCCTTGAATTTCTAAAACTCTCACTTAAGCCCCCTAAACTTTGGTTTGCTCTCACTTTGGACCATTTTAACGTTAAAGTCAAATAATTTGAATTTTTATACCCATTTTACCCTCCCCCAAAACTACGTCGTTCTGTGTCCTAAAATTACAACACCTACCCAGCCCAAAACGACGTCGTTTTAGGCATTATTATTATTTTAAAAAAAAAAAAAAAGCAAAGGGGGTGCCTCCAGCCACCCCTAGACCAGCCAGGGGGTGGCTGAACCATCCCGATTTCCTTTCCTTTTTATTTTTTTAATATATATTTTGCTTTTCCTTTTCTTTTTTTTTAATTTAATTTAATTTTATAATATTATGCTCAAAACGACGTCGTTTTGGGTTGGGTGGTGATGTAGTTTTGAAGCCCAAAACGGTGTAGTTTTGGAGTCCAAAACGACGTAGTTTTCGTTAAGGGTAAAATGGGTATAAAAAGTCAAATTGTTTGACTTTGACGTTAAAAGGGTCCAAAGTGAGAGCAAACAAAAGTTCAGGGGGCCTAAGTGAGAGTTTTGAAAATTCAAGGGGTGCTTGTCAAAATGGTTGGAAGTTCAGGGGGGCTTTCTGAAGTTTCCTCTAAAAGTAATTTCTTATTATAACATATCCTCTATCAAAGTCATATTTTGTCCACTATCTAAATTTTATTATTTTTGGATACAATGCTCTTTGCCAACTATGGAGTATCCATCCGCAACTACATTTGTCATGTCTCAAGATCCTGTATTTTCATCTACCACAATTGATATTGGTGCAGACAACAACCCCTATGAAATTCCTTGAAGTTGTGATTTGTGTGGAGTGGTCTTTTTTGTGAGGTTATGGTGACCATAAGGAATGTATGTAAGTTGTATGCTGTTATGGTGACCACATTTTGGTTTATTTTTTGTATAACCAACAATGTTTAAGCTTGCTATATAACCAATAGTATTTGCTCAATATTTTTCAAGACTGAGAGCAACAGTATTTGCTCAATATTTGTTCCAACTTACAACAATGAAAGTAAAATGGCAGATTTATTCCACAAGCACCAAGAAAATACCAGAGTGCTTCTGCAACTATTAAATTACAAGTGCTCTGGAAGAAATAAAAATGCAGGTGAATCTAGTTGCAGACACCCTTAAATACAAAGGATTTTGTAAGGGCAGATTAGAACTTCATTGAAAATGTAGGTGAATCTAGTTGCAGACACCCTTAATTAGAACTTTATTGAGAATCAACAATATTTTTTATTCCAACTTACAACAATGAAAGCAAAATAGCAGATTTATTCTACAACCAGCAAGAAAATACCAGAGTGCTCTGGGCCAAAAAAATTGCAAATGCTCTGGACGAAAAAAAAAAATGCAAGTGAAACTTAGAATTTTCAATTTCATCAAGTATCTAGTTGCAGACACCCTTAAATACAAAGGATTTTTTAAGGGCCTTAATTAGAATCCCTTGTTAGTTAAAAAAAATCCAAAAAAAGAAAGAAAGAACTTTTATCCACTTCTGAGCGGTGTGAGTGGGCTGAGCAGTGGGGTTCATTGGGTGATGCGGGTGTGGCAATATTGGTGCAGACGACAGTGATCTGGGCAGTGGGCTAGGCGGCAGCGAGCTGGGCGGCGGTAGTGAACTGGGCGGCAGCAATGAACTGGGCTGGACGACAGCGAGGCTCAATTTCTCTATTCATCTTTTTTCAAGGCTGTGCTGGTGACCTGGACAGTGGTGGACTGGACGACAGCGAGCTGGGCGGCGGTAGGCGAAAGAAAACTGAGAAAACTGAGCTAGAAAGAAAACTGAGAAAACTCACGGTCTGTTTTTAAAAAGGTATAATCTAGTGCATCCAAGAACTTTTTCTAACTTGCTCCAGGCTGACATGTTAGTCATTTAGTGGCTGGCACAAAATCCACCTTTTGTGCAACCTCAGTACCCAAGACGCTCTCTTTGGTTTATATACGGTAAAAAGGGGGAAAAAAAAAGTAAACACAAGAGATGTTTTGTATTTTTTTTTAATATTCATATTTAATTCCAAGTTTTTTTTTCTTCATAAAAGATAGAATTAAAAAAATTAGAAGATTTCACTTTGGGTCGGAGCTTTGACAAGACAACTTTTTTCCATAGGAATGGTTATTTATCATTTTGAGGACTAGTTATTTTTTCCTAAACGAAGAGGAATAGCCATTCCCCCATAAATAAATAAAAAAGCCTTATGTTTCTTTTTTTATTCCAAAAAACCTTTTTTTTTTTTTTTTTTTGGAAAAAATAAATCTACAATGGGTTAGGGGTGCCGAAAACACTGAGTTGTCACACATTAAGAGTTGCCGTGACCAACCCTAAAGGACTTAGTAGTGGTTGGAAGCACCCATAGATCCTTCTAGTGACCACCCCGAGGAGCTCTAGGGATGGTGCGACTACCCCAAAGCTTCTCGTTGATGGGGGTGGTCAGCTACCCATTGAGATTTTTTTTTTACCAAGAAAAATTAAAATAATGGCTTTTTGGTAAATAATTTTAAACCTAGGGTATTTTTTTTTAAAAAAAAAAAAAAAAGAGCAAATATATTCAATTCTCATGAAAAGTTTTGATCTTGTATTCCTAATAATACACATTCATATTCTGAATGAATCACGATTTATGCCAAACATAGCCTATACGTTTCCTCTTCTCTTCCCACGATTGGCTGTATGATTTATTCATGCATCACATCTAGATACTTCAGGATTTTCATTGTTTCTATTGCTTCGTATGTGACCTATGTGATGTTAGACATGTACCAGATGTGGAAAAGAATCTGATTTCATTAGGCACCTTAGACTCAAACGGTGATGAAGGGGCAGAAAAGTTCAAAGAATATCTATAAACTGTTGGGAAGTATAGTTGTAAATGGAATTGCCTCTGTGGAGTCTGAGTCTGATTGTACTATTTTGTGGCATATGCGGTTAGGTCATATGTGTGAGCAAGGCATGTTGGAGATTCATAAGAAAAATCTGTTGAAGGGTGTTAAAACGTGCAAAATTGATTTCTGTAAATTCTGTGTTCTAGGGAAGCAGAATCGGGTACAACTCAAGACAGCCACACACAAGATAGAGGGCATTCTGGACTATGTCAATTCTGATTTTTGGGGATCAGTGAGGACAGTGTCACAGGAAGGACATATGCATTTCGTGATCTTTATTGATGATTTCTCCAAAAAGGTTTGGGTGTACTTCATGCGACACAAATCAGAGATGTTTGGCAAGTTCAAGCTGTGGAAAGCTGAAGTGGAGAACCAGACTAGGAAGAAGGTTAAGTGCCTCAGGACAGATAATGGAACCGAGTGCACAAACGACATGTTTAGAGATTTCTGTTAGCAGCATAGTATAAAGAGACATTTTACAGTATGCAAGACACCACAGCAAAATGGTGTGGCGGAAAGCATGGTATAAAGAGACATTTCACAGTACGCAAGACACCACAGCAAAATGGTGTGGCGGAAAGGATGAATAGGTCTATTGCACAGAGAAAACAATGTCTCAGATTGAATGCTGGACTTGTTGTTGTGCAAAATAGTACCTAAATTAATAGATAATAATTTTTACGTTTTACCTACAAGTGCACAAGGTTAACATAGTAGTATATGGTGCAAGTACAAGATCATTCCCACGAGGATTGCTGAATTTATGTTTAAAAATAGATTCCTTAAGCAAAAGCAAAACAAAGATTGATTTTTCAAGTGATGACAATAAAGGGTAGGGATTTGATATCCACCACTAATTATATGTAGCTAATATAACAATATGCCAATGCTTTGATCAGGTTATGCATATCTAATGTTTGTCAACCTTAGGGCAAGTCGTATACTCCTAAAGCTATAGATTTCCCTAAGCAACAAGTTAGGCATGGCATCTACTCTAACTCTTTTCATTCCTAAGGATTTAACATGATTTATACTAAGTTGTTCCTTAGGAAAGCATATGTTCTATGGAAATTGACAAACACACGAGGCCTAGGGCATGGCATATACTCCCGGTTCCCCATGTTGATTAACCTAAGAACCCGGCGTGGATTTCTTTTGTTACTTATGTTAAACCCAGGACTCGGCCATCCAAATTGATTTAACTAACTAGTCCATACCACATGCATATGTTGAGCAGGCACACACATATGAAGAATTCATGCAAGCAGGTATTAATCAAGTTAAATAGCACAACAAGATCATCACCAAGGCGCTAATGTTGAAATATTAACAAAACATAACTAGGGCTTCAATCAAGCCCTACTAATTAAATTAGCTACACATAAAGTTGATGTTAAACATTCATAAAATAAAATAAAAGAAAGGAAAAGAATAAACCTGAGACTTGAACTTGACAAGCTCCTATTCTCTCCTTGCAAAAACCTCTCCCTATTCTGAAGGCTTAAGAGTCTATTTATAGGTTTTAGAAGTCCTTGGAAAAGTAGTAAACCCTATGGATTTTGTAGGGTTTCAATCCTATTACAATTGGGAGTTGGAAAACCCTAATATGGAAATAGGGACATCTTAGCTGCCACCTTGGTCTGTCTCCTGTGCACGGGTGCGCTCGATCGCAACCTGTGTGCGCTCGATCCCAGGTCCGCGATTGATCCTTCTTCTGGCATGCGCTCGATCGTTCCTGGCTTGCTTTGTGCTATGTCCTCTCGGGTACTGCGCTCGATCGCAGGTACCCTGCAATTGATCGCAGTGTCGGGGAGTTCCAATTTTTCTCATCTTCTCTCTTTGACCCCAAATCACTCAGTTTTACTTCATTTTCTTCCAAAAGCCTGTAAAAACATAAAAAAACACAAAAAGGAATTAAAATGGCCTAATTAAGTAAAACCAAAGGAATAAAACATGCAAGTTAAGGGCTGAAAATATGAATATTTTAGCACTTATCACACCCCCAAACTTACATATTGCTAGTCCCTTAGCAATACAGAACTAAAAACAAGAATGGAAAAACAGAAAACAAGAGATAAATCCATCTTTCGTGGGATGTACGATTGCATTTAGCGTATGCAACAAGTCTTTTAAACCCCTAGGAATTCCCTAGTGGACGAGTGGAGTCTCGTGAGGGTTTTTCAGAAATGTTACCCACAAACATCATGCAAGAGTTTATGCTATCCGAAAATTAAGGTATCACTCAAAACCATGATTCTTATTCATTAGCAAGCTTAAAAAAATAAACTCCATCTTCACAATGAATTGCAATTTTAAAATTTAATTACTGACAAAAGACATGCTAAGACATCACAAGTTTGAAAATAGGGTAAAGTGAACTAGCACATAAATATGACGCTTCCAATTGTTTCTAATGTGCAATGTCTCAATATTTCAAAGTTCACTGAAATCCCTATTAGAATGAACAACAATGGCATATTTTTCTCTTTCTTCTTCTTTTTTTTTTTTTGCTTTGTCAGGTTGTGCAATGCTTGATTCCCTTAAGCTTTCTAATTGACCCATGTAACGAGTGTTAAGTCAATGACTCCCAAACCAGATGGTTTTAGGGTATTAGGTGTAGAGACACCCCTAGGACTTACTAACTCAAGTCAAAAAGGCTACGAAACCAAACTAACCATGACATTAACCAAGTCAAAATTCTTCAACTTTTGACGTGAACACTCAATGCTTTGAGGCAAGAAGTCTAGTTACTCAGTGAAAAGCTTATCAATGATCATTAATTTTTTTCTCTTATTCTTTTTTTTTTTTTTCACATAAATATATACCAAGGTATCCATCTAATAAATCATCCAGTTTCACTTAAGACATAGAAACACACACATCAACCTTCATGTTATACCTCACAAATTATGTACTAATGTGCTTGTATAAGATTAGATCAAACATGTGAATTCTCAACTGTCCTAAGCAAGTAACCAAACTGAAAGACTCAATTATTAAATCATGTGTTCAAAATTTTAAGCTCACCAATGAAATCAAATCACAATTTTTAAGATCAACCAAAATTTTAAGACAAACATGAACATGCATATATTTTTTCTTCTTTTTGATTTTTTTTTTTTTTTTCAACATAAACAAAGTAAAACTGGGACAAAGTGTGTGTGTTTCCCATACCTCCAAACTTAAATGACACATTGTTCCCAATATGTCTAAGTAAAGGAATGAATGTACCCGAGAGATGGTGGACATAGTCTTGGAAAGCATGGCTCGTAGCACACCCCAAACTTGAATTGAAGCACACTTGTCCCTGCAAAATAATAAAACACACAAACAAGTAAAAATGAACAAAACTAAAACGAAATAAAAATTGAACAGAACAAAAAAAAAAAAAACTAACTATGGGATGCTGCCAAGTGCGCTCGATCGCACGCATGGTGCGTTCGATCGCACTAACAGAATGTGATGAAATGCCAAATGGAAATCTGCGTCCGATCGCACGCAAGGTACGATCGATCACAATAACAGAATGTAAAAATGTGAGAAAATACTTGAAATACAAAAAATAAAAAATAAAAAAAATAAAACACAAACAAACAGAAACAAAATAATATAAAACAAACAATAAAACAAAAGGATATGCTATGGGGTGCCTCCCATGAGCGCTAAGTTTTACGTCTTCAACCAGACTGTGGTCCCCTCTCAATGTTGTCCAGAAGTAGATGCTCCAGGTGGTGGTGGTAATCAGGTTAGGATGGATCGCATCAATGCTTCTAGGGCAGCTAAGCATTTGTCCATGGCAACCTTATCTTCCCTAGCCTTCCTTCTTTGATCAACTAGCTCCCTCCGAAGACCGTTCATTTGTTCACAAAGGGATCGGTATTGGATGGCTCGAACATCAATTAAGGTCTCCTCCTCATCTTCATCTACCGGCTCAACTGCCGGTTCATCTTCAGCCATTGGCTCGACCTCATCTGCTTCTTCCTCTTCCTCTAGATGTGCCCGGGGCATATGGGAGCAGCTCTTGTTCCATTGGCGAATGCCAAATAATGGAGTGGTGGTGACTAGCTCATCAGCTGCGGTGCCCTTAATGCACTTTTTCCGCAAAATATATGTGATCAAATAGGGGAAAGGCAATCCCCATGAATGTGTGGACTCAGCTCCCCCAATGTGCACTCTATTCAAAAATTTATGGATTTGGTTCCAAATGATGTCAGGAATGGAGTACCATACATCCTTATGAAAGGCGTAGAGAGTTTGAAAGAATTGATCACGCCTTTGAGTTTTGTGTCCCAAGGGGAATGCATTGCGGTGAAGCACCGAGTCTACGAACCATAACCTCCGCGGCAACTTGGACCGGCTGCCAGCATTGTGGTGGGCATCTGCATAGTTCCCTTCGCACATGTCTTCAATGATCTCCGCCATATAATATCGGGCCGATTGCTCGGCAAGATTTGCAGTTTCGAGAGGATGCTCATCATTGCACTGCAAGGCGGGGGCTATGTCGGCCCTCGTTACATGAACAATTTAGCCTTGTACATTTGAGGAGAGAGTGGCTGGGTTGTCACAGTCATGGGAAAGCATGGCATAGAATTCCACGACCAACTTCCGATAAACGGTAGAGGTGACCGGTTTAAAGAGCTTCTTGAGGCCCCTTCGCCTAAACTCGGTGACCGCCCATTGAGTCGCCTCATTGTGTTGAAAATCTTCTCTTATGGTGAAAGTGGTTTCAAACAGCAGCTCCCGCTTTTCAAAAGCTGATGGGGGAGAAATAACATGAGCTCCAGACCCTCTGGAAGATGAAGCACGTGTTCTAGGCATTTGGAACTTGGTTGGGGACTTTTGTCGAACAAGTAGTGTGCACTCTGGTTGACCACAAAGACAACTCCAACCTAGGATGTTCCAAACTCCCTGCAAATATGCAAAAAATTCCAACATAGAGGCAATGTGGGTGGGTAAACACCCACAATTGCGAGAAAAATTAAACAAAATGGAGGTTGGATGAGTGTTTGGAGATATTGAGGGTTGGGGGTGAGAGTGGGATGTATGAGGTGGTTTTCGGTGAAAGAAGGTGGTATGGTGGCCGGAGAATGACTTATGTGGTGGTGGAGTGGTGAGATTTGTGAAAATGAGGCGTAAGATGGGAGGAAGACGAGTGCTGGAGGTGGGGGGCTTGGAGAGGGTCTGTACGGCGCCAGGAGAAAGTTGTGGGCCATGGGGAAAAAGTGACCTAAATAGTTCGCAGGCCTTGCTGCCCGAGTGCACTCGATCGCACTCCAGGTGCGTTCGATTGCATTCGGTCAGAGGTACGCATGCCTGGGCATAGTGCACTCGATCGCACCTAAGGTGCGTTCGATCGCACTAACAGAAAGTATCGAGCTACCTTTCGGTAACTGCGCTCGATCGTAAGTACCCTGCGATCGATCGTAGTACCAGAATAATTTTTTTTTTTTTTTTTTTTTGAAAAATCAAACAAAAGAAAAGCAAAGGTCAAAACATCAAGGATAATCAAAACATATGTGAAGGAAAGAAAGTAAGATGAAAAGACAAGAGAGAAAATGTTACCGCCCTCTTAGTGGCATCAATACCACTGTTGTGAGTAGATGCACTTGAGGTTCTTGCCTGCTCAAATGCGTCTACTGGTGACTGTAGGACTCCTAGTGTGAAGAGCTGCACTTGAGCTCTTCAGAATTTGGCTCAAGTGCTCTTGTAGGAGTAGGACCTCTTAGAACTGTAGCTACCTTCAGCCGCTATTGATTGCCTAGGTTAGGTACTGTTTGAGCTGGGAATTCTCCCTGCTTCCTCTCACTCAGCTCCTTTGCCATCTGACCCATTTGCACTTCCAGCTTTTGTATGGCTTACTCAGTCTTTGTATTGACATGTTTTTGATCAGCCATGAATTGCTGTTGTGAAGTCACCAGGTTATGTATCTTGTTCTCCAGTTGGTTCATCTTTGGCTCTTGAGCTGGTTGACTTGCTTGTTAGGGCCCTTTCTGTTGTCCTTGATTATTACTCCAGGAAAAATTTGGATGGTTACGCCAACTTGGATTGTAAGTATTGGAGTATGGGTTGTTCTTGTGGGGATAATTGTTTTGTCCCACAAAATTCACCTCTTCTTGTTCTGCACAAGAAGGTAACGGACACTTCTCAATGGTGTGATCTAAATGGGCACAAATAGCACATACCTGGATTGGAGTGTCTTGTTGCAGAGGTGAAATTTTCTGAACAGTCATGGCCTTGACGAGCATATCCAATTTCTTTTCTACTGCAGCCAACTGATTGGTTGATCCCCCATTGAGATTCACTTCATACATGCCCTTGCTTTTGACTCCTCTCCTTTCTCTTGAACAGAATTGCTGTGAGTGCTCACTGAATGTCTCAAAAAGTTCCACAGCTTGCTCACTACTCCTTTCCATAAGTGTTCCTCCGCAAGCTGAATCAACCATCCCTTTGTTAGTATCATCTAATCCTTCATAGAAAATTTGTACCTGCTCATCTTGAGGAATATTGTGGTGTGGGCACTTTAGAAGTAAGGAATTGAAGTGGTCCCAGGCTTCAAAGAACAAATCTCCGTCTCGCTGTTGGAACATTTAAAGTTCCCTTTTAAGTTGCTTTGTCTTCTGGGCTAGGAAAAACCTCTTCAGAAACTTGGTGGTCAATTCTTCCCAAGTATGAATGGACTCTGCAGGCAAGGAATTGTACCACAGTTTAGCATTATCTTTCAAGGAAAAAGGAAAGAGGACTAACCTGAGTCTCTCTGGAGTTAGGCCTTGGACATGTTGCAGCTTCCATAAGTCAAAGAATTCCTTAAGATGCAAGTTGGGATCCTCAGTAGCTGTGCCTCTAAAGTGAGTCAATGCATTGAGAATTTGGAGAGAAATATAATTGCTGCCATCCACCTCCGGTTGGTATGCTATGCATGAGGGTTGATGGAGGTTTGTTGGTACGTATGCTTGCTTCATTGGTCTCCTCACTCGTGGTGGATTTGCTTCCAGGGGTCTTGGCCCAATTGGATTTTCTTGCAAATCTTCCATTTCAACTTCTTCTTCTCCTTCTTTGTCACTAGGTCTTTGTCGAATTGTCCGCTCAATTTCAGGATCGAGGGGAAAAACGGGTGAGGCTTGAGATCGACGACCTTGCATGAACTTGATTGCTTCTTCAGTTAGGCACCTTCAGTACTACTTGGTCCAGAAGCTCCCTGGAACTAAGCTCGATCACAGGTTTGTGCGTTCGATCGCAGTGCGCTCGATCACACTTGGCTGACGATTGATCGCACTCACAGAATGTCAATTTGCAACCTAAAACAGAAAACAGAAAAGTTAGGGAAAACAAGAAATTATTTGTGATGATTTTTTTTTTTTTTTTTGCTAATACTAAATTAAAATAACAAAACTTAAAGGAAGATAAATTTAAACAAAATTCGCCGCAATCCCCGGCAACGGTGCCAAAAACTTGTCGTGCAAAATATTACCTAAATTAATAGATAATAATTTGTACGTTTTACCTGCAAGTGCATAAGGTCAACATAGTAGTATATGGTGCAAGTACAGGATCATTCCCATGAGGATTGCTGAATTTATGTTTAAAAATAGATTCCATAAGCAAAAACAAAACAAATATTGATTTTTGAAGTGATGATAATAAAGGGTAGGGCTTTGATATCCACCACTAATTATATTTAGTTAATATAACAATATGCCAATGCTTTGATGAGGTTATGCATATCTAATGTTTGTCAACCTTAGGGCATGGCGTATACTCCTAAAACTATAGATTTCCCTAAGCAACAAGTTAGGCATGGCATCTACTCTAACTCTTTTCATTCATAAGGGATTTAGCATGATTTATACTAAGTTGTTCCTTAGGAAAGCATATGTTCTATGGAAATCGACAAACACACGAGGCCTAGGGCATGGCATATACTCCCAGTTCCCCATGTTGATTAACCCAAGAACCTGCTGTGGATTTCTTTTGTTACTTATGTTAAACCCAGGACTCGGCCATTCAAATTGATTTAACTAACTAGTCCATACCACATGCATATGTTGATCAGGCATACACATATGAGGAATTCATGCAAGCAGATATTAATCAAGTTAAATAGCATAACAAGATCATCACAAAGGCGCCAATATTGAAATATTAACAAAACATAACTAGGGCTTCAATCAAGCCCTACTAATTAAATTAGCTACACATAAAGTTGATGTTAAACATCTTCATAAAATAAAAGAAAAGAAAGGAAAAGAATAAACCCGAGACTTGAACTTGACAAGCTCCTATTCTCTCCTTGCAAAAACCTCTCCCTATTCTAAAGGCTTAAGAGTCTATTTATAGGCTTTAGAAGTCCTTGGAACCCTAGGGAACTCGTAGGGTTTCAATCCTGTTACAATTGGGAGTTGGAAAACCCTAATATGGAAATAGGGACATCTTAGCCGCCACCTTGGTTTGTCTCCTGTGCACGGTGCGCTCGATCGCAGGTCTGCGATTGATCCTTCTTCTGGCATGCGCTCGATCGTTCCTGGCTTGCTTTGTGCTATGTCCTCTCGGGTATTGCACTCGATCGCAGGTACCTGCGATTGATCGCAGTGTCAGGGAGTTCCAATTTTTTCCATCTTCTCTTTTTGAGCCCAAATAACCCAGTTTTACTTCATTTTCTTCCAAAAGACTATAAAAACATAAAAAAAACACAAAAAGAAATTAAAATGGCCTAATTAAGTAAAACCAAAGGAATAAAACATGCAAGTTAAGGGCTGAAAATATGAATATTTTAGCACTTATCACTTGCAAAGATTTTCTGGGCAAATGCAGTGAGTATGGCATGCTAGTTGATCAACAGGTCCCCGAGGGTAGCACTACATGGGAAAGTTGCAAAGGAGGTGTGGACAAATAATGAGGTAGAATACTCTGGTTTGAGAGTATTTGGTTGTCCAGCCTATATTCACATACATAGTGAAGAGCAATTGAAGCTTGATCCAAAGTCTAGACAGTGTCTTTCTCGGATATGGGAAAGGGGCTAAGGGTTACAAGTTTTGGGATCCGAAGGCAAACAAGGTTGTGATCAGTAGAGACGTGGTAAAAATTCCATGTAGAAGAGTACTCAAGGTAAAAGAGCAACAGGTGCCAGAAAGCAGTAACAGTGATAAGAAGGTGGTGCAGGTGGAGTTAAAGACTCCTGTGCAGGAGAATGCTTCTCAGGCTATAGAGACCTCTACTTCAGGAGTTAAAGAGCATGACACTATAGCCACAAACAGGCCTAGACGCACTATTAGGCCACCAACCAGGTACGATTTTGAAGACATGCCTTCTTATACTCTAGTCATCAGCAGTGGAGATCCTACTACTTTTCAAGAGGCTGTCAATAACCAAGAGAAGAGCAGATGGGTGGGTGCTATGGCTGAAAAGATGGAGTCTCTGCATAAAAACTAGATGTGGGATTTGGTGAAGCTTCCAGAGAGGAAGAGGACGATAGGGTGCAAATGGGTGTTCAAGAAAAATGAAACAATATTAGAAAAATGGGGGGGAAAGTTTGTTAAGTGCCAAATGTTCATATTTTTAGCCCTTAACTTACATGTTTTAATCCTTTAGTTTTAGTTAATTCATGCCATTTTACTTCTTTTTTGTATTTTCTTTGTTTTATAGGTTTTTGGAAGAAAAGAAAGTGTTTCTGGAAAAATTCCAAGCTTAAAGGGCAAATTGGGAAGACCTAGAAGATATGGTTAAGCTTAGCCAATCATGGTTCAGTTTAATCAAATAAAGGAAATGATTAATTCGGAATTTCTCAAATTGGAGTCAAAATCGGATTAGAAGCAAAATTGGATTCTGCATACCTCTCGGTATTTTGACCATAACTTCCATCTCAAATATCCGATTGAGGTGATTCAAGCGGCATTGGAAAGCTAACTCAAAATTGTACAAATTATTGTTATAATAATTTTCCCAATTCGGAGTATCGTAAGGCCAAAATCGCCCTACAAGATGAGACCGCAATTTTGGGCGAATCCTATTTCGATTTGGACTTAGGTTTTCTTTATCCTAATTGGACTTGGACTTAAATCTCCGAAATTTCTAGGATTACTAGGGCTTCTACGACTCTCCTAAGCCCTATAAATAGACCTCTTAGCCTCTAGGAATAAGTGTGGAGAAAAAAGGCACAAGCTCTGGAAAGGAACTAAAGGCTGAATCAAGAGGAGTTTGGGTTTTTCTTCTCTTTTACCTTTTATTTTTATTATGTAGTTTATATTTTATTTAGGGCTAGATTGAAGCCCTAGTTATGTTTAATTAATATTTCAATATTGGCGCCTTTGTGATGATCTTGTTGTGCTATTTAACTTGACTAATACTTGCTTTCATGAATTCCTCATATGTGTCTGTTTGGCCAACATATGCATGTGGTATGTACTAGTTAGTTAAATCAATTTGGATGACCGAGTCCTGGGTTTAACATAAGTAACAAAAGAATCAATACCACGATTCTTGAGTTAATCAACATGGGGAATCGGGAGTAGACACCCATGCCCTAGGCCTCATGTGTTTGTCCATTTCCACAGTTTTATGCTTTCTTAAAGAACAACTTAGTAGACACTCATGCTAAATCCTTTAAGAAAGAAAAGAATTAGAATAGACACCCATCCTAATTCGTTACTTAAGGAAATCAATAGCTTAAGGAGTAGACACCCATGCCCTTAGGTTGACAAACATTAGATATGCATAACATGATCAAAGCATTGACATATTGTTATATTAGCTTAATATAATTAGTGGTGGATATCAAAACCCTAATCCTTTTTAGTTTTTGTTTATCTTTTATTTTATTAAATTAAACCGTAACAATTGAATTTTATCTTTTAATTAAATAGGAATTTACTTCTAAACATAATTTACCAATCCTCATGGGAATGATCTCGTATTTGTCTGCTATACTATCGTTTGATCTTGTGCACTTGTGAATAAAACGTACTAAATATTATCTATTAATTTAGGTAGTATTTGGCAAAACAAAGTTCAAGGCTCGCCTAGTAGCAAATGGTTATTCATAGTAGAAAGGGGATGATTATGAGGAAATATTTTTCCTAGTGGTCAGACATACTTCCATCAAAGTGGTATTGGCGTTGGTAGCTCATTATCTCATGGCATTGGAGCACATGGATGTGAAGACAACTTTTCTCCACTTGATTTGAAGGAGTAGATTTACATTGAGTAGCCAGAAGGGTTCAATCAACCTGGACAGGGGCACTTGGTCTGTAAATTGAAGAAGTCGCTTTATGGGTTGAAGTAGTCTCCAAGGCAGTGGTATAAGCGGTTTGACTTCTACATGATCAGAATTGGCTACAAGAGATGTGAGTATAACTGTTGTGTTTATGTGAGGAGCCTTGATGATGGCTCATTTATTTTTCTGGTACTGTACGTAGATGATATGCTTATTGCAGCTAAGAGTATAATGGAGGTTAACAAACTGAAAGTTTTGTTGAGTAGAGAATTTGATATGAAGGATTTGGGCACAGCCAAGAAAATTCTTGAGATGGAGATTCGTAGGGGCATGGATGCCAAGAAATTGTGGCTATCTCTGGCCAGCTACGTGAAAAAGGTGTTGGAGAGATTTCGCATGGAGAATGCGAAATCGATGAGTACGCTTTTGGCGAATCACTTCTATTTGTTTACCTCACAGTATCCAAAGACAGTTGAAGAAACTGAAGACATGTCTAAGGTCCCATATGCTAGTGCAGTGGGATGGCTGATGTATGTTATGGTATGTACCAGGCCAAAATTGGCTCATGTAGTTAGTGTGGTGAGCAAGTACATGGCAAATCCAAGGAGACAGCACTAGGATGTAGTCAAATGGATTTTTAGATACTTGAAAGGTACTACAGAGTATGACATCACCTTTGTCAGACAGAAAAGTGATTTATCAATTGTCGAGTATGTAGATGCAGATTATGTAGGGGATTTGGATGACAGGAAGTCGACCACGGGTTATGTTTTCATTCTTGCAAGAGGACTCATATGTTGGAGGTCTATGATCCAGTCCACGATTGCGATGTCCACAACTAAGGCAGAGTGCATGGCAGTGGCTGAGGTTGCAAAGGAAGCTTTGTGACTTACAAGGTTAGTCAGGGAGCTGGGTATTCAGCAAGGTGGAGTTTCGTTGTATTATGATAGTCAGAGGTCATTTACTTGGCAAAGAACCAGGTGTATCATGGGAGAACCAAACACATTGATGTGAGGTTTTACAAGATCAGGGAATTATTGTTATAGGTGAATTGTTACTTGAAAAGATTCACACTTCTAATAATGCAACGGACATGTTGATGAAACATGTTACCACAGACAAGTTCAAGCATTGCTTAGACTTGACAAATGTCTTCAGGTGCTAGAAAGGAAAGGAGAGGAGGCGGCATCTCCAAACTTATCAGTTCCAGGTGGAGGCTCAA
The DNA here is from genome assembly GCF_901000735.1 of Corylus avellana. Lineage (NCBI taxonomy): Eukaryota > Viridiplantae > Streptophyta > Magnoliopsida > Fagales > Betulaceae > Corylus > Corylus avellana. The sequence continues at coordinate 11,464,515 of NC_081547.1, read as the reverse complement.
TACTTGATTATCTTCAAATAGGTGAATACTCACCAAGGTGGAGATTGTTGGAACAAGTGGCTTATATTCTACTACTGGCCCATTGGGTGTAGGGGTGAGCAGATTAACCGGTTACCGATTACCGGCCATCTACCAATTTTGACCAAACTGATATTAATCGTAACTATTTAACCGATATTCTTATCAGTTAGAAATTTTACACCGAAATTCTTATCTGTCCGGTCTAGTCCGGTTAACCATTTGTTATCGGTTAACTGATTTAACCGATAAGAACCGATTAGTGGGGAAGATAAAACGACACCGTTTTGGGATTATATATATACCTATCTAAATATCAAACCCTAAGCCTAAATAGACCCATCTGCCGCCCCGCCCCTATCTTCTCTCGCCTCTCTGCTCTCTACGCTCTCTCCTCTCTGACCCTGCACCCCCATCTGCAGAGTCTCAGCCTCTCTCGCCTCTCTTGTGTTGTAAGTCTCGCAACTGCCTGCCCGTCCCTTCCAGTTGCCCCGCGTGCTAGTCGGCGAGGACTCCACTTCTCTGATGGTCTTTGTGCTCATAAATCACAACGTTAGGTAATCTCTAGTATTTCGTTAGTTTGATTTAAGTATTTTTGTGTTGAATTTGTGGGTATTGATTGTTGGATATGGATTGTGATTTTGTTGGCTTTGAGGATTTAAATAGATGGGTGGCTGATTTAAGGGTTTATGTAATGGCAGATTTGGGGTGGATTTTTAGTGGTGGTTTGTGATGTTGGATTCGTGATGTTGGGTGGATTTCCTGCTCTTCAGATGTAGCAGCAGCTTAGCTCTTGTTACTGGAACTCAACTGCGTAGGCCATGGGATTTCTTCGTTGATAGTAGCATATTTGCCATTTGAGCGGCTGGGTCAGATTATCCTCACCCGTATTTTGCTCTATTATTCCTCTGCATAACAATCTGGCTTTGTTACTCCCCTCTTAGCTTGTTTTGTGCGAATATTGTTTATTGTTTAAGCCTTGCCAGTTGGATTTTAAGCATCTGGATTTTCATCTTGTGATGGAACAGAAATAGCAAAAGCGTTGTATCATTTCTTGTTCAGAGTTTCAGTCATCAATGATGATGATTCATATAACCTGCAATAACCTAGAACAAATGCTGGTGAGTGGCAATGGAAAGAGAAATAAATGTATATCTGGTTGGCTTCAGTGAGAATGCATCAATAAGAGCATTTAAGCATCTGGATTTTCATTTGGGTTTGCTTTTACTGTACTAGTTGGATTTTTGCATATTAAGCTTTCTAATTTAGTATAAATGGGTCCCCACAAAAAAGCTTTCTGATTTAGTATCATTTAGTTGTGGTGGATAAATATAAAAAAGCTTTAATTTTTAGCCCAAAAAACAAATATTTTGGTCCCCAAAACAACTAATTTGTAATAAGCTGTTTTAGCCCAACAAAAAGTATTTAAGCCCAAAAACAACTAATTTTTAATAAGTTATTTTAGCCCAACAAAAAGTATTTGGGCTCTCAAAAGTCAAAACGACTAATTTTTGGCCCAACAGTAAGTAACCAATTTAAAGCTTAACCGGTTTAACCGAACCATTTAACCGTGTACTGTTATAACTGATAATTTCGGTTAAAATCTTTATCGGCCCGGTATCGGTTAACAAACAGTTTAACCGAATATTATTGGTTAATAACTGATAAGAGTCAAAACCAGACCGTTTTGACCAATACCCACCCCTAATTAGGTGTAATTAGTTTATGTGGGTTTAGGGACAAATACGTTGTTGGGGTATTTTGAGTTTTTTCAAAATACTTATAATTATGGTTTTCCTATAAATATGTTATGTTGTAACCCTAAATCATTGAATAGTAAAATATAGTCACACTCTCTCCTGTGGACGTAGGCACATTACCGAATCACATAAATCTGTGTCTCGAGACTCTCTTGATCTCTCTCTTTTCGATTCCATATTATTCATCATTATTGTGTACGGTAACAACACGTGTTACTGATTTCCAATCCTCACGCAACAGATCGTAAGAACACAAGAAGAAGTTTTCAAACATGATTTTTTCTGCCACCAATCCTGTTGATCAATTTCCCAAGAATATGGGCATGTAGAGTAGTTGCAAGAACGACTCAATGTCTTCAAGTTGCATGAATGGTGGTGAAGAGAATCCAAGGCTTGTTCTCATAATGAAATTGCCCCCAACCCACAACAAAGCAAAAACGCCTTGCAAAGTCATCAAGGAAAGAGCGAATGGGAAGCCAGTCCTAACGTCTTCAAGCACCATGAACGGTGTTGAAAACAAACTATCACTTGTGTTGAGGATCAAATTGCCTCAAACAGCCCACAACAAAGAAAAACTGTCTTCCAATGCGAAGGGGACAGAGTTTTCCTCCAAACTGGGTTCGAGGAACTTCCTCTAACTCAGTCTATAAAAATGACATGTGTCATTTAAACCTGTGAGATACACATATTTTTTAATAGTAGGGACAAAGTTGGAATAAATACTATTAAAAACTCATGTGCATCTCACATGTTATTAAAAGAATTGACACATGTCATTTTTAAAGACCAGGCTGAAAGAAGTTCCTTCAACTCAGTTTGAAAGAAAACTCTATCCATGTGAGGGTACCCACAACTTCCAACGACATTGACCTGAAAAATGGGTGCCAGAATAGTCGTTCCAAGAACCCCATTTCTCGTTGTCCTACAAAATCGGCATCAAAGGTTGCCACCAAACACAAATCGGACAAGAAGCAGATTCCAACAGCTTCTAGTGGTACGAATTGTGCTGAAAAGAAAGCATGTAAAGTTATGAAGAGAGCCATGGATGACAAACTAGTATTGATGCCTTCCAATAGCATGAGTGGCAGGAATGGTGATGAGAAAAAAGAAAGACGTGTGATGTCTGCACCACACCAAAACAAGACGCCTATGTAACAAATAGGGTCCACCAATGGCTGTTCTTCCCTGGCAAAGGCTATAGATAAGAGTTGTCCAGAAAAGCTTCAGATGGATGAGGAGTTAATAGAGTTGAAACTTGAAGCCACCAAAAGGAAGCTACATGAGAGGTACCAAAAAGCTCAGAATTCCAAAAGGAAGAAATGGCCACAAATGGAAAACCAATTAACATTCAGAAACCAAACAGCAAGAAAAGGCAAATGAAACATAGCAACAAAGTCTTCTGGATCAATAATATATGTCGCAATTCCCTGTTTCATTACTTGGAAACAGAGAGAGAGGGAAAACCAAGAATTTTTTTAAAAAAAGTGACCAAACAGCCAGAAATTAAAAGCGAGAGAAGCAGAGCAATGAAATCTTCATGACCAACAATATTCGAAACCCACGCTCTGTTTGGATGATCGGAAACATTAAAAATAATAAAAATAATAAAAAAGACACCTCGCAACCGACTTATTTTCTCGCTATTTCCAAGAAACCAAATAGAGAGGAAAAGCGAAAGGGGAAACATGAATTGTTCTTACATACCTTAAACGTTCTTGGAGACGAAACCACTTGATTCTTGAGATAGCGTTGTGATCCTATGTGTCCACAATGGACACATAGGATCAAAAATTTGGATTGATATGGCATAAGATGAAATGGTGTGTTTCAATGAGACTGATGTCTGTTAACCCTTTGGAAAAAAATATAATAGTAGGGATTTTATTGCGTGTTCGATTAACCAAGGGAGTAAAAATTCCAGAGAAAAAATTGAGGGATTCTATAGTTTTGGCACATTGACTCGGGAACTTATAATATATTTACCCTAAAGAATTTAACAATGAAATAAATAAATAATTCAACAAATTTAATTATCATTTAAAACATATAAAACTGAACAAGCCAAATTGATTTTCTCCTTACTAAAAGCAACAAGTGAGTCATCTAGACTCAAGCATGATATCACATAATAATTTGTAAAAGTGTTGTTATGAACTTCATAATACACCTAATGTTACTCTTAAACAAAACTATAATAGAAAAAAAAAATTTGGGACTAAATCAAAAATCACAGAAGCAACAAGACCCAAGTAGGCAAGTTCAAGCTCTCAAGAGAAAGAAAAATAAGTCGGTTGTGGGGAGGAAGAGGCCTCTTCCTCCCCCTAGCAGCAGTGCTCGGTATCTTCTTTATAGTCTTTTCCTATCTCCGTTTTGGTGGTTTTGTTTTAGATCTAGTTTTTAGATCTAGATCTAGATATAATTCTTGATACTCAGATATACTTGTCCCGACTTGCTTCTCCGCTTTCCATTGCTTTTGCACCGATCACTCAATGGAGTCTCCCATGCCGAAGCGTATTTTTCCCGTGCCGGAGTGTGTTTCTCAAGCACCGACGCATGGGTCTCACACGCCAAGGCATGTCTTCTCAATGATATCTACAATGCCATACTCCTCTGCTGCTGCTTCTGGTAGGGTTTTGTTGTTTTTAGTTTTTTGCTTTGATTTATTTTTTGTTCTTTTGTCCTGGCTTTTGAGTCGACGACGTGAGTTGACTCCTGACCTTTGGGGCGAGGAGGATTAGATCAATGTGAAGGATTATCTCTCACGATTGGAAAATAAGTTTTGAGAATTTAGGCTACCCATATCTTAGATATAGTCTGCCGGGAGAAGATCTATTTCATAACTAAAGTTTTAAATAGCTTAGCAGAAATTGATATCATAAATAGGATTTGATTGTAAGAATTTTCTGATTATATCTATGACTTTGTTATTTCATAGCAAATGGCTATGTTTTATCATAGTCTTATTTAGGCAGAGATATTATGATTTTATTTCATTGTACATATTTTAAATACTAATAATGACAACATTAACTATTGTGGTAGAAAATGTAAAGAAATTTAACTCACCTGCATGTTGCATACAATCATAACTTACCACTCCACCAAGCTACAAAGCTTAACCCAATTCTGATCATTATCTAAATTTTGATGCATGTTAGTTATAACTTTAGCATCCTTAAAATATTTGATGCATATTATTTGCTTATCTACATACAGTCAATTTTTACTTATTTAATATTCTTCCAGGTCTTCAGAATATTTAAAAGCTAATAACTAGCTCAGGTAACAAAGGAAAGGTTTATTGAGCCATTATCACTAGGGTCAACTTGATAGATCTTGAGGCTTAAAGCGATAAATTTAAGTGAGGTTTATTTTAATATTAATTACGTATTTTTTATTTTATTTTTTACTTAAAATTGCTCTTCTTGCTTTTTGGGTTACAAAATTACTAGTTAAATTTTTATATTCAAGTTTTTCTAAAATTTCATTTTCAATTGATAATATGGCTAATCTACTTAATCTTTCTTGTTACATGTTTCGATCTTAGGTAGAATTTTGTCAAATTTAAATTTTGAAAAATTTATTTCTACATAAGCAATTGTAATAGATATGAAATGACTAATTCAATGAGCTAAATCGTAGGCATACGAAAATCATAAAATTATAGAAGAATTCAATTTTTATCATAATACTATAAAAAATCGCACTAGAAAAAAAAAAAATTGAAAATTATGGGGTGGAATAGAGATCAACTTCTTCTATAGTTTTAGCAAGGTTACTAGCAATTCTCCCAATTCAGTTAATTGGTAACTAACTGAAAGAGTCGCCCATTAAGCATACTCAGAGTAATTGTAACAAAAGGTGAAAATGACAAATATGGGATATCTAAAATAAGTCATCATGCATGCATATGCTATCATCAATTACAAACGGGAAGCTACTAATCGAAATATAGTTATTCTAATCAAACCTAAATACAATAGTCCACAGACTTCTTTTCCTTAAAGGTCCTCTTAAAACAAATAACCTGATAAGCTGCAAACACTGAGTAAATCTAAGACTTAATAAGTAAATCCCACAGTTGAGTATGAAATGAGCTCTGGTTTGTAAGCAGTAATAGAAATGTATTTATTTCAGTAAACAATTGAGGTGATGCCTCTGTTATCACACCATTAAAATATAATTATAGTTGTGTAGGTGTAATCCCAGCAACAATCGCCTATAAGTTTTAATGCAGAAAATTAATGCTTGAATAGATCATAACTATCATGTATGGTTTACCCGAGATATTACACATTTTTAACAGAGTTGACACTGTTCCTAGGGACCTATAATACAACACTGACGCACGAGCTATTGTACACTACTATTCATAACACTAGCAGCTCGACTGAGTTCGACCTCAGGTGGACCACACTACTATGTACGTCTTTGTAATGACCCGCCACTCACACATGGCTACGTCGGTTACAAAAGAACCATTGAATCAAAGGACCATATCATACATACATTTGACCATAGAATCAAGTATATATAGTATAGTAAGTCCATGACCATTATACCGAACGTACCGTTGTACCATGTCATACAATGCATCTTATTAATCAGTTATTAAGACAGTTATCAAGTTGCATAAAAAGATTATGCTCATAACATACGTGTGCTCAGTTAGTTGACTTATTGTATGTTTTTAAGGAAAACAGTTGTAAGTATTAACTTACCTCGTACGCTCACTTGATTCCCCCAATATTTTTGGACTCCTACTATAACAAAACACAGATTATCGTCTTGCATAGTATTAGGGTGTCTATTCTAAACACACAAAGTCATATCGAATAACAAACTAGCTTAAGGTCACAAAAATCTTATTTTCACCCATTTTGGACACTGTTCAAGTGTTCTGACTTATAGCTAAACGTTTGGTGATAATGTAGAGAACGTTTCGCTAGTGGTCAGAATGCATGCAAAGCTCGTATTCCAAATCATCACGTAACAATACTCATATTAGGTTCTTAATGAGTACATTACATGTAAGCATAGTAAATCATAATAGCATGTAAACCTAACACTACAAAAAAAAATCCACTTTAGTGATGGTTTTGGGCTAAAAATTGTCACTACATAAGTAGTGACGGTTTAATAGTGACTCTTCCTAAGGGTAGTGAAACAAGGGTAGGGAAACGAGAAAATGTGTCAGTTTAGGCAAAACCGACACCAATTAGTGATGGTTTGTCCAAACCGACACCTTTGTTTTTTTTTTTTTTTTTAATATATATTTTTTTTCGAATTTTTTTTCTTTACAATTTTTTTTTTCCAGCATCTTGCACAGTGCAAGAAGCTGGCAACTTCTTGCACAATGCGAGAAGCTGCCTGCAACTTCTTGCACGCCAGCTTCTTGCATTGTGCAAGAAGCATGCACAATTCAAGAAGCTAGCAAGATCTTGAATGCAACATCACAACTTAATGCAACTCAACACATGGGTTATATTGGCAACTCAATACAACTCAATACATGGGTTATATTGTCACAATTCAACTCAACTCAACTACACATGTAACAAATACATGCTTCATTCTAGCTAATTGTCATAACTCAACATATGGGTTCAATGCAACACAACATCACATCACAACTCAATACTCAAGTTCAAACTCATAAATAATATAGGTTTCAATGCAACACAACATCACATCATAACTAAACATCACAACTCAATACTAAAGTTCAAACTCATAAATAATATCCAACTCAAGACTCAAGTTCAGCTCATAACTAATATAAAAAACAACACTCAAGTTAAACCCATAAATAATATCCAAAACAACATAGTAAAAGTTTAATCTCATAATATGTATCCAAAGCAATACTCAAGTTTAATCAAAGGAATAAAATAACCCAAACAAAGTATTAAAAGTAATACAATCACAAAATCTTGATGCACTTCCAACTTGCTAGTTGACTCCTAGACCAACAGCTGTTAACGATTATCTGCAATACATTGAAAAAGAAAAAAACCAAGAAATCTTAAACTTCATAATAGTTTAGCTAATGAACTATGGAAAATGTATCTAATTTCATATATGTCAATAAGACGGATATATTCCATCGAGATGGGGATATATACGTACTTTATGATGAACCACAAGAAATGTGTGTAGCTCCGTTCATCCTCTGCAGTTGCAGTTCCACACCTGCATTTATTACTTGATCCTTTAAGTAACAACTACTAAAAAAATGCAACATATTTTTTAAGAACATAACAAACAGTCTTCATCTTCAGCCCATTAAGTTCAAGCACATGCATAATAAATAAGTCATTGTATTATTTGCATCATAGACTTACTAGATAATGTGTATATACGTACACTAAATACTACCTTGTATTATTTGCACCATTAATTAACTAGTGTATATGTTACCTTGTACTACTATTCATCTATCTCATAAGGATGAAATTAAGACTGTTACCTAGACGACTGGCCACTGATAATCTCGCTCTCACATGGCCGGGAGAGTACTCTGTGTCCGACATTGAAAATTGGCTGCTAGTTCCTGTATTAGCCATAACAATTTCAAGCATCTTCTGCATCTGCAACATATCCTCTTGTTGTTTGTGGATGAGTTAATGTTGTGACTCGTAGAGTTGCTGCTGTGACTCGTACTATTCTACATGTGCCTGGAACCGTTCCTGCTGTGCCATCAATAATCCCTTCAACATACCAATCTCACCTAGTAAAGTAGAAACCTGTGAGTCTTGCGATGATGGCCTAGTCAAACGACTGCTAGATTTGTGCTGTAGTTCCCCAGGTACCCCTCATACACAGCCGGAGTGTTTCGGCTTCCCCATAGCAATCGCATACACGTCGTCCTCTGACCATCGTATTGATCCCTCTGTCAAACTGGATGTTGCAGCAGTGTAATTTGGCATCAATTCCCTCATCTTCAGGAAGGACCATCACAAATAATACAGGACCCCTTACATCCATAATTCGTACCCAAACCCCAAACCCCAGCAGGAAAAAAAAAACCCCCAAACCAACAAATTAAAGCTCCATCACTAGCTGAACCCTAAACCAACAAAATTTACACTGAATAACCTCAAATTGATGATCATCAAGCGAAAACCCTAACCCCAGCATGACAAAAAAAAAAAAAACTCAAACCAACAAATTAATGTACATATATACCAGTACTGTGATGAGGAGGTCGGCTAGAGGGGGGGAGGAGTTCGATCGGTACCGGCAGAGCGAGGACGGCCGACTGAGAATGCTGCACCGCGGTGGAGAAAGATTAGTGAGCGAGGACGGCCTACGGGGGAAGAGGTCAAATGGAGAAAGAGGGAGCTGAGAGAGAGAGAGAGAGAGTTGAGAGAGAGAGAGAGAGAGTGTGTGTGTGTGTGTGTGTGAGAGAGAGAGAGAGAGAGAGAGAGAGAGAGTGTTGTTTAGAAAAGAGAAGAGAAGAGTTGAGGGGGAGAGAGGCGCGGGATCGAGGTACACGATGGGATGAGGTTAGACGGAGAAATTAAGAGGGAGCTGAGAGAGAGAGGGAACTATGAGAGAGAGGGAGCTGCGAGAGAGAGAATACTGTTCAGAATTGAAGAGAGAAGAGAAGAGGTGTGGGCCGGATCAGAGAGAGAGGGGCGCGGGATAGGTACACGCGTGCAAGTTTAGGGTGCGGGAACCAAAACATTAAGGGGTGTCGGTTTTAGAGTAAACCGACACCTTGGAGTGTTTGTATACTATCATTTTCTTAAAACGACACTATACAACCATCACTAAACCTCCTTTTATTTTATTTTATTTTTTGTAGTGTAAGCAAACATGAAGTGTTTTTAAGACTTGTAAAGAGCATGAAAATCACAAGTACAACATGAAAACCAAGTAAATTTAGAAGAGCTTACCTTGAAGATGACAAACCACTCCAAAGTCTTCTCATTCTTTCTCAAAAATCTCTTCCCACTCTAGGATTTGGGTTTCTGGTGTAGAGGTGGAGTTTGGGACAAGAAGAAAGGGATATTTATAGTGGGAGGGGTGAGACTTGGTCTGAAAAGGTGGAGAATGAGTTAAAATTATTTTTTTAGACTGTCAATGAATGTTTGCACTTTACACAGTGGTTCTAGGATTACAGATTGAACACTTGGTCAGCAAACGTTCGGTGTGGTCCGTGGACGAACGTTCGCACAAAGGTTGAGCTCAAACATTCGGTGGTCCCTCAACGAACATTCAGTGAGAAGCTGATTGTTAGTCTTTTGGCTAAATCCTAACTTTTTAAAATCCTTTTAACATCCTTTTGGTGGAACACTTGTACATAGGTGTCATAATATATTTTTAAGAGAAAATTATATGTTTAAACATTGAAATATTAAAAAAGTTATATTGATGGGTTAAATACTAAATTAGTCCCTAGGGTTTCATTACTTTATTTTTTCCCCCCTAGGGTTTCATTTTTATCATAGGAGATTCCTATAGTTTTGATAATAAACCAAGTTAGTCATCCGTCAGTTGACCGTTAGTTGACTTAACGGAATTCCACGTGAATCAATCAAATGTTGACACGTAGCACCAACTTAATTTTTTTTTTTTCAGAAAAAATAAAAAAATAAAAAAAGGTATTTTTGAAAAAAAAAAAAAAAAAATTTGGGAGTCAACCCCTTGGCCATTTGGGGGTGGCTCGGCCACCACCTTTGGCCACGGGGGTGGCCTGGCCACCCTCATCTGGCCAGATGGGGGTGGCTGAGCCACCCCCCTTGGCTCCAAGGGGGGTGGTCGAAACCACGCGCAATGGGTACTGAGCCACCTCATGGAGCCTAGGGGGTGGCCGAAACCACCTCCAATGGTGGTTGGGGGTGGTTTCGGCCACCCCCTTAGGCACCAGGGGGTGGCCACCCCCATGGCAAAGGGAGTGTCTACCCCCATGGCCAAAGGGGGTGGCCGAGCCATCCCCAAATTTAAGTAGGTGTCACGTGTCAACGTTTGATTAGTCCACGTAAAATTTCGTTCAACTAATGGTCAACTGACGGAGGACTAACTTGGTCTATTATTAAAACCACAGAGACCTCCTGTGATAAAAATGAAACCTAGGGGGAAAAAATAAAGTAATAAAACCCGAGGGACTAATTTAGTATTTAACCCTATATTGATTTGTAAATCGATACTTATTTAAAAATAATTGCCATGTATTTTAGAGTGTTATAAAACTTACCCATGGTTACAGGAAAACTAGAATATGGATTACCTTATGTCTAGAACCAAACGGCTTCAGTTATAGCTATTAACCTGAGATTGGGACATACTTAAATGAGGATAAGGCTACCTTACACTTGTACCCAAACAGGATATGCTCTTATGACCGATTAGGATGAAGAAACCCACAAACCTGGATAGCAATCCGTGTAACCAAACAAACGCTTTCTTCAGTTCTTCCTCAATTAAATAAAGGATTCGATCGTTCAAGCGAGCCTTCGCTACGTCAGGCTCCGCGCCACCGCAATTGGAGCTCATCGGCCACCGTACGGCCATTCCAACGCCGCCGCTGCACCGTACAACACCATCACACGACATTATTCATGTTCAAACCGCCCGTGTTTTTGCCTCTGTGAGCAGCCCTCCACTTTGCACAGCCACCACCGTTAGGTGCCGCGGACACCTCCACGGTACATGCACAACCAGATTATTTCCTAATATCATATAGATTGCAATATTATGCAATTACTAAGGAATATTACGATTATGTGAAATTAATGGAGATTATTTGGGTATCGTATCATTGGACACTTGTTATTTAGGTTACTTCGACGTGAAATGATTTTTTTGCATTTTACGGTGTTTACTACGATGTAAAATAGTGGTCAAACCAAAAATATTTCGATTTGACCAAAAAAACCTTTACATTTTTAGGGAAAATGGTTTACGAATTTTCCTTGCTCAACCCAAAAAAAAACCCGACGCTCTTCTGATTAGAAAAAAAAAAACCAAAAAACCCCGACTCCTCACCTTCACGCGTAGCTTCTCCATCACCTTCACCTTCATGCGCAGCGTCTCCTTCACCTTCACCTTCACGCACAACTGCAGCTGTAGCTTCTCCTTCACCTGCACAACTCATCTCTCTCTCGGCCGAGCTTCACTCTTCAAACCCGACGTAGGTACTCTCATCTTTCTCTTTCTTTGTTGAACCATATGTATGGAGCGATTCAAATCTACGAATTTCTCTTGGTAATTTTCGTTTGATTTTGGTTTCTTTCTCTGTTGGACAACTGGAAATCATGGAGCAATTTTGATTTTGGTTTCTTTCCCTATTAATGTATCAGATTTGCGATTTAGGTTTTGGGTCTAGGGTGTGGATTTTGGAAAATGAGAACTTCTGCGATCTTTATTGTTATGGGCTGTTTTGGTAGTTGATTCTTGGAAGTTCTGACTTTGAGATGAACCTCAACCGAATGGGTTTTTGTTTCCTTTTGATTTTCCGGTTGTATGGTGGCAGATTGGGGGGGATTTGCGGTGGCTCTTGGCTCTTTGCTTGGTGTTTTGCTATGTGATGTCTTGGTTGGATTTTCATTGTACTGTCATCAGCATTCATGTAGTCTTGGTTGAAAAAGGGAGATTTAGTTTAGCAATAAAGCAAGATTATAGATGAATAAACAAGATTGATTGATCCTTTAATGTACACCTGGGACCCCAACCAGGATTATGAACATCCAAAGGGATAGTCATATGCTTTTTTGGTCATACCCTGCAATAAAACCAACCAACATAATTTGCCCATTATCTGAAGAAGACATTGTCTTCTCCACGTTAGTCTTGAAGTTCCACCTTAGGATTGACATTAAAGATTTGGTACCAAAAACATTGAATTCTAATAATTATGAAACTTCCCTGTGCTTTACTTACTTTTGACTTTCATATTCTAATTTTAAAGTTTATAAATTTAAAATCTGAGTTTAAATTTATCTTATCTTATCTAAATACTAGATGTTGTCTTATCTCCTATAGATCAACGTTTGTTTCTCTTTGTCGCTCTCACTTGTTGGGGTGCTAAATACTAGATGTTGTGTTCGGTTTTGTTCTTCAACTTCCTGATTTTTACTCTGCTTGCTTGACTTCATTGCATGTAATAACTAAAACCCATTACTAGTCAAGCTTCTTTTTGCAGAGTAAATGCCTCTGTTTCTTGCAAAGTATTTAGCTGAAAATTCATGCCCTGCTTTTTTCTTAAAATATGACCAAGTTATCTGGTTGCCCAAAATGGTTGTAAGTTGGGGATAGAGGGAAATTGAGAGTATGGGAGTGGAAAATAAACAAAGAAATCAACTTGTCTCGTCCTGTCCTTTATTTGTTTTTTGTGTTGTATGAGGAATTAAGCTATAGGAGTGTGGGATGAGATTGCCTCTTTTTGGATTTAATTGGAATCCGAGACCCGTAGGATTTCTATGGTTTCAATGTGTGAGTGCATTATATGAAACCACTCATGCATTAACTTTGAGTCTATTAAAGTTTATAAATTTCTATGGTTGCTGTGGAGTGGTTTGTTGGGGTGTTTAAGCAGTTTTTGAGTCTTTTCTGCTTGATTTCTGAAGTTTCTTTTGCTCTGTTTCTGCTTTTTGGTTAAGTTTGTTCATAGTATTGATAATCTAGTGTTTTGATTGATTGTGACTATTTGAGATGGAATAATTTTGGAATTTATTAATCATTTGTCATAGAGAAATAATGCATATGTGATTTATTGCTTATTGCTTATTTTTATGTTGTTTGCAGATGGATGAAACAATTCTTTCAAGCATCTGTTCTTGCTGTTAGGCTTGTAATCTTAAAAGATATTAGATCTAGGAGAGTATTACGTAGGGAGCCTCATGTTAATCGAGAGTATAAAAGAGGGATTTATATGGATAGTATTCTTTATGGAAGCAGACTAGATTATATTGGCCAAATAAGAATGAGTCCTATATCTTTCTTTGAATTATGTAAAATTCTTGTAATATTGTAATATTTGTGGTTGAATTTTAGAATTCATAGTTTTTTTTTTTTTTTTTTTTTTTAAGCAAGATGAAAGTAATGTACTTGCCCTTTCATATATATCAATCTTCCTAGATGCGGAATATTCATAATATTGATGTATGGACATTTTTAGATATAGTACTTTCAAAATACTTTTTCAATTTTTTTTTTTTCTGAAAAAATAGAAAATTCAAAAATATTCTCGGATAGGTTGATTGTTTTTGTCGAATTTTAACAATCAAACATAAATTACTTTATTTTTCTATTTTGAATAAAAATTATATTTTATAGGTTAATATAATTAAATGAAAATATTTTAAAAAAAAATTGATTTTCCGTGCGCGCGGTAAACACCGTAAAATGTTTTCGATGGAAAACATTTTCAGGAAAAATGACTTCCCTGAAAATATTTTCGAACGGAAATCATTTTACGTCGAAGTAAACAGAACCTTAGTCAAATCTTTTGGGCCATAAATTTTGGTGAGCAAATGTTTTTATTTTGCAAATTGGGTCCTTGCATTGTTGTCTTCTGGGACGATCCAAAGAGAAAAATGATTTCTTAGGTTATTATGAATCTAGATGTTCGTTTTCATCTAAAGCCGAGTTATTTTTTCAGTTTGTGTATCAGCATCTCTTTTTTGAGTAGTTTTGGCTTGTTCATTATCTCCTGTGGGTCTGGCTTTAAATGGCTTACATTTTTTAATTTTAATTTAATTTATTATTATTATTTTATTTTATTTTTTATTTTTTATTTTTTTGTATAGCTGAGAAGTTGTGAACTGAAGATGGTGAAGTTGACGATGATTGCTCGCATTACTGATGGTCTTCCGCTAGCAGAGGGGCTTGATGATGGCCGCGATTTAAACAATGCTGAATTCTACAAACAGCAAGTCAAGGCATTGTTTAAAAACCTCTCAAGAGGCCAGAATGAGGCTTCAAGGATGTCAGTTGAAAGTGGCCCTTATGTTTTCCAATATCCTTGTGAGTTTGTTTATGAATGTTGCCATGCCATTACAGTTTAAGTCCTCTGTTCTTTCTTTTCTATTTCTTTTGATTGAGGTGGTTTCCTCTCATATGCTTCCTTTTGTTCCCCTTGGCGGTTTTTAACTTACGAGAAAAGTATGCATGGTGCACTTTTTCATTTGCACCATTATTTTTCCAGTATTACTTTTTGAGAAAAATAGTTTTCCAGTATTGTTCATCGTATGGTTTGGAATATGCAATCTCTTTGCCAAACTTACTCGACTAAGCCTTGATCCCAATTCAATTGAGGGTGGGGTTCAAACAAAATGTGAATTATGGAGAGTTAATTGAGACTTGTAGATGAGTGTGTGCTATTAAGTTCCCTGTAGCTGTAGTTGTTCAGTTCAAATGATTCTGCCCTATTTAACATATATGAGATGTGATGGGTGTAAATGTTTATCTAAGGGGGCTGGGATATAATTCTAAAAGCCCTCATTGCTCCTTGTAGGTCTGTCTTTGGGAATATATGAGCAGCTGTACGGTTTTCTTGGTGAATGATAATATCCTCCTATTTGTTTGCAAGAAAACATTGATTGGTAAAGACCAATCGAAATTGATAAAATGTTTGTAGGATATATAAGGTGCATAATGTACATAGCGAAACGCACATAGTGAAGTGCAAATAGTCCAAGGTTTACTTTATGCTTGTGTCACACCAAGATTTTTAACATTCATAAACACATTTTTTAATTATCAAAAAATAAAAAAAAAGTACATATTTTAAATACTCTTTGTTTTGTGGGGGATGCGTTATATTTCTCAATTGATACCCATAAAAATGACGAAAACTATTGGACAGTTTTCCTCCAAATGGATTTTCTCAAACATAGTCTATTAAACTGAAATTTGTCTTTAAAGCATTTGATTCTCACATACTAGTCAATTTAACAGACTAAGTTGAAGGAATTTCATCCAACCTGTTTTGGAGGAAAACTTTGTCTAAAACTATTTATGATATGTTTATCAAATATGATTTATTTTTGTCCTTTTTTAGAAGAGTTCTTTTCTTTGTCTATAAATTCATTTACAGTTATTTTAAGAAAAAAAAAAAAAGATGATAGAAGAGCTGTATTGAAGAGGTTGACATTATTTTTTCTGTCTTTGAAAATAGATATTCGCTTGGTCTAGAGAACCTAGGGATAAATTATAAAGGCTTTTGTTTTGTTTTGTTTTGTTTTTGTGTAATTTGATTCTATTTACTAAAAACAAAAGACTAATCACAGTTCTAGAGTTCCGGATTTATGAGCTTTTAGAAATCCGGATTTATGAGCTTTTAGAAAGATTACTTATCAAAAATAAAAAAATTTCCTAAATGGGTGCACACGGCAAAAAAAAATATTGGTAACTTTTTATTTCAAGTACTTTCAATCAGGGATGAAAAAAAAAAAAAAAAAAAACCCTTTAAGCAGGGATGGACCTTTGGGGGGAGGGTAGGAGGGTCCCCCAGTAGGTCTGTCTCAGATAGTTGCATACTTTTGGTAGGTGTAAGAGGCTCAGCTGCAGTTTGTTACTTTTTACATCAGTCAAGACATCATATTTTCTTTTCCATAAGATCCACTAAAATAACAATGTGTTCTGAATGCTGGAACTATCTTAAGGTTACCTTGACGTAAATTCTTAGTTACATTATTAAAGGACGCGTTTGCTACTTGACAATGTGTGACCGTGCTTATCCTAAGAAACTTGCCTTTCAATACCTTGAAGACCTCAAGAATGAATTTGAGCGTGCTAATGGGCCTCAAATTGAAACTGCTGCCAGACCTTATGCCTTCATTAAATTTGGTAGTTCTCACTTTTTCCTACATGATCCTTTTAGCCGCTTCATATTCTTACAGCATTGTTTTTGGTGCTTCTTCTGACGGGTCTGATTTTTCCATTTCTTGTTATGTTAAAAGACACATTCATACATAAAATGAAGAAACTGTATCAGGACACTCGTACTCAGCGGAATATTTCAAAGTTGAATGATGAACTCTATGAAGTCCACCAAATAATGACTCGCAATGTTCAGGAAGTTCTTGGTGTTGGTGAAAAGTTGGATCGTAAGATATTTCTTCTTTTTCTAAGAAATACTTTGATTTAGTTATATTGTTTTGTTCTTATATTTGTTTAAAGCTATGCAACATAATGGAACTCATCAAGCTAAGGCATTGTTAAATTCAGTAATTCATGCTCTAGGATCAACTTGTACATTTATTTAACAGGCCTGCATTCCTTTTTATATATATAGCACATAGGGAACCACCATAGAGGACATGATTCAATGTGTTGGAGTGCCTGTATTTGTGTACTTGGAAACCATGTATGTTGCTTTGTTTTTAGGTGATTGTAATTAGTCTAGAAACAAGATGATATTACAGCAAGATTTTCCAAGGTCAATATAGTAGTAGAGTGCACTAGATATTTATCCACATGTAAAGGATCTCACTTTCCATATTAGAGTCCTCATCTTGAGGAGCAAGTAGCATTGAAAGCTGTTGTGAATTTGATCCATTCAGGCATTGAGCCTGTATCAGTGAATAGAAAGAAGAGAAGGTAAAGGCAAATAAACACATAAATTTTATGTGGTTATGTACTGTGCCTACATCCACAGGAGAGCGGTGACTTTTAATATTTTGTCAAAGTCTACGAGTAGAGTTACACCAATGCATATTTATAGCGCATCAACCTTGAAACCTTAACCTAGTACATAGAAATGCCCAATGTACACCTGAAACACTACCAGCACCAAACCCAACCTATTACATGATGTGGCATAAGTTTTACTGAGCATACCAACTTGTCTACCAAGCAGCTTCATTTGCTCAGGTGGCTCTCCCCTTATTATTGGGAAACTTCCCTTCTTGAGTGGCTTTCTCAGGAAACTTCCACTGCCTAGGTAGCTTTTGCTATTGAGCAACTTCCACTCCCTGTGTTGATCTCTTGAGCAGTGCCCTTCCCCTACTTGGGTTGCTCTTCCTGGTTGCCAAGCAACTCCTTCCTAGGATTCAAGTAGTCCTATCTTGAGCAATCTCCCATGCTTCCGCACCTCAAGAATCCCATACTATGTGCTATTCTCCTCAGCCCCGGCATGGAATATGAGCCACATCTTCACCAATCTCCACCTTGGCAAATTATTTCACACCCTTAGGAAATTGAACCTATGCCTCCACATGGAACCAATAGGTTGGGTCACTGTCTCCCACCTCTAGAAGTGCAAAATGTATATCAAGTCCAAATTGTGTTAGAAATTGGCCGTTGGAACAGGCTTCGTCAGCATGTCAATTGCATTTTTCGAAGTGTGAACTTCCTCCAACATCATCCCACCCATGATAATCAACTCTCGTATCCTCTGAAACTACAAATCTATGTGCTTTGTCCGAGTATGATACATTTGGTGCTTTGCCAAATGGATGGCACTCTGGTTGTCATAATGCAATTGTACACCTCCTTGCTCTACCCCGAGCTCTTTGACTATCCCTTTTAGCCATAATGCTTTCTTGATAGCTTCAATTACCGCCATGTACTTCACTTCTACCATCAACATTGCTACTAGGGATTGTAGCATGGATCTTCCGCAGATAGGTCCCTTAAGAGAGTGAAAGACAACCAGTTGTGGACTCGTTGTCATCCATGTCACCCGCTTAATCGGCATTGACGAATCCCCTTACTAATACACAGCCCTCCTGGCGAGCAAATATGCACCCATGGTCTACTGTACCACTCAAGTATCTCAAAATCCACTTCACTGATATCTAGCATTCTCTTCCTGAATTTGACATATACTTGCTTATCATGCCCACTGCATGAGCTGAATTCGTCCTAGTACAAACCATTGCATACATCAGACTTCCAACTACACTTGCATATGGGACCTTTGACATATCACCGACCTTTTCCTCGGTCTTTGGGCATTGGCTAGCTAACAACTTAAAGTGATTTGCTAATGGTGTGCTAACCAAATTGGCATTCTCCACACCAAACCTCTCCAACACTCCATGGACGTACTGCTCTCTATGATAACCACAACCCTAGCCTTCCTGTCCCAACGTATCTCCATCCCAAGTATCTTCCTAGCCACCCCCAAATCCTTCATCTCAAACTCCCTTTATAACAAGGCTTTCAACTTGTCAACCTCCCTATTGCTCTTTGCCACAATTAGCATATCGTCCACATAGTGTAACAAAAATACGTGGCGACCGTCATCCAAGGCGTTCACATAAACATAAAAATCATACTCACACTGAGTGTAGCCTATCTCAATCATGTTGGAATCGAAATTCTTGTACCATTGTCTCGGATATTGCTTCAACCCTACATGGACTTCCACAATCTGCACAAATGGTTCCTTTTACCGGGTTCCACGAATCTCTCTGGTTGTTCCATGTAAATCTGCTCCAAATCACTACGAAGATACATCGTCTTTACATCCAATTACTCCAAATCCTGATCAAGATGAGCCACCAAACTAACACTACCCTGATGGAAGTGTGCTTGACTACCAGGGAGAACACCTCATTGTAGTCCACCCATTTTCTCTGAGTAGCCCTTTGCTACTAACCGACCCTTGAACTTTTCCCCTTCATTTTCTAATAGAGCTACTTTCTTCCGAAAAAACCCACTTGCACCCTACTTCTTTTTCTTGGGAAGTTGCACCAACTCCCAAGTCTAGTTCTTACACAAGGACTCAATCTCCTCCATCATAGCCTCCATCCACTTGCCCCTTTCAGCATTACTCACCACTTCCTGAAAAGTAGATGGATCCCCTTTATTGGTGTCAAAGCCTAAAATACTATGTTATCGAAGTTGTACCCTGACGGCAGCCTTATGTTCCTCCTAGATCTTTCTCTTGCTACCCTGTTATGTTTGTCATGCTCCCTGCTACTAGACTCCTCTTCTTGAGACTATTCCTCAATCTTCTCCAGCCTTATCTCCAACAAGGATTCTTTGCTCTTGCTTCCCTTTGGTTTGACCTCCCCATCTTTCCTGAAACTCCTTAGCATAGAGTCTCATCAAACACCACGTCCCACTTATCACCACCTTCTGTGCCTCTAGATCCCAAAGCATGTATCCTTTCACCTCTTTCTCATACTTGAGAAAGATGCACCTCTTTAATTGAGTCGAGCTTTGACCTCTCCTCGTTTGATATATGGACATACGCAAGGCACCTAAATTCTCTTATCATCGAGTAATCAACTTGCTTTCCCGGCTATACTTCCTCAATGACCTTCCTGTCAAGTACAAGAACTGTACAAGCAGGCAGTTATTAACCGTAACTAACCGCTTGTGAGTTTAGGGCTTATTTGGGGTTTTGGGAGTGTATTGCAGGGCTTCTTTGGGTCTTAGAATTCTTTTATGGGGGTCATTTTGTGGGCTGGCTTTGGTTTTCCTGTGTATACTTTCCGTGTACTTAGGGGCTCCTTACGCTTTTTGATATGTACAACATTACTTATCAAAAAAAACTAATTGCTATCCACATAACCATATATGGATGTTGTTAGCAAAAACCATTAACCGCATACCCTTATATATAATATATAAATTATATATTACGTCTGTTGGATTTATAATATATATTCTATGTTTACTGGATTTGTAATGTTGTCAGATTTATATTTCAACAACCCTTTGTATGTTTGTTTTAGTTGGAAGTGAATTTTAGGTGTTTTCTTTGTTATTTTAAGGTGGATGAACCCATTATGGGGTCTTTGTATTTTCTTTGTTATTTTTATGTTGTAATGTGGAATCAAGATATGAATTTCATCTAAAACATTAAAGCTTAAAAAACCAAAAAAGAAGAAGAAAAAGGCCCAAAGCAATTTCAAAATCGTTTAAAATAGGCCATGATAGGGGCCCAAAGAATGCTCAAAACACTAAAATAGGTCCATTACCTGATAGGCAGTTAGCGGTGCAGTTTTCCCTTCAATAACCGCGCGGATAGCGGTTAGTAACCACACACCTAAGCAGGCAAATGCGGTTACCTAAAAGTGATAATAGCATATTGCAATTGCAGATGCGGTTATAGGCAATAACCACATCCACATACCACCCTAATTGAATGGTTTATGATGTTGCAAGCCATGTTCATTGCCTCAACCCAAAACATCTTGGGAAGCCCAACATTCAATTTCATGCACAATGGTCATTGAAATGTACGTCCCAACATTCAATTTCAATTTCATCCTCTCAGTTACACCATTTTGCTATGATGTACGCTTGACCAAGAAATGTAGTACATTACAGTGTTCTTCACAGAACCTCAAGAACTCGGTCTTCTTGTACTCTATACTGTTGTATGTCCTGAGGCATTTTATCTTCCTTTTGGGAATGGTTTTCCACTTCAGCCTTCCACACTCCAAACTTCGAAAGGACCTCAAACTTGTACTTTATGAAGTAAACCCAAACCTTTTGGGAATAATCATTAATGAAGCTTACAAAATCGAGAGAACTGCCCTTTGAGGCTACTGCCACCAACCTCAAACATTTGAATGAATGTAGACTAGGATTCCTTCTGTTTGAATTGCAGTCTACTCTGTTTACCAAGAACACAGTACTTGTAAAAGTCTAGCTTGCTCGACTCGACTCCTTGAAGCGAGTTTCTCCTATGCAATTCCTTCAAGCTACACTCCCCGATATGCCCCAACAGCATATGCACTAGAGGGTATTATCTTCTTCGGATTCAGACGAAGTGCTTGCAGTTGCTCCACCTACAATCATAGTAGTCAATAGCCTGTAGATGTTTCCAGCAACCTTCTAACCCTTTATCACCACCACGTCACCCTAGCTTCAACACTAGACCTTCAGACTTGTAGCTATACCCATTCGAAGTCTAAGGGGTTGAGCGAGACCAAATTCTTCCTTAGATTTGGCAAGTGTCTCACATCACCCAATGTTCTCACCACACCGTCGAACATTTTAATTATAATGGTGACTGCAACTTTGCAGGATACATCTTTCCCCATCAGAATAGATCCGTTATTTACCGTTTTATAGGTGTCAAACCAATCCCTAAGAGGGGACATATGATATAAACATGATGAATTCAAGATTGAGCCATTGGTGAAATGGTCAGATCTCGATGAGACAGATAGACATGTTACCATCACTCCTATCTGAATCTTCTTCCACTACATTCGACATGTTTGACCCATCCTTCTTCTTTTCCTCCTCCTTTCCCTTCTTTCATTTTGGACAGTTCCACTTCATATGCACCTTCTAATGGCACTTGAAGCATTTTACGTCCTTCCTGGACTTAGATCTGGACCCTTTCTTCCCAGATTTATCTTTCTCTTCCCTCCTTCCACAATCTAGGCTATCCTTTGCTACAAGCCCTTCCCTAGAGCACTCTGATGTACTCTACTTCCAGTTTCCACTGGTCATAAGCCAACATGGCCGTCGTAACCTCTTTTGTTTTCTGGTTCTCCTTCCTCCATAGGAGAGTTGTCACCGAATGCCCGTAGGAGGCTAGAAGGGAGGCAAGAAGCATCCGTTCTATATCCTCTTCATCAAACTTCACATCTATCCTCAACAGATCACTGATAATTTGATTAAACAAGTTGATGTGTTGTTATGGATTAGTAACCTCCGCCATCTTAAGCTCTTCCCATTCCTTGTCCTTCATACTTTTTGGTTTCCATGTTTTCCTGTACAGTGTTTTCACCAAACCTTCTTGTACCAACAGATCCTTCACTGTTCGCTGCCATAAATTGAAGTTTCTTATCCCATTGAACTTTACTATGTTGTATTTGGCAACAGAAGCATTCACCGCCATTGTATGACCAAGACCAACAACTCTAATACGATTTGTGGTGAATTTGTTTGATTTAGGGCTTAGTGACCTTATCATTGAAAAGAAAGAAGATACGGTAAAGGGAGAACAAACACATAAATTTTACGTGGTTCGGTACTTTGCCTACATTCACAAGAGAGGCAAATTTTAATGTTCTGTCAAAATCCACGAGTATGCTTACAACAGTGCATATTTATAGCTCAACCATGAAACCTTAACCTAGTACATAGAAATCCCCAATTTACCCTTGATGCACTACCTGCACCCCACCTAACCTATTACATGACGTGGCATAAGTATTACTAAGTATACCAATGTGTCTATTGAACAATTTCCTCTCTCGGGTGGCCCTCCCTTGATTACTGGGCAACTTCCCTACCTTAATGGCTTTCCCAGGCAACTTCCCTTGCTTAGGTAGCTTTCCCTGGTTACCGAGCAACTTCCCCTGCCTGGGTTGCTCTCCTGAGCAGAGCAGCTCGCCTACTTAGGTTGCTCTTTCTGGTTGCTGAGAAATTCCATCTTCCCAAGATTCGAGTAGTCCTTTCCTGAGCAATCTCCCACGCTTCCGCACCTAAGGAATCCCATTTTCTGTGCTGTTCTCCTTGGCCCTGACATGGAATATGAACCCCATCTCCAACAAGAGCAAAGCCAGACTTGCTTTAGAAACTACACACCTGGAACAGGCCTAGGAAAGAGACTGCTATGTAGCATACTTGCACTTGATTGAAAACACATGCTGAATGTGAAGTTATGTGTTAAATTATATGGTGTCAACACAAAATTTTAGTTGCACTCCTGTCTTGTTATTTTTATGCAAGTCGCATGTTTTTTTCTTTTTTCTGTAGATGCCACACATTTTTGTTTCTCTAGAATTTTTCTAAAATATCAATAGAATTACTTTGCAATGTTCCTCTCTCTCTCTCTCTCTCTTTCTCTCTCTCTTTCTGGCTGATAGATGCATTTACATTTTCCTTCATAAAGTATGTGCCATGCATATTACAGGTCATATAATCTCATTCAAATTTCAATTTTCTAGAGGTCAGTGAAATGTCAAGTTGATTAACATCAGAATCTCGAATATATGCTGATAAGGCAAGAGACTTAAACAGACAGGTTAGTTTCATCCGATTAATGCGTGAAATACGTGAAAATCCTCCTGCTAAACTCTTTGCTATGTGGAGTCCTTGTGTGCATGCTTGAATGTACGACTGAAGTTGCAATATGTTTGCTGCATTTGTGAAGCTACATTTGTGTTGCTTATGAAACTTTTTTCTGAAATAAAAAACTTCTTATGTATTATGATTTTTCCCTTTATGGTACTTCACAGCATGAAATTTCACAACACAACTTTACCCTAACTCTTTGAGTTGCTTTTAACTCTCTAGCCTGGGACAATCATATATGCACACATATTTATGTGTGAGGACTCCCACTAGAGTATGGACATTGCTTAATGGTTGGCTTCATTGGCACTGGTTGATTATTTGTGCCTCCAGCTTCATTGAGTCTTCATGCCATATTTTGATGTGAATATAAAGACAAGATCATTGTTAAGTTTTCTATAGATGATACCTACACTTGGCACCTTTCCTAATAAAGATTCCTTATAATAAAAGGGACTTTGACTATCCATGGTCTTAGCCATCTATCTATTAACACTAGATTTACACAATTTTATGCATAATCATCGAGTAATTTCCATTTGTGGACACTTATCAAATGTCTTTACTACAGAAATTTTCTTTATGATATTTATGTTTGTCTTATTTTGACGAGTCATGACATTTTCTTTATTAGCCTCCTTTCAACTGCCACAATGTATTTCTAATATTGAATTGTCTCTCTCATGTATCTGATTATTTTTTGAAGATGAAGTTTACTTATCTGCTTATGCATCTCTTTTTTAGGCTTTAATACTGAAGTGGGCCCCTGTTGCCATTGTGTTAGGAGTGGTCTTCCTCCTCTTCTGGGTCAAAACAAAGATCTGGTGATCACACTGATCATTATGAAAACTGTTGTGAATTTTCTCTATGCTTCTTGTGGCATTATAGTCTGGACCCCTGGTCTGTTGTCATCCACATACATACTTGAATTGTGTTTTAAGATGAACTCTCGTCTCTTGTTGATGGGTTAGGTGAAGGAAAGTAGTCTAGTAGGTACCTCGGGGGGATAGATCTGCCATGTAGAATCGTGAAAGAGTGACCTGGTACCTTTAAGACCATACGGAGCCACAATATATTGTTCGGAAATATGAGAGATCTCATCTTGTTATTACTTGCTACTTTTTAATATGCTTCTCTTGACTATTACTATATTACATTGTAATACTCCATAGGTGATCATTTTAAACTTTCTCATGCATGTGGCTTTCGATTTTGGCAATAATTCTAGCTGAATGATTTGTAGCTTTTATTTAGTGGCACTTTAGCATAGTAGATTGGCTGGCAATGCTATGTCTGTGCAGTGGAATAATAGTGTGGTATATAGCATTATTCTTTCCAAAAAAAAAAATTGTTGTTTGTTTGTAACTCAAAAAAGAATAATGCTACACACTCATTCTTTTACTCTCACTCTCACTCACTCTCACACACCCTTAGGTGGCTCCTACTCTCACCATTGGATCAAAATTTAATTATAATCTATCCCAAATCCAATGGTGAGAGTGAGTACCACTTAAGAATGCATGAGAGTTCAATAATAATCTATTCCAAATGCAATTGTGATAGTGGGTAGCACCTAAGAATGTATAAGAGTGGGAATATGTATAGCATTACTCCTAAAAATGGTTCAAATAGAAAATCACTAAATGGAAAGGATAGTCTCTACCTGAATACAGCACAGTGGCCCATAATACTATACAAATTAAACAAATCAAAGGATTTTCAAGCACATTCACAACACAAGTACTTTTGTTAAGAAATGGAAACCCTAAAAACAAATCAAAGGGAAAACTCATTTCAAAGCAGTTAAATCTAGAAAATTACTATTATGAAAAATAGTCGAATTACAAACAAAAAAAACTTATAAAACTCCCTTTCTAAATCTAAGAATACATACGACAATAAGCTTCTTGCTTACCTCCGAGCTAGCAAATTTCCTTAAGTGCATTTTCTCACTAACTCCTTTGGTAAACTCTTTGCAGATAAGGGATATGTATGGTATGGTTTAAAACACTCAAAAACAAAAACTCCCAAATGATGAAAAGCTTCAAGCTTTTTCTTCACTTGAGTACACAAGGGTGAAGAAAGGCACACATCTAGAAGGATTTTATGAACACAGATCTCTCAATCTTCCTCACTAGAAAAACATCCAAAGCTTGCTTGAGAGCTATGAGAAATAGATGGGCCAAATGATTCAAGATATGGAATTTTATGCTCACATGATTTAGCCTTCACGTCACAATGGGGACCATTCGCGTCGCGATGCATGGCTAGGGTTTCATCGCTAACTCTCTGACATTTGGTAACTTTTGCACAGGTCGTGTCACGACGGGCTTTACATGAAAGTAGCCTAAGACTTCTTTGTAGCTTCATGTCACTTTCCCATTGTGACGGGCTTCGCACAAAATAAGGTTGAGACATCTCTATGGCTCTCTGTCACTTGTCCATCATGACAGGTTTTGAACAGGAGAAGGCGAAGAGCTTTTTATGGCTTTCTGT
The DNA here is from genome assembly GCF_901000735.1 of Corylus avellana. Lineage (NCBI taxonomy): Eukaryota > Viridiplantae > Streptophyta > Magnoliopsida > Fagales > Betulaceae > Corylus > Corylus avellana. The sequence continues at coordinate 11,438,296 of NC_081547.1, read as the reverse complement.
CACTTGTCCTTTGTGGCAGACTTTAAACAAGAGAGCACAATAACTCTTCAAAATACCCCAAACCCTTTACATTTTCATGCCGAAACACTTGGTAATGAAATGAAATATACATAATGTAACAACCCTCTTTATAATCAAAGGTCAGGTCGTCACAATAAACCTAGTACATACCTAATATCATCTCACAAAATGAGCATATCATATTAAGATCTTTACATCACAGCAAAAACATTAAAACAATGGAGTAGCCACAACACATAGAGCTGAAATAAACACCTATATCTTTAAAGTTTTTATGGTCTATTAGTTATCTAACAAAAGAATAACTATACAAAACTGTTACATGTGACATGATGACATAGATACATCATAAGTGTTTATAAACATAACAAAAATGATGTACAAATGGCGTAGACTAACACATAATAGTCTAATACAAAAGTATTCGGCATCCTATGACCTCAATCGTAGTATTCCAAGTACGAGACCACTGGATCCTCGTCAACACTGTCATCACCTACAACCACAACATCATTTATGCGATCGTAGAGTTAACCACATTAGCACAAACGGATACATAAGTCTACAGTCTCAACAAGTATAGAAATTACTAATTTTTCCCACTAAGCCGACTTTTTACTTTCTACCTGAGTTTACAATAACAACTGCCTTTGAGTTTTACATTCTCTTGAAAACAGCTCATAGCTAATGAAGCAAACAATGTATCTATGAAAACCTTTAAATATAATATCTTAGTTGAGCGCAGTTAGTTTTGGTTGAAAAATACTTTTTTTATAATAAGATTAAGGTTTAAAGTTTAAGTTTTTATAACATAGAGTTGTAATAACCGTAATACGATGATTTAAGTTTAAATTATTACTAGCTTACTCAAAAAGTCTTTAAAAGATTATCAACAACAAATTTTATTTTCTTCTCTTAATTAACTAATTAGCTGCCAAAAATGACAAATGTTCATAAGATCATTTTAAACCATAGTTTTACTCAATAGTATAAACCCACATATCCAATAAATTTAAAAATTCATAAATTTTTGTTTTTATAAATTGAAACGTGTTAAATATTTGTTCCCATATATGTAGTTTAAAAAGAAATATAAAGGAAAAAATTTCAAAATAAAAACCTAGATTAATCAATTATAGAAAATGATTGATTAATCGTTATATTCCAACAATGATACCACTTCTCCTCCACTACACAATCCATTATGGTAAACTTTTGTCTTTCAGGAGTTGAACTTTCTCCTCATAAACAAATTTTTTTAAGAAATTTTTCTATTACACTGACAAAAATAAAGGAGTGTTCTAAAATATATAAGCATGTTGATATCTGATTACAGTAATGTTTACTAATTTTGTAAACAAAATAATGTTAGTAGTTTAATTTTTTTTTTCAAAAAAAAAAAAAAAAAAAAAAAAAAAGATGATAAAAAACTGTAGCAGGAATATTGGAACATCCAAAAATAAAAATGAACAATAAAAGTCAATTAAATTTACAAAAGAAAATTTGTAACTTGTATTAAATAAAATTAAGAAAATTTGAATGAAAAATAATATGTAAAATAGAATAGAAATTAAGGGGGGGAAAAATACTAATATAATAAAAAAGAACTATCGTTTTGGTATTTTTTTCCCGGTTCCAAAGAAATCAACAACTATAAGTAAAGGTCTTGTCAAATAGACTTTTTTTTTTTTTTTCCAACCATCTTTCACGTATATAAAAGTAAAAGAAACTAATTTTAAGGCGTACAAGAAAACAAGGACAAAAAAATTCTACTCAATGAACATGGACATAACCTAAAAAAGCATCATACATTGTACCAAAAATAATTATAGGAAATTCTTTCACTATCATTTCCCTTAATTCAATGTTAAATTTACAAAAATAATAATAATAATAATCAATTTGAATAAATAATGTATAAATCAGTAAAAAATTCAAGGGATAAAAATGGAAGAACATAACCACATTAAATAAAGATAAAAACAAAAAAAACAAAAAAAACAAAAAACAAAAAACAAAAAAACAAAAAAACAAAATTTTAATATAATTGAAAGAATTATCTTTTTCAATTGTATACATTTCCCGATTCCTTTTTTAAAATTAAAAAAAAAAAAAAAAAAAAAAAAAAAAAAAAAAAAAAGTTGTAACTTTGTATTAATGATTCAAAGATGGAGCAAATTGCTCCATCAAAATTACATCATGGATGCAGTTGGGAATATCACCGATCCAAGAACTATCAGTGACATTTTGAACAGCCAAATGAGCTAAATTATGGGCAGCTTAGTTGGCTTCTCTATGGACATGGCAGCACTTCCATTCAGGCCAAGCACGTAGAAACTCTTTGTATCTACCACAAGATGTCCAAATCGACTTCATTGTTGGTCCACTGAATTCACAACATTCACCAACTGTAAGGCATCCCTTTCCAAGATGGTGGCATGTATGTTGTGTTCTGTATAGAACCTTGTGGCATAATATAAAGCTAACATTTCCCCTACAAAATTCCCTGTTGTGTCAAGGATCTAGTTGCAATAAAATTTTTCCTAGAATCACGTATCACCGCCCCAATTCTAACACGACCATTGGGTTTGTCAATGGCAGCGTCCCATTTGGTTTTGTACCATCCCTCTGGGGAGCTTTCCATTTTATTCTATGACATTCACCCTTTGTCTTGTTATCACTGGAGCTTGTCATTCTAGCTTGCTTGAACTCTTCCATTGTTGTTTCCGTCTCCTTGATGAGTACATTTGGGTGTACAAAACTGCCTCCATGGATGACCTCATTTCTCCGAAACCAAATCTTTCTGGCCAACCTCACAAACAAATAAAAATTTTCTAGACCGCATTTGGTAAGGATTTTTTCTATAACACTGATGAAATCCCTTCCCCATAGGAGGCTTTGTGGAAAACACTTGCTCCCCACACATCCTGAGCTGAGGGGCATCCCCAAAGCGTATGCTGAATTGTTTCCTGTTCCATCCCACATAAAGGGCATAAAGGATCCTCCACCACCTTCCGCCTAAACAAGTTATCTTTTGTGGGAAGGAGATTTTGGCAGGCACTCCACATGAAATTATTCTCAGCATTTGGAATTTTTAATTTCCATATAACTCCCTAGATGTCACTGGCTTTTAGGTTTCTAGAGCACCCCGGCTTACTAGTATTTTCCTTCTCCATCACCAAGTGGTAGACACTCCTTATCGAGAACATCCCATTGGTTGCGCCCCTCCAGATTTGCATATCTTCTTGATTTGTACGGCTAAGAGGGATAGCTTGAATGGCATTAGCTTCGTCCGTATGAAAAATACTCCCCAATAGGGTCTGGTTTCACCCCTTGGTATCACCATCAACAAGTTCCTTGACCCTTGCATCTACATCTAAGATTTTTAGAGGGGATTGTACAATATAGGTGGATGGAATGGGAATCCATTTATCACCCCAAATCTTTACTTTCTCCCTATTTCCAATCCTCCAAATCAAACCCTCATGTAGGATATCTCATGCACTATAAATGCTTCATCATGCAGAAGATAGTTTTTGACCCAATTGAGCCTCAATGATTGATGTCCGAGGATAATATTTGGCCTTCATAATTTTCCTAATAAGGCTGTCCGGGGAGTGGAATAATCTCCAGTTTTGCTTTGCCAACAATGCCTTATTGAACCCCACTAGGTCTCAGAAGCTCATCCCACCCTTATCTTTTGGAACACCCATACAAGTCCAACTCATCCAATGAATACGGGATTCATTTGATTGATGGCACCAACAAAACTTTTGCATCAAAGCGTTTATCTCCCTACATAATCCCTTAGGAAGGAAAAAAACACCCATATTGTATGTCATAATGGCTTGGATAACTGCTTTCAATAAAATCTCCTTCCTAGCTTGAAAGAGAAATTTTAACTTCCAGTCTTGCAATCTCCTCCACACCCTATCCTTGATGGACTGAAAGGCTTGTGTCCTAGATTTTCCAACAAGTGCAGGCAACCCCAAATATTTGTCATACCTTTATTGTGCCGAGATCCTCGATAATTCCAAAATTTTCTTCCTTGCCGCATCTAGAGTATTGCGGCTGAAGAATATAGATGTTTTCTCCTTGTTTAATTCTTGTCCTCACCCCACCTCATATATGCCAAGCAATCTTGACATCTGACGCCAATGTTTTGGGTTTGCCTTACAGAACAACAAACTATCATCAGCAAAAAATAAATGATTTATACAAGGGCCTCGCTTGGAGGTTGGGACGCCCGTTAAGGTACCTTTCTGTTCCATCCATGATAGGAGTGCACTAGGAGCTTCGGCACATATGACAAATAAATATGGCGAGATTGGGCCCCCTTTTCTAATACCATGAGTTAGATGTATTCTCCCCACCGGGTTACCATTGACCGGAACAACATAATTAGCCATTCGTACACACGTCATGATAAGCCGGGTCCATCGGTCATCAAAACCCATTTTCTGCATCACCGCCTCTAGAAATTGCCATTCCACTCGGTCATATGCTTTACTCATATCTAGTTTAATAGCCATGAAGCCATCCGAGAATGCATGGTATGGAGGGTTTCATAGGCTGCTAAAATATTGTCGGTTATCAACCACCCTAGAATGAAAGCACTTTGATTGTGGGAGATAATTTGTGGAATAATTGCTTTCAACCTGTTTGCTAGAACTTTTGATGTAAGTTTGTACATGACATTGCATAAACTGATGGAGCAAAACTCCGAGAGACATTTAGGATTATTGTTCTTGGGGATAAGAGCAATGTACATAAAATTCACTTATTTATTCATGCATCCTGAATTTAAAGATGTAATACAGTGCAACCTACTTCCTCACCCACAACTGACCAATGTTTTTGAAAAAAATTGCCGAAATACCGTCAGGTCCCAGAGCTTTTAATGGAGCCATCTAATTTAACGCTGAGAAAACTTCTTCTTTAGTAAACACTTTCAGCAATTGGGGATTCATGTTGGTGGAAACCCGAGGCTTCACCACCCGAATACAACTCGCCATGTTCTTCGGTGAGTCCGTGGAGAACAACCTGGTGTAGTACTGTACAAATGCATCCCCCACCTCCTCTTGGGACTCCCATCGCACCCCATTTTCATCATGAATGGAGTGGACCAGATTTTGTCACTTCTTTTAGGTAGCACTTGCGTGAAACAATCTTGTATTTTGGTCCTCATATTTCATCCAATTTTCTTTTGATCTCTCTTTCCATTTAATATCCTCCTGCTCCAATAATTGGTTCACGTCTCGTTTTAGAGTCTGTACGTCCTGCAAGTTGGTTCCCTTTGCATCTCCTTGGATCACCGCCAACTGGTTTGAAATCTCCTTTATTGAATTTTCAGGACCTCAATTCTTTTTTTTCTTTTTTCCACTGCAGCAAACCCCTTTTACATCCCTCCAATTTTGCATGGATATATTTCCATTGGTCAAGTTGGTAATTTTTTTTTTTTTTTTCCAAACCTGCTTCACCACAGCTCCACACTTCCGTTGCGCCCCCCAACCGGCTTCATACCTGAATTTGCGTTTTTGCTAAGCTCTTCTATCCCAGTGCTGCAAGGTCAAATGCAAAGGAGTATGATCCGAATTCACCGCTGCCTCAATCAAAATATTAATAAAAGGAAACAAGTCGCACCATTCTTGGTTGGCTACCATTCTATCCGGTCTTTCTTTTGTGAATTCCACCCCTTCTCACCCATTTCTCCATGTAAATTTAGAGCCTCAATAACCTAGATCATGAAGCTCACAAACCTCCAAAGTATTTTTGAATACTTCCATCAAGCTCCATTGTTGGCCATTTCCTCCCCATTTCTCCAATAAATCCAGAATTTCGTTAAAATCGCCCGCACACAACCAAGGACCCCTTTCCATGGATTTAAGGAAACGTAATAAACTCCATGCTTCGATGCACTTGCAAGCTTCGGGATGACCATAGAACCCCATGAACCTCCATGAGGACCCTCCCGAAAGCTCTGAACCCGTGCGTTTGTATGTCTTCTACTAAAATTCTGTATATCAACTTCCGCCTCCTCTATCCATAATAAAGCAAGTCCTCCACTTTTTCCTACACAATACACCATGAAAAGGTTTGTGAACCCCATCTTTTATTTTATTTTCTCCATTTTATTCCCACAGAGCTTAGTCTCCATGATGAAGACCAAATTGGGCTTCTTTTCCTTCACCAACCGGCAAACGTCTCAAACTATCTTCGGGTTTTCAAACCCTCAACAATTCTAACAAAGGAAACTCATTACGGTCAGCGGGGCTGGTACCCTGCCCTAGCCAAACCCGATCATGAAAATTTAACATCTTCTTCATCTCACAGCTAACAGTTGTTTCCCACTTGGTGTTTCAAAGTACGAGCGAAATTAACATCATCCTCAGACCCGTGAAAAACCCCCATGTCCCTCTTCTTCTTCTGTGCTACCTTCACTAGTGTAGGGCCAATAGTTGGCCAAACTTGGCTTGCCCGTACTCTTCTCTTCCATTTTTGGGTTGCATGGCTCCTTGTGTCTTTTTCCTTAAGAGCCACGTCACTGCCTTGGGGTCTCCCATTGTTAACGTGTCCCTTAGGATGGCCATTTTGGACATATTGCACTCCTTTTCCAATCCCACATATCTCCACATCTTGAACCACCCCCACTAAAATCTCCTTGTCTCCTCCACCTTCTACGTGGCTATGTATTCCAAAATTGGATTTACCCCCTTGATCCCCTTTTAGATTCTCATAAAAGTTTACGTTATCAGAATCTACATGGATAACTCCTTTATTTTTCTTTCCATTTATTCCATTCACCAAGAGCCTGCCATTTGTACGCATCTCCTCCATGGGTCTCTTAGTGAATTTCAAAACCCCAATATTTCCGCCATACCATTCTGAGAATGATTTGTATTATTCTATGAATGATTTGCGCCACAATTGTTCCCCTTTCTCCCAGTATCTTCATAAAAACTTTCCTTATCCATCTACTCCCCACATATAACGTCTCCATTCTTGGAGCATTGACTATTCCCGTGACTTTCTTGTGAAGATTCCCCCTTTTGAGGCTAACTTTCCTTATACGAATTTGCGAGCCCTTTGCTGATTGGAGCGATGCTCCTCCCTCTCTAGCCACTCCCTCTGCCATTCTGTGCCATCTCATTCCGGTTGCAACCCACTTCTTCTCTATCAACCCCAGATTAATTTTGTTTGTGCCCAAGCCTCCCTCTGAGGAGTATATGTATGTGGTAAATCTGAATGAAATCCTCCTATGCGATCTCCAAAACGGCTCCTGCCATTTTCCCCCCCTATGATTTGGTGAACCTGCTCGTAGCCACGGACCGAACTGTGACTTTTCTCCCTTCTGTATAGGTTCCCTCTTTGCCAAACAACCCACCACACCACTGCGGATAATTCCACAATGAAAGCAGAAGTGTGGGAGACGTTCATACTGGAAAGCCACCTTTACAAATTTTCTTTTTACCTTCAGCATACGTCCCCGCGAGATTGGCTGTTTCAAGTCCACCTTGACTCTGACCCTTAGGTATTTACCTCACCCTATACCTTCTTCGTCTGTGTCAGTCGCTTCCACAATCCCCATTGTGCAACCTATTTGGTGTCCCACATCTTTCCCCATGCACGCCAGTGAGAGATTGTACATACGAACCCAAAAGGACACCATTTCAAAATCGATGCTTGCCAGCGGGGTAACCCCATCAAACTCGTTCACCGAGAACAAGCTTCCCTTGAACACCCAAGGTCTTCCTTTGAAGACCCTTATTCTATCCCATTCATGTTTAAAATCTAGCAGAAACAGATTTTTCCTTATTACTTTGAAAGACAAATTCCTCGATGGTCTCCACCCCTTTATTAGGGTTGTTCGCACGATGTCCTTACTAACTGTCCGATCTATGAGCAATTTTTCAATCAAGCATGCCTGCCCCCGAGTCTCCAAGCCCTTCAGTGTTTGGTCTTTCACCTCCATCTCCACACTCTCTGCCGCAGACAAAGAAAAGTTGTTCCATAGTGATGTTAGATCATCCGCCATGTCCATGCCACCAGTATCTCTTGCACGTAGCCTCCACACAATCCTGCAAAGGTTGGCAGAAAAAATGATTCCTTCTCCTCTAAGGTTTTGAGAGTCCTAGAGAGAAAATGCTTTGACAAAATGTTTTCACTCCAATGAAACCTTGAAAACCAATGTCGTCCATTAATTAAGCATGTAAATAGATAAACAAATTACTCAATGAACAACAACACAAACTAAAAAATTATCAACCAAAAATAACGACAAGAAACTCTCTTTCACTATTATTTCCTGAATTCAATGTAAAATTTATAAAAGAAAAGTAATCACTTGAATAAAAAAATAATATATAAATTAGAAAAAAAAATAAGGAACAAAACCAAAAAAAAAAAAAAAATGGAAGAACATATAAGCAATCGGAAATAAAGATTAAAAAAAACAAAAAAAAACATGAAAATACTAATATAATTGAAAATAACTATTCTTAGCAAAAAAAAAAAAAAAAACCCTAGTATAATTTTTCATCAAAAAACAACGACTGAAAAATTGAAATGAACTATTCTAGGAAAAAATAAATAAATAAAAGAACTGTAGTATAGTTTAAGCATGTAAACAGATAAACAAATTACTCAATGAACAACAACACAAACTAAAAAATTATCAACCAAAACTAAAGATAAGAAACTCTCTCAATATTATTTCCTGAATTCAATGTAAAATTTACAAAAGAAAAAGTAATCATTTGAATAAAAAATAATATATAAATTAGAAAAAACAAAAACAAAAAAACCAAAGGTCAAGAACAAAAAAATGAAAGATAAGCACCGGAAATGAAGATAAAAAAAAAATAATAATAATAAAATAAAATAAAAAACGAAAATATTAATATAATTGAAAATAACTGTTCTAGCCAAAAAAAAAAAAAAACGATTGGAAAATTGAAAAGAACTGTTCTAGGAAAAAATAAATAAATAAACGAACTACAGTATAGTTTAAGCATGTAAACAGATAAACAAATTACTCAATGAACAACAACACAAACAAAAAAAATTATCAACAAAAAATAACGATAAGAAACTCTCTCTCACTATTATTTTACGAATTCAATGTAAAATTTACAAAAGAAAAGTAATTATTTGAATAAAAAATAATATATAAATTAGAAAAAGAAATAAGGGTCAAGAACACAAAAAAAAAATGGAAGAACATATGCACCAGAAATAAAGATAAAAATAAAAAATAAAAAATAAGAGGAAAAAAAATACTAATACTAATATAATTGAAAATAACTGTTCTATCAAAAACAAAAAACAAAAAACAAAAAAGAACAAAAGAAAGAAAAACTGTAGTATAATTTTTCATTGAGAAACAATGATTGGAAACTCTCTCTCTAAAATTGAGATACAAATAGAAAGTAAAAGAAGAAAAAAATAAAATATATATATATATAGGGACAAAAACAAAAATGGAAGAATATAAGCACCGAAAATAAAGATAAAAAATGTATAAAATGAAAATACTAATATAATTGAAAATAACTGTTCTAGGAAAAAAAAAAAAAAACTGTAATATAATTTTTCATTGAGAAATAACAATTCAAAAATTGAAAAGATCTGTTCTAGCAAAAAAAAATAATAACAATAATTGTACTACAATTTTTCATTGAGAAACAACGATTAGAAACTCTCTCCCCCCCTCTCTCTCATCTTTTTCCTGAATTGAGTTTGAAATTTACAAAGGAACATTGAGATATAAATAGAAAATAAGAGAAGGAAAAAGAAAAATAAAATAGAGAGAGAAAGAGAGAATTTAGGAACCTTTTGTTTTCTTCATTAAGAGATCAATTAAATGCATTCCAAATAAAACTCATACGTTTTAATTGTCTCATATTGAGATATAAAGAGAAAGCAAGAGAAGATAAAAAGAAAAATAAAGAGAGAGAGAGAGAGAGAGAGAGAGAGAGAGAGAATTTGTAAGCCTTTTATTCATTAAGACAATTAAATATATTACAAATAAAACCCATACGCTTTAATTGTTTCACATTGAGATATACACAAAAGTAAGAAAAGATAAAAAGAAAATTAAACAATAACAGATTTAAAAAACCCTAGCCCCTTCGTCTCTCCCAAAAAACAAAAAAAAAAAAACCCTAGCCCCTGTTTGAGCGAGTGCCGCACAGGTAGGGAGGAGGGGTGGCCTTCGCTGCCTACCCTCCTCCCCTTGGCCTCAACCCTCTATGCAAGGCAATTTACTTGATGCTCCCTAGCCTTTGTATGGTGCTTCCCCCCTTCTCTTCTGCCCCTTTCCCCTCTTGTGTCCCATTTCTTTTGTCCCTCTCCTCGATCCTTTGAGCTTAGCATTTTTTTTTTAGTCTCAATCGCTGCCCCGTCATCTCGCTGCCTTGCCTTCTCCTCCTTTTTTTCGCTGGATTTGACTGGCCTCCTTCCGATGAGGCTTCTGTTTTGGGGTTTGGGTGTTTTCTGCTTTTTTCTTTCCTATTTTGGTTCTTTTTCCTGCTTTTTTTGCTTCTTGTTTTTCCTGTTTGTTTGCTTGGGTTTAGATGTTTTTATTTCATGTTTGTTTGTTTGGTTTTTTGCTTGTTTGGCACTCTGTGTGGGTGCCGCCCATGGGGTTTCACTCAAACTCTCCCCTCCGGTTCTAAGTACACCGCCGATCTTCTTCGCGCCCGCTTTGCCACCTACTGTCCGCTATTGGTCTTATCTTGCGTCCCCCCGCGATGAGCTTTCAACGCCACCTTCCGCATTCGTTTTCGGCCAGCACGCAACTAGCTTCCTCCTAGATGTCATTCTTCCCCATAGTGTGCTTTTCTTGTATTTTCCTTTGGTTGTATTCCGTTTTTGTCTTTTATTTTCCCTGTACATTTTTTTTCTTTCCTATTTTTGTTTGTAATAAGGCTCTGTCCTCTCTCTTTGTTCTGCCCATGTGTATTTTGATCATATGTAGGGTATTTGCTTTTGGTCCAGACCTTTGGGTTGTGAATGTAATCGATATCATAGCTTTCAGGTTAAGGAGGATGAGTATCAGCATGGGGGTTCTTTGCTTTCAAGGCCGAGGAATAAATGCTACTTATGCATTAGATGGTGTTTGTTTTGGTGCAGATCTGATATTAAGGACTTATTTGAGATTACGTTTGAGAAATAGTGCTTTGAAGTCCAAAAGTGCTTTTGGGCAAAAGTTTCATTTTTAAGCTTTTGCCAAAAGTGCTTTTTGGCCCTTTTTAGGCTTCTTGGACCCTTAAAAGTGCTTTTAATTTTTTTACCAAATAAATATTTTTTTCTTTAAACAAACTTTTTAAGTATTAAAAACATTTTTAAACCACTCAAACGCAATCCTAAACAGGCCCTAAACTTGATGATTAGTCATGGGTTAGCAGATGTTTTTGTAATGGTTGATTTGGTATGTTGGTGATGACTGTAACTTTAGCTTCAACTATGATTTGCTTCAGAGCTTTTTGCTCTGTTTGTAAGAGTTTTTTGCTCGCGACTTTTTATCAATGAATGAGTATGAAATGCTTCCCTTTCAAAAAAGAAAAAAAAAATTAAATAGAGAGAGAGAGAGAGAGAAAGAGAATTTAAAAATCTTTTGTTTTCTTCAGTCAGGCAATTCAATGCATTACAAATAAAACCCATGTGTTTTAATTGTCTCACTAAAAGGCTAACATCTAAACGTTTACTTCTCTCTTTAAAACGCCACATGTCGCAATTCTATGCACTTTCTAAGAGGACCGATTCACTCACAAAAAAACATGATTTCAGGACATGTGCCGTAATTCTAAACACTCTCTAAGCCAAAACTTACATTTGGTTTTCTTAAATTTTTAGTTTATAAAATTCTTATATCCTCGTAAAATAATTATACACTACAATATGCGGTTAATTTTATGAATCATGGGTCTGGGTGATTTTAATGAGGAGTGGGAAACAAAATATAGAATTAAAGGACATTAAATAATGTAAATGAATAAAAGATAATAATTTATAGGAACAAGTGATAAACGACAATATGAATGAAAATAGGTTACGTATATGATAAAAATATATCCAAAATAACCTTTAAGGCATTAGAGAATAATGATTGTAAATAAGTAATGTTGTAGAAATGCATAAACAGACTTAGTTTCATAAGCGTTTGGGTGTGTTTTTTTACTACTGCCATTCAGCTAATTTTGTGCTGCATGTACTTGATGAGTTATTGAAGAAAATACTTGTGGCAATATAACCGCCTTATGTGGTCCTTGAGAGGATTGGGTCACTTTCTTGACTCATTTCATAATTATTGTAATTATTTTTGCTCTGTTTTAGTTTATTTTGTGTCTATTGATAGAGAGTCCACCCCATGCATTTTCGTTTTTAGGATCACCCACTTCTTCCTTTCGAATCAGAAGTGGGATAGATCCTCCCCTATAACCATTTCCTTATTCAATTAAAAAAAAATTACTTTTTTTTTTTTTTTAAAGTGAAATTTCATTAACTCATTCTTTCAAAAGAGTCAACCATTTCAACTTTCAGCTTGTATAACGTCATGAATAAAATCAAGATATTCTTGTATCCAAATTTTTTTTGTTGATGTATGGAGAGCTCCCTTTGCCAATTGGTGTGCCACCTCATATTTGCTTCCCTTCTTGTATGCATCACAAGCCTAGACTGGATGCAAAACAATCTTCGTATTCTCAATTAATGTACCGTATCTCTACCGTAGTTGGTCTTCTGTCTGAAAAAGCATGAACAATCTCTAGAGCATCACCTTTTATAATAACATTTTGTATGCCTAAATCGATCTCTTCCGAAAAATACTGCCTTCCAAGCCGTATAAGCTTTCGCCATTGTTGGGTCAATAATATACAAAATAGACACACACATAGATGCCAAAATAATACCCATATTGTCCCTTACAATAACCCTCACACCCATTAGCTTCCTAGTCTTATCAATTGTTGCATCCCAATTGATTTTGTATATACCATTTGGAGGCGCTTTCCACCGTGGGAGAACAGTCAACTGTCTTCTTACGATGGACAACGCCACAGGATATGATTTGTATTTTTTACCTCCACCCCACACATCGGACAAAAAGGAACTTGTGTCACCTTTCTTTTGAATAAATTTTATTTGGTTGGAAGCAAATTATTGCATGCCTTCCAAATAAAAACTTTCACCACACCATGCACATTCAAACAAACCTTAAGAAAGCTTTAACCGGCGGAATTAGATAATGAGAAATGTTTGGTTTTATTTTTTGTCCATTTCTTGTACACTACACGAGATGGGCAAATTATTCTTGAATATGCAGACCTATATTCTACAGATTTAATAGTAAATTTATAAATAAGAAATGATTAAAAATAAAAACAAAACAAGAGATAAATATGTAACTGTTCTCATTAAATAATAAGGTAGAGATTGTTGGTCAACTTGGTTGGTATAGTTGAAAAAGATCATGCATTGCCACCATAAGTAATTAGAGAATATAATCAAGCACAATAATATGCCTCGGAGTTCTTCAACGACAAATTGAAATACACCATATTTTACAACATCACAAACTGAACAAGAGCGCAATTCACGTAAGCATATTTGAGTAATTCTAAAAGTTCATCTTGTGTCACTTTTAAAATAATGTAGCTTTTAAAATTACTATTTGATCAAAATTGAATAATGATCAATTACAAGTCAAATGGTAATTTTAAAAGGTATAACATTTTTTAAATGACTTATAACATTACTCGACATATTTAACATATATAACTTTATTATTATGGTCTAGTACAATAATCCAAGTTGAGATAAGTCGATGTCAAGGGTCTAAAGACATGGGCAGCCTTTGCCTCTATGAACTCCACTTGTCCTTTCGACAGGTGCATGTACACCACCCAGTCACCCTTACCGGTTGGGCTTGGCATCGGCATCACATACCCGGTGTCTCCTCCCCATGGAAAATGGTATGACCCGAAACCCGGCATACCCCACCCGAAATCCACCTTAGACACCGGGAACCTCTGCCCGGACGACACCACAAAAGCCGGTCCATCTTCAAAATATATCTTTGCCGAACCGGGAACCGGACGATGAGCCTCCACCCAATCAATCAGCCCCAGGAAATGCTCCTTCGTCGCGGCCCCTTCCAAGAATTCATGAACTTTATCCGCCACCCACCCCAATGGCTTTTCATTAAGCTCATCAACTTGCTTCGCAAGGTAGGGTACGGATAGAACATTTCCAAAATAAGAACCCATGAGCAAAGCCTTATGTTCGTCTCCATCACTCAACCTTGTCCTTCCGTCGACAACAACGCCCATCTGGGTCATCTTTTTGTCTGCATTTTTAGTAATAGCCCACTTGGCAACCATCTTCCACAAGAATGCACTGAAAGACTCTAGCTTGGTCCTTCGGCGACCCTTGGTACTGGCTAGTGATTGGAGGCGGCTGAGTTGTTCGGCCGGAATGTAGTATATGCGGCTTATGAGATGATCGGAATCAGGCTCGGGATCTTTGGGAGGCGGCAATTTGGTTACGGGGACGTAGATATCTTCGAAGTAGGAATGAATGGAGGCGGGGCGTCGAGGGTTGAGTAAAGATCGACGAAAAGATGGGAGAGTAGAGATTGGTTTAGAGTGAGCCATCTCAGCCCATGAGACGAGAAACATATTGGCTGAGTGTGCGTCTGCTATTCGGTGGTCAAATGAGCACGCCACCACCAACCCACCACATCTCAGCTCAGTAACCTGCAACATGTTTTTTCTTTAGATGAATATCATGCTCACAAAAATAAAAAATTATGAAAAAATAAACATAATCAACCCTCTCAAACTACTACCTTATTCTCAATGGGCCCCAAACTACCAATTGTATGATTTGTATTAATGTTCCTCTAATAACAAAAATACCCTCATAAAATTTTAACCAAAAAAATTAAAAATTAAAAAAAAAAAAAAAAAAACAAACAAACAAACAAAACAAAAACAAAAAAAACAAACAAAACAAAACAAAACAAAGGGGCCGGGTCTTATTGATTTTTTTTTTCTAATTTTCAATTTTAAAAAAATAATAATAATTTTTTTATTTTTTAAAATTGATAAGAATGTTTTTCTCCTTTTGGGAAAAAAAAAAATATGTCTTTTTGCTGGCTGAAAAGACATTGACATTGGTTTTGGTCATTTATAAGGAATAGTAACATAATTGATACTTTATGAGGCATTAATTAACAATGGAGTGATAATTTAAAGAGGCTAAGTCGTAGACTAAATTGGAAGGTATACATCTACCGTACCATATTACCACTGACATGCATGCATAAGACAACAGCTAGTGTCTTGGGTGGCCTGCTCGATTGTGACATTCCTATCCTCATCGAGGATGGCTATACCATCATCATCCGTTACTATGAATTAGCTACAAATCAATTTATAACAAATTTTTGTCCAAAAAAATAACATATATATCATGCAATATATACATATAACATCTAGAGATCAGAGATACAAAAAAAAAAGTGTCATATGGCTTTGTGTTTGCCTGGAATATATATATATATGTGTGTGTGTGCTCGCGCGGGTGTGTCAAACCTGGACAGCAAGAACTCCGTGCTTCTTCCTCGGCACAAGTTTGCCTTCAATGGTGTCATCAGGATTATACAAGTTGAGGTCTTTAAGGTGAACCTCTGCAAAAGCTTCAACAAAATCAACCCCACGGTTGTTGCAGAGAAGCTCAGGCTCACCAAGGGAGTTTGGCACCACCTCAGCAGCAAAGGCGTAATGGGAAAGCAGAAGTTGGGCCAAGGCATTCTTGAGAACCCCGGCCATGGATTCAAAGGTGAGGTTGTTGGTGGGCTTCTTGTAACAGAAAAAGACACCCACGTCCAAAGGGGGAAGAAGCAAGTCGAGGTTGGATAGTGGCAGCCAATGCTCTTGCAATGGAAGCACTGCAGCCACCACCTCCCTCTTCCTCACACTCACAATCAACTCATCTCCCCCTCCTCCTGTACCCATCTCTATCTTCAAGTTTTGGAGAATCTTTGAGAGAAAAGTATAATATAATTGATAAATATATGGGTGATGGTTTAGATAGGGAGATGGAGAAGCCTAGATATATATATATATATATATAGAGAGAGAGAGAGAGAGAGAGAGAGTTCAATTAATAATGCTAGGATCCTAGCTAGTAGTGAAGGTTACAGCTTGTCTTCTCTCCTGTTAAATTACATAATTGGGTATTATTGGTAGCATTGTTGAAAAAAAATGACAAACCATTAACCATGTACCTTGCCTCCAGACTTCAAAAAAATGAGAAAAATAAAAAATTGTGAGTAGTGTTGCCCTTGGATCCAGATCCTCTCCAGTCCCTTTTGAATCGAAAAATATTCAGTTAATGGTCAAAATTTCTTTAAAAAGATCTTGAGGCCATAAATAAGACATATGTCTTATATATATATATATTAAAAATAATAAAAAATTAAAAAAATTAAGGGGGAGCTGGCCACCCCTTAATTTTTTATTATTTTTTTAAAAAAATTTCATTATTTTGTTTTATATATAAATTTTTTTTTATTTTTTTTATTAATGGGATAGATGTCTCATTTATGGCCTCAAAATCTCTCTAGAGAGATCCTAACCGTTAATTGGATATTTTATAGTCTAAAATGAACTGGAAAGAATCTTGTTTCGTTGCCCTTGCCATATCTTAAAGAGAGTGTTATTATTATTTATTATGGTCAATTATGGTTTACCCAAAAAAGTAAATAGATCCTTCGATTTCCAAAAATAATAATCACAAATAGTACTTGTTGACATATGACAAACGTAGCTAGTACTTCTGGCTATTCCGCTTATGTTAGGTCAAATAATTTAACGGTGTACCTTGTCTAGCCCAATCATAATCTGAAAAGTGTCTTATATATCTCATTAATATTATTAAAAAAAAAAAATTAGAAGGTGGTCGAGCCACCCTCTACTGCCAAATGGGGTGGCACGAATTAGTCATCGTTAAAAACAATGGTAAACCTTGTACCTTACCCTAAGAGAAGTGTTGCCCTTGCGATACTATAAGGGAATGTTATTATTATTATTATTAAAAATAAGATGTATTAGGCGCATATACAAGTGTATATGTCTTATTATCATTGATTGTCAAAAAAAAAAAAAAAATGTAAACTTTTAAATAAATCATGTAAATAGTGAGTCAAGCTATATTTTGATAACATTGGGCGAGATTTGATATAATTATGCCATTATGAAAGTTATATGGGAATTTATGTACATGTGAATTGCATGGTTTGATCTAGAAAGGCATTGGCTTAATTACCAATGTGATAGTTGATAATTTTATGATGAAATATGTACTTGAATTTCAAAAGTGGCATCTTATTGATAATTTTTTGAATGATAAGTTTCTCTGTGAGTACTTTAATTATGATTTGAAAACTCCTTATGGCATCGAAGCTAGTCCTAGTAGGTGGACATCAAGAGTTTGATCCCTAATTTTGAAATCGTGCAACTATGTGTGCTTTAAAGGGGAAATAACATAGTAATCAATCATGGGTAAGTCTCTCACATAAATTATGGGGTAGTAGACTCATGGCTAGAGGCTAGCTCTAAAGAGTACTGCTTCTTCTTGCTCGTGAAGAGGTTTCAATCCTAATAAGGAGACTGAACAACCTAGTCAGACGAAATGAAAAACGTTTGACGAGTGTAGGTATGATATTGAGCGATGATTTTAATATGTTTTAAACCATTGCATTATTTTTATTACTCACAGTAAGAATGGCTTCTCATACAATGTAATTTTATGGTTATTGAACAGTGCAAAAATATAATATTTCATATTCTTGTTTTGAAAGTGTTGAGAAATGTTCCATGAAATTATGTGCAGGATTCCAATATGTAAATAGCTTGACATCAGTACTCCATTGATTAGTTATTTTTGCTTACTAAGGTTGTTCACAAGTATGCGACAGATTAATGCGAACAAGTTTGACAAACAAATATTTATCCATATATATATATATATACTTTGTTACTGTATATATATATATACTTTGTTACTGATTAAGATGACAATTTCCGATATATATATCATAAATGAAGTGGATGAAATATTTATGAAAGAAAGAGATTGCTGTTCGATGTTTGACAAGGACTGATCACCTTTTATATATATATATTGAAAGCTCAGAAAAATCACCAACACGTAAAAGAATTGCGTACAATATTTGCAACATCTGAAGGATATCCTTCCTTATCATCTATTTTATTTATTGTGGTTCGATAGCGTTTGCAACATCTGAAGGATATCCTTCCTTATCATCTATTTTATTTATTGTGGTTCGATAGCGTTCATACGAGATATCCTTAATTAATTAAGGATATCTCGTATATTGTGGTTCGATAGCGTTATACCAACAGCCTACTTATCCTAATAAATTAAGAAGCAATAATAGTGGAAATAATTAATTGTCTTCTACGTTTTCTATTATTCTTCTTCTTCTTCCCAAAAAACAAAATTGCTTTCTTTTTCTCTTTGTATATACAAATGACATTATTATTATTATTATTATTTTCTTTGCCTCTCTCCTAATTTCCATCTGATAGCTAGGTTTCAACGATCAATAGGGAGTTTTTTTTAAAATAAAAAAAAAATTCTGTTTTATCCTGAACCCGAAACGGATGGAAAACAAAAAAAACAAAGCACAGTGAAAGGTGGTTGAGATGGTGATCTCAAGCTGAGGAAATTAAGTCACCAAAGTACGTAAAATAAATATTGCTTGCATTTGCAACATCTCAACGTCTAGCATTATATCTCCAACAACTGAAATAGACTCCCAATCATGTCAAAAAAAAATAAAAATAAAAAGAAATAGACTCCCAATAAATAACTAATTACGTACCATATTTAGAACACCAGCTTCTTCAGGCAGAATTGGTTTGGATCACGCCTCATAAAGAGGTGATCACTAGTTCTAATTCTCCATCCCCCTTCCCTTGTGTGGACATGTCAAAAAAAAAAAAAACGCTTCTTCAGGCAGAATCAATTTTTTCCATTTTTTTTCGCTTAAATTGTCGTTATAAAAAATAAGGTAAATATATTAAAAGTTTCTGGGTCAATGCGCCAAAATTAAACTCTTCCTAAGTTTTTTTTTTTCTTTTTTTTTTTCAAAAATTTACTCTCTGGGTCAATTGAACTGCCAAGAAAATCCCTACAGTCAAAATTTTTTAACTGCCGTTATATAGATTGAAACGCACCATTTTGTCACGTCAGCATAATAATTTTTTATTAATTTAATTTAAAAATTAAATAAAAATAAAAAAATTGAAGGGATTGCTAGCGGTGGGACTGCCACCCCTAACCCTTATGGGGTGGCTTGCAGCACCCTAGGGGTGGCTCGCAGGCCACCCCTAACCACCCTAGGCGTGGCTCGTGGCCACCCCAAACAAACCCCCTGGGGTGGGCAAACCACTCCTTGCCCACTCCCCATAGGGGTTGGGGGGTGGCAACCCCATCGCTTGCCACCCCTTCAACTTTTTTTTTTTTTTTTTTTAATTTGATTTTTAAATTAAATTAATGAAAAATTATTATGTTGACGTGGTAAAACTGTGTGTTTCAACCTATATGACAGCAGTTAAAAAATTTTGATGGTAAAGATTTTCTTGGCATTTTGATTAACCCAAGAAGTAAATTTTCACAAAAAAAAAAAAAAAAAGCAAAGGGGTAATTTTTATTAGCGTTGACACAGGAACCATATATTTACCCTAAAAAGTATATTTGATTGGAAAAGAGCTGGATTTCCATGTTGTGAGGTTCCACAGTAGCGTGAATTGCTCAAAATCCCAAAAGTACATGGTGCTGTATATTGGAGCCAACATCTTTTAATAGTACACAATAATCTGAAAAAGACCGTTCTCTTATTTAGGGCACTCGAGATGCAATTTTCACTCAAACCCAATAAAAAAACTTGTCAATTTTCTCATGAAAGGGGTCACAGTGTATGCTGTTTGTCTGCAAGCCATTTCTAGGGCTAGCAGTAAGAGGGGCAGAGACAAACACATCTTATTTTAGAGGTTCTATGTACCATGCATGTAAAGAAAATAAATAAGAAAGGTTTGGTATAACCGTCACTACGAGAAATTTGGTTGTCAGCAACGACAAAAAGACTCACTGATAGTTTCTATCAACAAAAACTTCCTATAGTCGAGATCATTGGAAAAAATATTAGCAATGACTTACATAGCCATCATGGATAACAAGAAGTCGTCGGGAATAACTTTGTATTTTTTTTTATTTTTTGAAAAAAAAAAAAAAAAAAAGTATTTATATTATTGTCAATTGCAATTAATTTTAGCATGGATATGTAAGTATTCAATCAACAAATACCTTAAACACTCGTGTGCATCAACTAAAGTTCCAAAACTGTATAAAAAATTGTGAAAGCAAGCATCAACATTAGTTTATATAAAAAATAAGTGGTTCAGATTTTCAGAACATACATATTTAAGATTTTAATACAATCATTCTTCAAAGACATTAAAACAGGATAAAATGGGGAAGGAGAATCCAATGGGAACGAAGCATTGGACTGAGAATCAAATAGAGGAAGGTACTGGGGACATCCTAGATGAAGCAGAACACCCTCTTTGGCAGGAAAAATCTTCTCATCAAATACAACATGCATTGACACATAAACATTAAGAGGCCTTTATGATTCGAACTGTAACCAGGAAAAATACAACATTTACCCCGGAACATTAACATATGCGTTGATTAAACACGCACATCCAAAGGTACATGAACTCGAGTAGGTTGGATGCTTGTTAAACAATTTAAAGTAACGACACGTTGTCAAGAATCGAGGTTGGGAGACGATTTATAATAAAAGTGGAGGTCAGAAAAGCATCCACCCAATACATTGAGGCAAGATGCGACTCAGCCAAACCATTTTGTTGTAACGTATGGGGGTAAGAAACCTTGCGATGAATGTGATTTGACACAAGAAAACTTTTAAAATGGCCAAAAACAAACTCACCACCACCATTATATTGAAATTGTTTTATTGAACACGAAAATTGATATAGGCCCATCTCAGGCTTGTTCCTAAAATAATAAAATTTTTCAAATTAAAAAAACCTTAAATTTCTTAAAAAAAGAATTTTTCTATCAATCTTAAAACAAAGCCCTTTTTTCTTCTTTATTTTTTCCTTTTTTCCTTTTGAGCAATTACAAAGGGAGAAGGGGAAGGGGAGCATTACAACAACCAACACAAAAAACTACGAACAAAGTGGGGCAACACAAGAAGCACCGCAATAATACAACCCGTAAGGTGCTACCATTTAAAGCTAAAAGAAAATGAGTCAAAAAATCTGCATGGCCCATTTGAAGCTTGGCATCTCAGCCAAGAACTAGGCCACCTTGAGTGGCAGTTTGATGCAACCAACAGGAGAGGAAGAACGGAACAGAAGAAAGGGAGACGGAAGAAGATGGAGACAAGCTCTATTCCTCCTACAGATTCACTCACAAATCACAATGGAGGAAGAGAGTGGTAAGACATCCAAATGTTAACACAACACGAAAATTATGGAAACAAAACAATATTACTGTTTCCAAAAATACTTTCATAACTGAAAAAAGACTTCAAGTCATCCATTTTACAAAAAAAAAATTAAATACAGAAAAACACATCCATTTTACAAAACTATCAAGCCTTGTACTAAGTAAGAACCAGAGACTTTGATTCTATCCTATCGCAACGATCAAGAGGAAAGTTCCTCCTGAAGCTCCATTTTGAATATTGAGTATTCCCTCTCAAACAACAAAAATTCCTGAACATGGAAAAAGCAATCAAATATTGTCAGCTGAATCAATTCCACGAAGGCAACAATAATTTTTTCAAAAAAAAAAAATGTAAATGAGGAATCCCTGCAGTCCCTAAATAGATGGATAATTGTTCCTTAAGCTTTTAACTATCACACCTATTGCACATCATCTTGACAATTTTGGGCCAGTAATGATACTCCCCTTTTTATATTCTAAGATAATTTCATTGAGAAAAGAAGAAACTCAAGTCCACAGGAGTATATAAGAGAATCCTCTAAAGAATTACAAACCAAAATTAGACCACTCGTATAAAGATCACAATATTGAGGCTCTTGAGAATGCAAAAGAAACATTATTCGTAGAGGGCATTGCTAATCCATGGAAAATTCCATCTTAGTCGTAAAAACTAAGTTGTTTACAATAATAAGATAAAAAATGCTACGCTTAAGGAGAAAATGTTGTTCCTCATTAGAAAAATAAAAAAAAACAAAAACCCCCTCCAAGTGTCATGCTCCTTTAAAGGGAACAGTCTATCCAATAAAGTTAAGGCAGAGAGAGAAAGGTTTAAAAACAGGATGCAAATCCACAGACAACGTCATTATGGTTTTTTTTTTTTTTTTTTTATAAGTAATGTTGTGACAACATCATTATGGTTATAGCCTCAAGCAAGGAAGAAACAATTTGTTGTTCTTTGCACGAGTGAGTAAAACTATGTATTAGCTTACCTGCAATTGTTGCTGGCTAAACAAATGAAGAAACCCGGTTTCGGGGCAAGCAACTAATTCGATCAACTCATCGTGGCTTTCAGGTGGATCACTTGACTCCATGAGCGAAACTGAGACCTGCAAATGAGACGGACATCACTAAAATCTGCTGATAGAGCATCCTGGACCCTAGTAGACTCACCAAATTTTACTAGCCAAAAGAGCCAAAAATCACTTTTCTCTATTTTAGTTATCAACTTTTTTAAAGCACTCCTACCAGCCTCACCATTTTAGCTATCAACCTTCACTATTCTATTTAAATATTATTTTTCAAAGATTTCTTTATTCTTTCTCTAAACATCTAGATTTTTGACTGTTTGTCTTTTCTTAATAGTCATATTTCTGAATAATTCAATATAGGAAATAATGCTATATTTTACTTATCAAAAAAAAAGAAGGAAATAATGCTATATTTTATATCTTTGTGCTCGTCAAATACGTAGCATACTTGACATCCGATTATAGCTTTAAGGGATTTAATTTGCATTGAAGAATTCCCTAAACTTTAATGCGCCTGTGTTTTTATAAACACATTCATTTTATAAAATTTTCCGTATCAAGAATCTAATATATATATATATATATAATTGAATTTTTAATTGTACATACAGGTCTAATTTAGTTAGTATTGTTATGTGGGTTAATTTTTCATCTTGAATTTTTAATTTCAGAATCAATGGTTGGTGAATTTTATCAATTTCAACCTAGCTTTCTGTGGTTGAATCAGACTGTTTAACCCTTGATGTTTGGGTAAGTTGATGAATGCGAGAACAGAAATAAAAGGAAGAGCGAGGTGAGTGCGTGAGAGAAAAGGAAATAGAAATGATTTTCTATTCCTTTAGTGAGTGAACAGTCCTCACTATTGTTGGTGAGTACTGTTCACTCACCAAATTTTTTTTCACCAAAATAGTGAGTCTACTAGAGACTCCTTTTGAAACTTCTCACCAAATTGGCTCACAAAAAGCTATTTTGGTGAGCCTTCTAAAGATGCTCTAAGGAAATTAGAAAGAGTGACCTAAAAAAATGAAAATAATGCAAGGAGTTGATTGCTATATGAATGGATAATTTAAAGATGGACAAAGTCGAGACTTCTCTAAAGGGAAGAAGCTTACCTGCATGCATCGAAGAATGATTTCTGGAAGACAGCATCTACGACAAAGACCCCGCACAATGTATGTTGCTGGGCCTTCCAAAGAACCATCTCTGCTTGAATACCAAGCATCTAATCGAGAAATCTCCATTGTAACTCCAGCTTGAAACCGAAGAAGCTCACCTGCATTAGCTAACAATCCATTTAGTCACTACTGCTTCAATTAACACACTTTGCAGAACTGTTTCACTCCTATTACACAATAAATGTTCTGATCTAGCAATGGAAAGAGCATAGGCTTGTTTCCATAGCAAAATTCTCTTCCACACTTTTAGTTCTTTTCCCCCATTCTTTCCTTGTAAAGAAAACTTGCCTGTTTCTTATACACTTCCTCTTACGATAATAGGAAAACCTACATCGCAATTCTTCCCACCCTCCCACATCTACAGATATGATTTGAGATACATATGCAGAGTTATCAACCTTAAGATGCCCCCTATAGCAAGCAGACAGAAAGTCTATATTGCCATTGTTCATAAAAAGACAAACTACGCTCATATGTGATTTCTCAAACGACTGAAGAAATTAAGAATGAAAATATTCAATTTATCCCATTAAGACGTCTCACATTAAATTTTATTTACTGACCCTTCTGTTAATTTAAACACATGAAATTTTTGAATTGAGCACAAAAAAACACAAGATTGATCATTCACTCCAACAGAACTGCAACACACATGCAAGCTTTCTATATCTGTAGCTACTATAATGTCTCACCTTTGAAGCCAGCGGCCATAACAGTAGCAAGTATACCACCATCATTCAGTTCATGTGGCCAAATTCCATCACCCACTACTGACAAGCAGCGAAGTACAACCTCAATGCAGTACTTGTCCCTTGATGATATGGAGACATTCACCTGCCAAAAAAATTTCAGAATGTAAGCAAAAGGCAAATATACCAGGAAGAAATTTAAACAAAAACGTTGAGGCATGACAAATTTGGTTGCCAAAGGCCAATATGGATTTATGTGGAGCGTCGGTTTAGCATGGATTACATTTCCTAAGTAGAGAGATAGAGTCCAGAACCAGACTCTTGGATTCAATTTCTGTAAATATCACGTAAAGTATAGCATTGATCCCTATACTTTGTTTTATTTGTAATGTCTGACAGCATAAAGATTGTATCTATTTTCATTTTTTTTTGAAACAAGACTACAATTCATGAGGTTTAGAATTACACAAGTTTTAACATCTTTCAAAGTGCAAATGAGGTTGAGTATCTTTACAGCCTTACAGGACTACAATTAAGCCTATCATAGGGTCCCAGTCCCTATCGCTAGTCAATTGTTCACCCCTTACGCACGCCTTATGCAATCTGGTTGCATCCCCATGACATCTTTTAAAGGTTTTAATTTTGTAATTAATTAACAGGATAAATAAAAGAAACAAATTTGCTCTCAAGTTTCAAAATTTGATATCTAAATTAAACCAAAATGGATTCTTTATACTCAAAGGTTGATCTTTTTCTTCAATCGTTCTTCTACAATTGGTACTTCATCTCAATCTACAGAAGACTACTTCAACTTCGTAAATTTAACCCAAAACCAAAACTTTTCTGCTCCTTATCCCTGGCTCTATCATTTGAAGTCCTAGTTTCACTTGAAAAATCCTCCTATAATATGACGAGGCTGCAAGCCTTCTATTTGTAATATAGGACCTCTTGGAATAGAGTCTAAGTAACCAAAAATTCATAACTAAGTTCAGTCTAAATCTATAACTAAATAATGAAATGGGTGGCCAAAAAAAGTGTAGCCATGGGAGCCTAACTCCTAAGTGATCCAAAATTCATAACCAAGTTCGATCTAATCATAACCAAGTCCAAGTACTAATTAATATTGCTAATTATGATTCTTGGTTTTTAGAAAACACAAGCCATTATAGTGGGGCCGTGGAGGCTAAGCGACCCAAAATTACATAATAAGAACAAGAAGAGTTGTTCTACCTAATTGACCAGAATAACAAAATAAGACAGAAAAGGAAGAAAAAGAAGAGTTCTGGAGGCCTAAGTGACTCATATAATAGAATAATATTAACAAGAAGAAAGGGAAATTTTTTTTATGAAATTTTTGGGGACCAACATTGCAGTCCTTAAATCTGAGTAGTCTATCCCTTCAACAAGATAAGCCTCTGCATGAGTGAAGAAAACATGCTTGTACCAGGGCGGCCTCAATAAAAGATTTTGATAAAGATCAATAAAAGTTTATAAGGAAACATTTTTTTCTCCTTTATTGTCCAATCAGCCAAACAGAGCAAAAGAAATAAGCATACCATCAGTTGCCGATTTAACACATCTTCCTCGCTCACTGAAGAGTAAAGGGCACTCGTCAAAGTGGTGCACACTGTGGCATCTGGAGACATACATTCGCCAGAAGGTAGGCAGAGCATTGCAGTGGCATGCAATTCTAGAAATAAAGGTTCTTCTGATTTATATGCATGATCTTCACCTGCAGCTAACCAAGGATTTTCTTTTCCTAGAGAAAGTAGATAAACCACTTGTAAGCTAGAGCAAAAAAAATTATTATTCACAAAAAAGAGCAACTATGATCGGCCTAAAACTACCATTCTCAATGAAAAACCAACCCCAAAGAAGCTTCTACCTAATCCCAGACGAGTAGGTTGGTCTCTGCTTTTTATATGAAAAGAAAAGAAAAAACAAAACAAAAAAAAGATGGTCAACTCAACTTACTTAGTAGCAGTAATAGAGATGAATTTAGTGTTTCTTTAGCTGCAGAAACTGCTCTTTGTTTTTCCTCCAATGATAGTTCGAGGGGAGAAACCTCTGCATTCTCCAATTCAATTTTGAGCCAATTGCGATATGTTGCATCACAGGAGTAATACTCGCTCTATTTAATATGAGAATACAAATTATCAAGTGGAACTATAATTATTATGCTGAAATAACATTACAGCAATTAGGAAAAGTTAATCGGATAGATATGTAAGAACTAAGCATACCCAGTCTTCGAACTCTCTTAGATTATCAGAAATATTACAATCCTCCAAGGTATCATGATTTTCTGAAAGCTGTTTCAGAGGTTCAGCAAGAAAACTAAGCAATGTGTGTGCACCAATGGGAACTGCTGGCACTCTCCACATAGAAATCAGAGCAAACTCCCTGAATAATATATTGCTATTGAAAAGACCAAAGGTTAGATTTCAGCACATCCAGAGAATAACAACACAAAATAACAAGGTTGCGACAAAATTCAACAATCATGTATGACAACAATGTCACCAAGAGAGAGACAGACCTCCTGGAACTGGGATGTCAAGAATTAGATGGTTAATACATCATAGAGTTTAAATATAAAGCTACCATAGCAATAACCTTTGTCAAACAAGCTAGAAAACAGCAAGGAAGACCTATCTTCTAGAAACAAACCAAAAAAAATTGTGATTCTCCTACTGTACATTCATATATAATTGATACAAAAAGGCACACACTTCACCAGGAATCAGTTTTTGTGTGCCAGCCAGCACAAAAGTTGCTCATCTACGAATTCTATCACACGGCATCGTAGCATATAACCTGTATACTGGGGCCTCACCTTTCACTCATCAGAAAATTTTTTTTTTTTTTTTTTAAATGCCATTATACAGTACAGCTATATTTATAGAAATCAATTACCTATGTACAAGTGCTTGCAGAAGAAGTTTTGTGCTAACATCCTTAACATCAGTAATTGTTGAGGGAGGTGTAAAGCAGAGCCATTGGATAACCATAGCTTTCTGGAGACCCTGCAGCCGGTGCTGCTCTAATATATCTGATAATTTCTCATATTTACCAACTTTGATCTCCCGAGATCTTGACAAAACCCTGTTTAAACAGTTAATTAAAAAGTTAACCAGATTTGTTTAGAAATAACATAATCTGCATTCTTTGTACCTCAGAATTACAAGAATATGATGAAGAAGTGATACAAATACCTTTCAATGATTTCCTCAAAACTGCCTTTTGAGTCATCCCCAGGAGAAAATGGCAAGTACTCCATAGCA
Source organism: Corylus avellana (assembly GCF_901000735.1). Lineage (NCBI taxonomy): Eukaryota > Viridiplantae > Streptophyta > Magnoliopsida > Fagales > Betulaceae > Corylus > Corylus avellana. The sequence continues at coordinate 11,410,529 of NC_081547.1, read as the reverse complement.
GAAAGGAAGATCTTATATTTGACATGCACACTGTTGGCAGGCCGAAAAGCATAATATAACACATCAACACAAAACAAAATAAATATACAATAAATTTGAGATTGCAACTAGATACATCATAATAAGATGATAATCCTTTTTTGATAAGTATAATAAGATGATAATCCTAGTCATTGCACAGTGAAATTCTCTTAATATCTGTTTTACTTCAATATGCATAATATATCATCCCTTGAAGAATATAATAGTAAGTGCTAAGTAAGTTTATTTTTGCAATTTTACTTGTAACTAAACAACAGGTACAGTCATATTCATTCTTAGACCACTCAGCATTTGCATATTCAGCCAGAACATAAAAAATTGTAAAGGGTGGTGAACAGTTGCTCCAGGAATTTTTTTCCTCTCTCCCTCTCATACTCTTTCTCTCAACCTTGATTGGAATGGGGGTTGACTATACTGTATTAGCATCAAATTTATTATTTTTACACCAAATCATCCTTTTCCTCCCCCCACCATAAGAATTGGCATCCAGACCCACTATGATTGAAGGTGCTTTATATTAAGAGTTGTGTTTGTTCTTTAATGGGTTTTGGTCTCGATAGTTCTTGGTCTTTTTGGGTCGTGGAATTTTGGTGTGTTTGTTCTTGGTCTTTCTCGGAGAGAATTATGCTTCTTGTGTTTGAATCACAGCTATCGTTTGTTCTTTACTGGGTTTTGGTCTCTAGTTCTTTACTGGGTGTTTGAATCGTAGCCATTGTTTCTCTCGCTTGTTTTTAAATCACAAAAATGAGTTTAACTATGGGAAGAATGTCTCCTGATTGCAAATGGGGACTTGAGCTTTATAACTATGGGAAGAAAAAAGAATAAAGAAAAAGAATGTCTTGAGAACTGAAGCCCTTCAATAGTATAAAAAAGAAGCGAAATTATATAATAATAATAATAATAATAATAATAATAAAGAAATAATATTTAAAATGATATCGGAAAAGATAAGGAAGCTATTGTGGAATACTGCATTTAAATAGTGATGCAAAAAGTAGTTTGGTTCCCTAAATTTATGATGAAACTAAGGGAAGCTTATGGGAGTACTCTAATTGAAGTTGAATGGCATCTGGAAATGATCCAACCAAGGAGTGAGAAAATCAATTCAAGCACAACTATTATTAATTAGTACTTGCCATCATTCTCTATTTTCTATGCAAGGAAAAAAATATCATTCACTCCAAAAAGGGAAAAAAGAAAAAGACACGACGTGAAAGTAATATCAAACAAATTCTAGTTTTCCATGTGCATTTCCTTATAATTATACCGAATGCCCACTACAATACATGATTATACAGAAACATGGGCACTACATATATTGTTTGTGCAGACATAAAGGTACATGACAGAGAAATAGAACTAAAAGATCAAAGACCCAATTACATTATATTTTTTTTTTATCATTTACTTATCAAAAAAAAAATAATGTAAAGTTTCATAAGGCAAGCATCTTATTTTGTGGATATGCCTGATGGTCAAGCATGTCATGTCAGAACATTATCTATGGAAGACAGTCTTGATTCACTCATTTACACATATAGCGTATTACCTCCAAAACTGGGACAAATATGTGACATGACTGTTCTTAAGGTTTGTTGCCATTAATGTCTTGAATCTGTTGTTTTCATATTTGGAAACCAGAACAATCTTATTTGCAAAGTAAAGGAAAGGGAAAATATTGAATAATGTTAGAAGAGTTATTAGGGTTAGTAAGTCATTAGGGTTTGAGGGTAGTTTGGTCATTGTGATATTTCCCTAATCCTATATATTAGGATGTTTGTATTAGGTTAACAACAGGCTGAATAATATAGCAGCCTCCTCTTCTCCCTCTAAACTTCTTGCTGCAAAACTCTTAACATGGTATCAGAGCGTATTTCAATTCTTGGTTAATCCTTTGTTTCGTTTTCTCTCGTGGGTGCCTGTGTGGGCTAACCCACACGGGTAATGCCTTCATAAAGCTCTAAAAGAGCTAAATATAGTCTTATATTAACCAGGAAAAACAAATTAAAAAAAAAAAAAAAAAAAAGGAACAACATTCATTTACCGTGCGTTTTCACGATGGTTGGTTGTCGTTGTGCCTTGTGCAGTGGCGCTCGGTGGTTTTCCAGTGAAATCTGGAAATTTTTGGCAATTTCTAAGTCTCCGGCAGCCTTTTCTGGTGTTTTCCGGCGCTGTCCGATCGTTTCCGGCGCATTTCCGGCAATTGCGGTGGCTTCCGACCAGTTAGTTGTTTTACCAGTCTTGGTGTTTTGCGGTGAGATCCGATCAAATCTTGGTTGTTGGTTGTTAGTTATCGCGATCCGACTAGCCTTGGTGTTTTTCGATGAGATCCGACCGGCCTTGGTGTTATGCAGTGGTTTCCAACCGGTTGTTGTTTTCCAGCGAGATTCTACCGGCCTTGGTGTTTTATGGTACGATCCTATCAGCCTTGGTGTTTTTTGGCGAGATCCGACTACTCGTTGCAGTTTCCGGCGAGTTTTCAACCGGCGTTAAAGTTTTAGCAAATTTTCTTGTTCTTTTTATCTGTCTTTGTCTTGTGTGCTCCAAGTTGTTTCAGCTTGAGGGAGAGTGTTCGAGTATGTTTTTCTCTATGTTTTTCGTTTACTTGTTTCTTCCAAGCTGGATTTATATGATCAAGCTTGAGAGGAAGTGTTAGAAGAGTTATTAGGGTTAGTAAGTCATTAAGGTTTGAGGGTAGTTTGGTCATTGTGATATTTCCCTAATCCTATATATTAGGATGTTTGTATTAGGTTAATAACAGGCTGAATAATATAGCAGCTTCCGCTTCTCCCTCTAAACTTCTTGCTGCAAAACTATTAACAAATAACAATCATAATACAACAGAAATTGTTCACGCATAAGATGAGACTAGTTATCCCACTTTATTCTCCTCGTGGCTAGGATGGAAAAAGAAAAAAAAAAAAAAAAAGTTTCAAATAAGCCCTTATAGAATATATTCTTGACAGGTACCAGTTGCATTTGATATCTCTAATCTTCTGCTTAACTGTTCTTAGGGTTGGTTAGTGAAGATTTCCTAACAACACACAGGTAGTGAATTGAGAAGGACACTGCACATCTCCTCCCGTTAGAAAAGGATATATGGCACTCTTCAATACAATACCTTTAAATTTTCATCTGATAATTTATTATCAATTCTCTAAATTCAAATCTCATTACGATGATTATATATTTAAAAAAAATTGAAATAAAATAAGGAGAAGAACAAAGACAAGAGAAGCATTAACCCAATAGAAAGTTATTTATACCTGCTGTTCAGCCTTAGTTCCATCATGTGCACAAAGAGGTCAATGCATCGGTGACGGGCAAGCTGAGAAGCATATATACCCACTAACTCCTCATGTTGCTTTGAAAAAAGAAACATTGCATACCTGAAACCAGATTAGCCAATTACACCCATGAACAGGACAAAATCGTGTTTTACCACAAACATAATCACCCTTCATCGTGTATTACCTAGAAGGCCTTGCACCAGAATGATTACATGGTCAAATTGCTTGGATTTTTTTCATCAAGGAAAAAAAGGAAGCAGCTTGGATTTTTTATATTTTTGGTTTGACATAACCTAGCAAAATGTCCTACCATGTAACCTCATATTTGTTTTGCTGCTAATAAATCTGAATTGCGGTTGTATGCTCCCTAGTTACAGCATCAAGCTTATAAGGTTCATTTTATTAGATTGATCATTAATTTATATATGTTAACAGAATACAATTTTTTTTTTTTTTTGGATAAGTAAAGATATATTATCAAAGCGCAGAGGGGCGCAACCTTAGTACACAGGGAGTATACAAGAAAGCGACTAAGAGGGAGAAAAAGAAGAAGAGAACATAAAAAAGAAGTCAGGGAAGTTGATCACTAAGGGCGCTAGCCAGCCAGCGGTCCAAGTGAAAAGGGTGTACAAGAAAAAGTGTAGAAGGTCCTTAATATTCCTAGACGAGTCCTCGAAACATCTAGTATTTCTCTCGATCCAAATGCACCACATAAGGCAAAAAGGAACCATCTTCCACACAACAGTACTACGGGATTTGCCACCCGCCCACCAAGAAGCATACAACCCTCTGACACTACCAAGCATCACCCAACACAAACCAAACCGAGAGAAACCGGCATTCCACAAGATACGCGCAACCCCACAATGAAGAAAAAGATGGTCAACTGACTCCCCATCCAATTCACACATGCAACAACGGTTAATCACAACAATACCTCTCTTCCGAACATTATCCAGAATACAATTGAGTTAGAAACATAAATTTAAACTTACATGTGTAGAATGAGATCACCAACACTCATTATTTTCTCTCTGAAAGCATCCTTCATTTCATCGCCAAGTAAATATCTAAGTACAAGCACTAGATGTGCACCAAATCGAATCATTTGAGGATCTCCATGGTGCCTGACAGAAACCACAATACCAATTGGTCAACCAACTTATTCTAAACAGGAAGAAAATTTACTGATTATTCTAGGAATGTTTATAAGAACAAGATTTGTTCCCAGACACACACCATAAAATCATGTCCCGTCAATGACCCAAACAGAAAATTCACTCGGTGGAACACCTCAGGTAAGAGAAATCACCAATATAGATTGATTTAACGTTATCAAATCATGATCTATTGAAGAATTTGCTTCAAAACACTTCACCTTCTTTTAACCATCATTAGATGTGACTTTGTAGTGGGAAGTAATGAGACCAAACCATATCATATTCAGCACATAGCCATACAAAAATCAAAGGTTCATATTAATAGATAGGTGGAGAAAAACCAAAGGGATATTACCCAACTCATTTTCACACAAACCTAGCAGATAAAGGCCACTAACATGGCATTACCTGAAGACATTCTGATCATCTTCTGAAGGTGCTACCCATGACCATATAAGGTCCAGCAGGCGCGGTATATCCCCTAACATTAGAATCATCTGCAAAGAATTGTATGGTTAAAGAAAGCAGCATATGAAAGGTAAAATCAAAATGAGAAACAAAAAATTTGTCACTTCCCTTTGAAAAATTAGAATATCATAACTAAGGACCCCATCCAAAATGTGCAAATATCTATGACAAATGAGTAGTGCATAAAAAATAAATAAATAAATAAAAAATGGAGGAAATTGGGAAAAAGCATAAGACCTTGTATCACTCTATGCAAAATAAGGTTGATGTGCAGCTACAAATAATGAATTTATTTGACACCTTCACATAGTTCTTTTGTCATTATAAACAAACATGTTATGCATATAAGATTCACGACATTGCATTATATGAATCATGACCAATCAATAGAGAGATGGTCACTAATTTTGCATCTTTCCCCAGTACTCAGTCGCCAACCTCATGTGGTTGTGGAATTAAGGCACTCCTGACTTAACTGCTATCTTTGATATCCTTGGAGGCAAAGAAAGACACGAATTGCAACCTTCATGTATCTTATAAATAGTGCCACACATATAACAAAGATGACCAGCATCAACGAGCTGCTAGACAGATCACATCCAAAATAGGTTGTAATAAGTGCTATCTTCCATTGGGGATTCTTCTCTAATTCACTCAAGTAAAATCCTGAATAAAACACCAATTTCAATTATTTTATTTTGCTTTAGCAACTACTTTCAAGACACCCTAACATTAATTCATGCTTGATGAGAGAGACAACAGTACTTTTCTCTTTTTCTTTTTGTGTATTAATTTTAGGGCTACATTTGAAATTAAAGAAAATTGATGACTAGATATCTTAAGCAGGCAGAACGTTCCTCTGTGCTCCAACCTAATAGAGGTTGTCCAGGTACACCCAGCTGCAGGTCATTCTAAATGAATGTTCAATACACTTCTCTTAATTGTGGAACCGCCTAACAATTAAATGTGGAAACCCAAGCAGCTAAATTAACTAAATGTTTGTCTTCAGGAGTACCTCTATTTGATGATGATGCTCCTTGCATCCTCGAGCAACACTTTCATGTACTGTTTCCCTAATCAGGAAAACATTAAAAAAAGATTTAACAAATCAAACAAAAACACATAGAAAGGAACTAATATTTGAATCCAAAATGCAACATACGTTGAATGAAGTTTCTGAAGAAGAGCAGAAAGTTGTCTTGGCTGCTGGTTAAGAACATGGACTGGCCAATTGTCTGGTCCATCTGAAGGCTGAAAGGTGCCATCACTATGTCCAGGACTTCCATCAATTACTTCTCCAAAACTGTTAATTTGATCCATTCTGCCTGGTTGTATATGAGCTAGTTCCAAATCCACCTGAACGTCTAGAGACGACTTTGCCATCGCCCAGCATGCTGACTGCAAATGTATTGAGTGGCAAATTTCAAAAAAGCATCCAGCATATTTTTTGATAAGTAATCGAATTTTATTAAAAGCGCAAGGGCGCAACCCAAGTACACAAGATGTAAAAATCGAGCATGAAAATCATAAAAACTAGAAAAATTAAAATAATCATAAGCAGTCGCCCAATGGTACATGGTATTAAAGAAAAAAGTCTTTAATATACCATTGCCTCTCACAATCTTCAAAGCTACAGTTATTTCTTTCTCTCCAGATACACCACATTATGAAGGACAGAATCATCTTCCACAATGTTACATTATGAAGACTACCAAACTGACCTCTCCAAGATGCAAAGAGATCTACCACTCATCTAAGCATGACCCAGTCTAACCCAAAAAGACTAAAATAGAACCCCATAAGGCACTAGTAACCTCACAATGGAGTAAAAGGTGATCAACAAACTCCTCACTCTTCTTACACATACAACACCAGTCTACTACTATAATACGCCACTTCCTTAGATAGTTAGATGACATTTGATACACAGAATGGCTATTCCATTAGGAAAATGAATAGTTTTTATTGAAAATAGAAGAATGTGGATATTCCTTAAATTGAGGAATGGCTATTCCTCAATTTTTTTTTTTTTTTTGATAAGTAATATAGATTATCAAATGCGCAGAGGGGCGCAACCCAAATACACAAGATGTATACAAAGTACCCCCTACTGACTAGAAAATGAATTACAAAGCTCTAAAAATTCAGAAAATGTAGGCACATACGAGTGAGACCAAGTCACTCTCCATGAGAACAGAGTATTTAATGTCAACTTCTTCAACTCAATCACGTCAGTCTCACAATCCTCAAAGCTGCATGCATTCCGTTCTCGCCATAGACACCACATCACACAATGGGATCAACCTCCGTATGTGTAACACAAGCTGATTGCCCAACTGTCCCCTCCAACTCCCGAAGCAATCACTCATCTTTAGTGGCATAACCCAATTAACACCAAAAGTTGGAGAAACACATTCCATAGCTCAATTGCAACCTCGCAATGAGGGAATAAATGGTCAATGGATTCTCCACATTGTTTACACATGTAACACCACTCCATTACCATAATATTCATCTTTCATAGATTGTCCAAAGTGAGGATTTTTCATAAAGCCGCCATCCACACAAAAACAGCCACTCTCGGGGGAGCCTTCACCTTCCAAATACTCTTCCAAGGACCAAACGCCTGTGCCGGAGTAGAGAGAATCTGATAATAAGATTTCACTTCAAAAGTATTCCTTTTGGACGGAACCCAACAAATTTTATCCCTCCATATCTAATTTTTTGGGAATACAACAATTCAGAAAAGCTCGAGACCACATCAAGTTCCCAATCATGCACAGGCCAAATAAACATGACATTCCAATGAATAAGATCATTCGGGGTCTCCATATACTCCTCCACCCACGCATCCTTGTTACAAGCAATATTAAACAATTCTAGAAATAAAAAGGTCAAAGGACGTTCCCCACACCACACATCATGCCAAAATAATGCTTTAGAACCATCTCTTATATCATACCGCACATGATGCGCGAAGCCCTCCCACCCCCTTCGAATACATTTCCACACTCCCACTCCATACGTTCCCCCTACCTCCTTAGAGCATCAATCACCCCTTTGACTATCATATTTAACTTTCACTAACTTCCTCCACAAAGCATCCCATTCCGTCTCATACCTCTACAACCATTTACCCAACAATGCACGATTAAACTGAATCAAATTTCGCACCCCCAACCCCCCTAACTTCATCGGGGTACACACCTTTGACCATTTCACCAAATGATACTTAACTATTCCTCAATTTAAAGAATAGTCATTCCCTCATAGGCAATGGGAATGGTTATTCGAAGTGTTAGATCCTTATCATATACTCTAACACCAAGGCTATTTTATTCCACCTTCTTCCATTCCTAATAAAAGCTATTCCTATTTTCTAATGGAATAGTCCTTCTGCATATCAAGCGTAACCATAGGCTATCCATAGTAAGAATTTCCCCTAAAGCGGCCGACCAAGCAAATAATGCCACTCTCAGGGGCACATTATTCCGCCAAATACTCCTTCAAGGAAAAGGAGTGTTATCATGGGGAGATAAGACATTATAGAACGTCTAACATCAAACAACCCTCTCTTCGAAGTGGCCAAGTTGAGCTTGTCTTCATTGCCCCATCTCAATCTAAAGGAGTACAACAAATTGAAGAACAAAGTAAAAAGATCCACCTCCTAGTCATGCGCCACTCTAATAAAATTAACATTCTACTAATGCAAATTACTTAAAAACTCCGATTGATCTGCCTCCGAACATCCTTAAAACTAGCAATACATAAATTAGGGAAAGCTACTTTAAAGGACCAATCCCTTCACCACCCAGCAAAATACGTACAAACCTTTACAAACTCTTCTAACAAGATTCAAAGGCGAAGCAGTAGTCAATGCTACCAGCTTGGAATTTTCAGCTTAGTTTCAAGGGTTAAATACTAAATACCCACCCCCTGGGGTTGCATAACTTTATTTTTTCCTCCTTAGGGTTTCATTTTTATCACAGGAGGTCTCTGTGGTTTTGATAATAAACCAAATTAATCTTTTTGTCAGTTGACTTAACGGAATTCCACGTGGACCAATCAAATGTTGACACGTGGCACCCACTTAATTTTTTTTTTTTTAATTAAAAAAAAAATTTTTTTTTTTTTTTAGAAAAGAAAATGAAAAAAAAATTGGGGGTGGCTCTTGGCCATTTGGGGGTGGCCGAAACCACCCCCAACCACCATTGGGGGTGGTTTCGGCCACCCCCATGTAGCCTAGGGGGTGGCCGAGCCACCCC
>NC_081547.1:11376040-11401284 GCF_901000735.1 Corylus avellana | reverse complement strand
GTTTCGGCCACCCCCTTGGTGCCGGCCACCCCCTTGGAGCCAAGGGGGTGGCTCGAGCCACCCCCATCCAGCCAGATGGGGGTGGCCAGGTCACCCCCATGGCCAAAGGGGGTGGCAGAGCCCCAATTTTTTTTCCTTCTTTTTAAAAAAAAAAAAAAAAAAAAAATTAAGTGGGTGCCATGTGTCAACATTTGATTGGTCCACGTGGAATTCCGTTAAGTCAACTAACAGAAGGACTAATTTGATCTATTATCAAAACCACAGGGACCTCCTGTGATAAAAATAAAACTCTATGGGGAAAAAATAAAGTTATGAAACCCTAGGGGGGTATTTAGTATTTAACCTTAGTTTCAAATATTACCTTCTTTTTTTCTTATAAATCCCAGAAATCCCACACTTATAACCTCAGAATTTCCCTTGACAGGGAGGACCAGTACTGTAAGGCTAACAATTGGTCCCTTTGAAATTAAGAAGCTGAAATATGAACAATTAAACAGAAAATATAAGCAAGCTGCTGGCTGTTATCAAAAACCAATGCACATGCTCTCACACACGCAACCATAACAAAAAGAAGAAAACCTATTAAAATGCAAAAACATAAATGAAATTAAGAAGTGACATTGAGGGCTCATCAGGGGACAAAAAACTACCTCCCAGTCTGTGCAGATTGGAAGCAAACGCTTTAAGTTGCTACACTGAGCTGCATATACAGCTGCTTCATATTTACCACCATCTTGCTCTGCAATTTTCTTCAAAAAAAATAAAGGTAGAAAAGCCAAGATTCATTAACTCATAAAATTTGTACATTAACCTCATGCAATCACACGAAATGATTGAATATATGAGAATTTACAAGTGCTAATATTATTAAGCTAAGCATTATTGAATCTACTAAAGGCACAGGTCTCTTGGTATAAAAGCAAAAAAGATAAAAACAAATATGCTCCAAACAGCTTCCCCAGCAAAATGTTTGTAGTTTCGTTTCAAACTCTCAAGAAAGATGCCAGGGATTGGCAGGGAATGTTACCTCTGAAAGAAACTAGAGCCACAAATATAACCTTATGAAGAGAAATAGAGCACAGAAATCAGAATCAAACATGTATCGGCAAGACGTGAAAATGATAGAAATCTCTCCGATGGGGGGTCCTTTCAACCCTACCTCTGATGCACAATAGGAAGCCCATTTCCAAAGACGCCATTGGTGACCTGGGCCACTTTCCAGTTCGATGGCTTGCAAAATTCTATTCTTTCCATTCTTTCCATTCTTCACCAGCGCTTCAACAGAAGGATATAGGTCCAACCCTCCAAATGGGCACAATGTTGCAGCTCTCCATGGCTTCAAAATGTTAACATGTATGAGAACATCACCTAGAAGCATAAACCATAACCTAATTAATCAAGATCATTGGTTACCTGTCCAGCAGACCGGCAAAGATCGCATGCCTCTTCCAGTCTTCCAGCCCTTAAAAGTGTCCAGACATCTTCTAAAAGAGATTCATCTTGTTTCTGTTGAGCTAAGACTGTTATTGGCGCATTTAAGGAAAATACATGCACTTTCAGACTTGAATGTTTCAAATACTTTCTAAGAGTTCTGTATTCATGAAAATTATATTAAATAATAACTATTGTCGGTGTAGACACCAGAATTCAGCATAGTCATGTGCCCCACAGTAAGATCACACAATGGCTATTATGCAGTTCCTAACGCAATTTCCATAGTATCATTCAAACATATTTGTATTTGCATTCAACAAATTGCGAAGGAAATATAATATGTGAGCATAGCTAGCATTAAAAGATAACAGTGTAGAGTGTAAACTTGATAACAGTGTAGAGCGTACTTTGTCATCAGGTAGCTGATGAGCATGTTCGCGTGTTGGAGCATCAAAATCCAAGTGATGAACTGTATTTGTATTGGAGGCTCCTTTCTTAAGATACCGTTGAGTATGATGCCAAACTCCAGAGCTAGGGAGATAGGTACCAACATGAGATCCTCGCACCTGCAAATATTGAATAATTTCCATGTCATACAAAAACAATGTACTCTTAGTAAAAAAATTCAATGCGACAATCGTAAAGCTTTATAAGCATATTCTTTTTTTAATAAATAATAGGAATTTTATGAAGAAAACAAAGGCATACTCTATTTACCACAGAAAAAGTGGAAACACCGACCATTATCCCATCATACTAACTAAAAGATTTGCATTTTAAAAAGAACAGAAAATCCACATTTCATTTCTGATGTAGACCAGTTTGCAAGTAATTTCATGGAGAAGTTTGAAAGGCATAGTTCATGTTGCTCAGAACTAATTCCTAAGAGCCTCAATCACTACTTCGATCAACCAAAGCGATAAGATCCATGCCATAATAATTCCAAAGAGCTTTGATCACTAGTTTGTAATTAAACTTAATCAAATTTCTTACCCCCAAACCTGCTAATTTTATCGGAGTACAAATTTTCTACCAATTCATTAAATGGTACTTAAACTCATCACCAAGTCAACCACATAAAAAATCCCTCTGAAGTTTTTAAGCATATTAACCACGCCTATGGGAATAGGAAAGAGAGAAAAATAATATGTCGGCAGATCAGAAAGCGTGCTTTCTATCAAGGTCAACCTACCTCCCTTAGACAAATAAAGCCTCTTCCAACCAGCTTGTAATAAGCTCTCAAAAGAAGACCCAAATACTTCATCAACAAAGATGCCACTCTGCACCCAAGAATTTAAGCCAAACCTTCTACATCACCCACATTACCCATAGGAACTAGCTCTAATTTAGCCACGTTAATCTTCAGCCTTGAAACCACTTCAAAAAATAAGAATAAACACCTTAGATGACGGAGTTGTTCACAATTTGCCTCACAAAAGATCAAAGTATCATCCGCAAACAATAATTGCACACTATAATCTCTTCATTATTCCTCAACCCCACCTAAAATCTTGATAAGAGTCCCTTATCCATTATGACAGACATCATCCTACTCAATGCCTCCATAACAACCACAAGCAATAACAGGGACAACGGAGCCCCTATCTTAAACCACGTGAACTGATAATGAAACCTTCCAATGGAGAATTGCACCGTAGAAATACAATGCTCTATTCAATCTCATCATCTCTCCCTAAAGCCACATCTCTTCAACAAATATAACAAAAACTCCCAATTAACATGATCATAAGCCTTCTCTAAATCCAATCTACACAACGCTCCAAGTTCCGCAGATCTAATCCGACTATCCAGACATTCATTAGCTACCAGGACAGATTCCAGAATTTGTCCACAGCATCAGCTTTCTTAGGGATAAGGGACACAAAAGTAACATTAATGCTCTACTCAAACTTCCTTCGTCTGTGAAACTCCTTGAAAACTTCCATGATGTCCTCTATCAAAACTTCCCAACACTTCTGGAAAACAGCCATAGAGAAATCATTAGGGTCTGGGGTTGTGCTAAATATAAGCCAAATGCGGAAAAAAGCAGCGTTATGTGGAGTTTAATGTGGGTGACTTTGTGTGGGCCATGTTGACCAAGGATAGGTTCCCCGTCGGTGAATGTAACAAGCTTACTGCCAGGAACATTGGACCATTGGAGATAGTTGAAGCGTCTAAGCCCCATCAAGACATCTGATGTATTTAATGTCAAGCATCTAGTTCCTTATATTGGTGATTCTTTTGATGATGATGCGAATTCAAGGGCGAATTCTCTCCAACCCTAGGAGGATGATGTGGACTAGTTTGCCAATAATTTCATGGAGAAGTTTGAGAGGGAGAGGGAGAGTTCGATCAATCAAAAGTCAAGGCTCAATCAATTGAAAGGATGAGATGTTGCTCAATGCTAATTACTGAGAGCCTTGATCACTAGTTCAATTGATTGAAGTGATGAAGTTTGTTCGGTAGTGATTCCAAATAGCTTTGATCATTATTCGGTCGATCTAAAATGCTATGTATAGCTTTATTGATCAAACTTGCAATATGGGTAGTTTTGTATTTTGCTTTCAAGGTTGCGACCCTACTTTTACTTAGACTCAATAAGGATGGTCTAGCCGACCAAACTTTGTATTTCCAGTTTTCTCAATAAGAAACAATTAGAGAGTGATTGTTCTTCAGTTTTCCTGCAATTATTATTTTTTTCTTGGACCTATGGAAGAATTGTGAATTATTGTGCTTGTAGATTCAGCTTCCCGCTATGCCACGCTACATCAATTTCTGAGTCTAAATCTTCTTCTTAAGACACCTCCATACCCCACCATAGAAACTTAAGCTTGAGTAACATTTGCTCAAAGATTAATTAATATGTTAAACTTGTTCAAAGGTCTATACCAATTCAAAGGACAATAGAAGTACAGGTGTGAGCAGTGGTAAAAGTCGGAAAAGCTAAAAACTAGTGTCGTAGGTTACCAACAGATTGCATCCTATGATTTATACTCTCATGTAAATCATTTGAATAATTCACAATATACAAGAGATCAAGCACGCACTATAGCATCAAAGGATTCCAATTAAGGCAAAACAGTTGGATTTTAGAAGGTTTCCTCAACTGCTATCCGAATTAATATGGTCAACCACAAGTATTCTTTCTGGCCTTGTCCTTTTCAGTCTATAATTATCTCTACAGTTGGCTCAAAGCCTAATATATTAATTTTCATGCCTTCAACCACATTTACATTTCCCCTTTCCCCTCTCCTGTATTTAGGAAAAAAAAAACCCCCACATTTACATTAGAATTCCCTGATCCTTTTAGGCTCAACCAGGACCACAAAGGCCGTTAGCAGTACCTATTCCCAAACTTTAACTTCGTAATGCGTCAAAAAACTGACTAGGCATGTCTTTTTAAGGAGATGCCCAAGCTGACCTGAACCCAACCAAAAAGTTGTCACAGCATTTATCTAAAACAGTAACATATACAATTTTGACATATATGTGACAGCATTATTCTATGGTCAATCGTTCTAATCAACTTGTGATGGCACCAAAAAAAAACAGCACATGACAGATTCTAACACTGCTGTGATAGTAGTCATCTATGATTAATCACTTTTTAGCAGCGTCACTTGTAAGCATCCCCAATACTCTTTTTCTCAAACCAGAAATCCCATAAGACCTAGCAATATCTTGAGATGCAACAGAAGGCCCATCAGAAGAAGAAAATGGGACAGATAATAATAATAATAATAATAGTTACTTGTCAAAAAAATAAAATAATAATAATAATAGCAGAAACTTCTATTAAAGACAAGATAAAAAAAAATTTTACTCAGCCAATAAGAAAGACAAGAAATACTGTCTAGCAAGCGGTCCCCTGACAAACAAATTAACAATCAACACTTCTAACCAATTTATATATTTTAAAAATGATACACACAAAACTGATCACCTTGCTTTCCAAGTCAAGTGCTTTGGAGGCTAAACCTTCAAGCCATTGAACAATACGAAGGCATAATTGTGCCGTATGATCATCTGCAACAAACTGGCATGCCTCCAAATGCGAAGTTTGGGGGGACTGTCATAAGTCAACCACTTTAAATGAGAATAAAGTCATCATTTTTTATAAATAAATAAAAATTAAAAAAAAAAAAATCAAACAAAAGAACATTTTGTCTGTACAAATTATAGAAGAATATTTTCCTATAAAGTAGCACATGCGAGAAAAATGCATCACCAGGATTAACTCTTTCGGGAGTTCTTCAGACACTGCATGAAGAACAAAAATCATCAAGCACTAAACCCAAAGCTTAATAGGGTAAGATTGGCAACCACCAAAACCAACTAAAATAAGAATACAACAGCTACACCATAAACAATGGCCTTCCCATTAAAGCCTAAATGTAAAGCCACCTAGAAGGCATGTTGTTAAGATAAGGAGAACACAATTGATGTAACCGAAAAACAAAAAACACAATTGCAGTAGAATAAAAAGGCCACATAGCAATATTACTGTTTTTGTATCATGGTTGAGGCAAGCATATTAAAAAGTAACTGCAACAATGATTTATGCATTGGTTACTCTCATAAAGCAGTCTTTGTAATTTTAGAAACAACAAAGAAGAATTAAATCATGCAGTTTAAAAAAATAATGAAGGTTTGGTCTATTTCCTATTTTTTGTTTTGGTGAGGAAACCGTGTGGGGATAGGGAAGAGAGGCTACACACATACACATCAAAGAGCAGCATCAAAGCTTTGAACATAGCCACACAGAGCTTATCATAGAAATTTTAGAGTATATAGATACTCAATATGTTCTTCTCCTTTTCCTTTTTAGGATCTGTGGGATGCACTAAACCATAGGGAGGGGTTGTTTGTCTGTCTTGAGGTGTAATCTCTTGTACTGGGGTTGCACCCCTCTCTTTGACCCCTTTAATGCATACGCTATCCATAAAGAAAGGTTGGAATCAAAAGAGTATAAATCATTGTAAATATTTAATACTGCCCAGATATTTAAATAAAAAATTGTTAAAATTATAATTTAACAACCTCTGTTTCAAGTAGCACACACATGTCCAAAATATCCTAATTCTCAAACAAGATTTAAACTGGAGCAGTCTCAGTAACCTACATTTATCATACATTTCACATACACAGACATGTACAGACATTTCCTACCAAACTCTTAACAAACTGAATCCAAGAAGCATCAGAAGTAGAAGAGGTTAACGATTAATTTCCTTTCCCATAAAGGTACCACAAAAGAGACCAGGAAGCAGCCTCATCAAGCAGGAGCTGAGCCTTCTGCCTCATCAATTGGTCCTCCACAACCCCATGCCATGCACTGGACCCATACCTATGGAAGCAACGCACATAAAAGAGTCAAACAGACACCAAAGAAACTGATATTACCTTCTTCTTTTTTGATAAGTAATGGAGATTCTATTAAAAGCATACGGCACTGATATTACCTATATTATACCAAGAACAAAGAATATTTATGATTTTCGAATTGCACATATGTTATAATTCTAATGGCATGTCAAAGACTCCAAGTCCAGCATAAGTCGGGCATAACTGATGCCAACTAGTATTATTTTATAGTATCATCGTTTGTTTCAAGACAAAGTACCTCAGGCAACCACGGCAAGAACAGTAGTAGGGATAAACTGCAAGGCTCCTTGATTCAATATCCAGATCAAGTTACAATCATATTATCATACCCAAGATATAGGTAAGTGCCCATTTGGGTATGGCCCAAGCATCACTGGGATATTAAACAATGGCTTCTCCTCAATTAGTTTGCTTCTGCAATCTGGGTTATCTAGCCAAGAAGAGCAATAGTTCTCTTTCACTTTGTGAAGATTAGACATTGCACTTGCATGGATTCTCTTTTATTGTTAAGACCTTATAAAATTTGTGGAATATTTAGAAAAGGAAAATGATTAAAAAAAGAGCGATAGATTTAGGAACGAAAACTCCAGTGGACAGCTTTGAGCTCACTGTTTAGCCTTTGTCTTTCTTTACATGCTTCACTAATTGGATTTTACTAAAACTGCAACTTCTTCTTTTTCTTTTTCTTTTTCTTTTTCTTTTTCCTCCTTTTGACACCTTTGATGATACATTTTTATGTGCATCTTCTGTCTTATTGATTTTATGTGAAAACTATCTCTTATTATACTAAATTGCTTCTCTACTATATCCTTAAATGAATGGAGAAAGAAGGCATCACAGAGACATTACACTAGATTCAAGAAAAGCCTGATCACTACAGTAATAAAAATTAAAAAATTACCCTGGTCCAAACTGAAGAGTTTAGACCCACTACAGAGTCATTGCCCACATCACTACATTAACAAATGGAGAAAGGTAAATGAATTTTTATTTTTTTTATAAGTAAAGGAAATTAACACTTGAGACATCAAACTATATGTGAATTTTGTGCATTGGCATACTAAAAATGTATATAGTAGCTCATAACTATTCTTAATAGTAGAGGACACACCTAATTGACTCTGAAACATTTCGGCAAGATCTCTCAAATCTTCTTATCAGATCAGGAATAGGCATCAAACCTGCAAAGAAAATTCACCGTAGAAGTAACATGAACAGATCAGGAATAGGCATCAAACCTGCAAAGGAAATTCACCATAGAAGTAACATGAAAGGTACAATATGGTACTTCAAACACTATCAACTTCAACAAAATATTTTTCAGTTATATGAGAATTCAAGCTGAGAACATTTTCTGAATCGATAATCACTTCATGCCAAGCCCCAATGAGGCCACCATCCAAATAAAATAGCAACTCTGATAATAAATTATGCGGCCATGAATAGTGACAACATTATTGAAACAAAAAAGTGATGTTGAAAGTGATGATATAGTTGAAAAAAGATTAATTATTTTGATCAATGCTGATATAGGAAAGCCCACAAAAGCATAGCTGATTGTTGCTAGAGATACTAAGAGATCAAAGCAAGAGCATGGAGATCAAAATCACCACCAAATGGCAAAACTTATGGGCTAGATAGCTAGGGAAAAGAAAGAAAATAACTTTCTTTGCTGAAAATTTTTTCAAGTCTAATTACACCCATTAGGCACACTTTTATACCATAGAAACTGTTAGAATAATAATTAAATTGTTAAATTCATCATATCCTATTATCTTAAACTTTTGCGATAACCAGTAATTTAACATGGTATTAGTACAAAGGTCATAAGTTCAAACCATGACTCCACATTATATATACCTTCCATTTAATTGAATATTCCATACATTAAGCCGCACTTATTGAATAGGAGTTTAAGGCCTCACACAAGCGAGAGTGTTATTAGAATGTTAATTAAATGACTTATCAAAAAAAGAGTGTTAATTAAATTCACCATTTCATATTAGTATAGACTTTTGAGACAAATTGGTGATTTAACAAATTGGTTTTGAGGGCTTTGGGCTTCTTTGGGTATTTGTTTTTGAGGGTTTTTGGGTGGGTTTGTTGGGGTTCTTTTGTGGGTGAGCTTCGGCTTTCTCTTTTCTTTTTAGTTAGGCGTTTCCGCTTGTATACTTCCAGTGTACGTAGGGGCGCCTTACGCTTTTAATAAAACTTCTTATTACTTATCAAAAAAAAAAACATAATATAAAAGTGAAAGTTCTGAGTTCAAAGCATGTCTCCACAGTTTGTTGTTTAGAGGGAGTTTGGGCTCACGCGTAAAAGAGACTCTTAGAATAATAATTAAATAGTTAAATTCACTCTTTCCAAACAGGTTAAGTTTTTAGGATAAATGTTGATTTAATACAATATTACAGCTGACTTCCCATTTCAATTAAATATGCATGTGTTGGGCTTCACTTGTTAAGAAGTTTGAGCTCACACATAAAAGGGTATATTAGAATAATAATTAAATGATCAATTCACTTTTTTCTATCAAGTGAAGCTTTTGTGACAATTGGTGATTTAACAGAAACTCCAATTAAAAATAAATCCTAGCCCTTGAAAATAGTAAAATCTCACCCAACAAAAATAACCTAAATAAAAGGATTCAAAAAGACATAAAGCCATTATTAAAAAAAAAAAATGTCACAGTGCCACGATATGATATTGAAGATAAACACCACTGCAGTGACATGAAAAGTAGCCTTTTTTCTCTAAATTTTCTGCTCCTAAATCAATCGCAATATCAAATATAAATACTTATTTCAAGCACCTTGAAGAGCAGAATCAAGTAGAGATGCAAATAGAGTAAAAGTAGTGTCTCCACCATCTGCCAAAGTTTCATCCTCATGCTTGCAAGCTTTTAGCGAATAGCGAAGTGAATCAACACCAGCATCCATATCTGACATTCCATAACTATCAATAGATGGTTTCCTTTTAGAAGCAGATTGTGTCCTTGCAGGTGTTCCTTGTAAATGATAAGCATCGATGCTCTCAACCTCTTGTTTAATATTTTCAAGAAGAAGGGCAGCATTAGTTGGGCTATGGATATTCTGTCCATCATACAATAGCCTGGATTCACTGAACTTTGATGTTGAAATTTCTTGACCGGGCGATATGCTTGATGCTGAGTGCCTTTTCCTGCACATATATGTGTTTTAATGCTGCTATATGCATGACAGAAAGCGCAGCTAAATTTATGCAAGAATAAATCACTCATATTATATCGAGGATGATGATCTGAAAGTGAAAAGTAAGTATGAGATTTGGAATTCTGATAACCCCAAAAAGGTAAACCCCCTTACTTTAACTACTGATACAAACATAGCAAAATAAATATACCAGAAAATACCAATACCAAGATTTACCAGCATAAAATACAAGAACAAAGGTGATAATACCTATCAAAAATGCAATATAACATTAAAAGTGAATCCCTTTAAAGCTTTACTTATAAGGACCAGTAAATATTCGTGTAATGAGCAATAACAGGTGATGCATGTACCTAAATCTTTTTTTTGATAAGTACCTAAATCTGAATCTTACATTATACGTCTATTTTCAAATTAGCTCCATTCTTCTTCTTCTTCTTTTTTTTCTTTTCCTTGGAACAAAA
Organism: Corylus avellana; assembly: GCF_901000735.1. Taxonomy (NCBI): domain Eukaryota; kingdom Viridiplantae; phylum Streptophyta; class Magnoliopsida; order Fagales; family Betulaceae; genus Corylus; species Corylus avellana. The sequence goes on along the minus strand of NC_081547.1, from coordinate 11,390,810 downwards.
TTAGTGCCATGTCAAATTTACTGTTCCCAACAAAAGGAAGCTGCACTGAGAAATAACTTCAGAAAAAAAAAAAAAAAAAAAAAAAAAAAAAAAAAGCACAAAAACAGACTCAAACTACTAATCCTAAAATGCCTTGCCACTCACACAGAGAAACTATAAGGACCTTGTATAAAGTGATAAGACTCCCACGGAATTTGACTGGCCACATTCATCTTCTATACAGCATGTCGTGTACAAGTGCATCAGTAAGGAAGGGGCAATTCAAGAATCAAAAACATCAAGCCAATAAGAATCACATTAAAGAAGATCACCAAAATACAAATATATAGCCATAATTGAAAACCATTGAACAGCCTAACAGGTCCTAAAATTGTACAGCATACATATCTCATGCATCCCAGAAGGCAGAAGCAGTTAATCACGGTCGGCATGCTCAATCTTTTTTCTTTTTTAGCCAATTCAGGAACTGAGAGGATGACTCTGACATTTGAAACCCAACAGGTTTCGTTTGAATCAAAAACTAAGAAAAAAGTGGACGATTGAAAGCGTACCCGTATCGGCGAAATCGCTCTCTGACGGAGAGGTCTTCAGGGTCGAAGTAGCTGGGAGAAGTGTCCATGTCGACGTCCATTTCCGCTTGGAAAAGACGTCGTTTCCCTACGATTTTGGAGGGTTGGAGCTCGACTGTTGCTTAAACCCTAGAAAGCTCAAATGGTAGCGCGGGAAGTGGTCGTGCGTGAGAGGTTTTATTAATTTACTTTAGATTAAAACTTCGATAACTTAAAACTCTTGCTGGAGAGGTGAACTCGGACCGCTTGCCTTTTTGATTCACCTTTTGCAGAGGGTCAGAGGACTCGGGGTTGGACTAAAACGCACCGTTTAACGGCCTTCGCCTCTTCAAAACGACGCCATATTGCTGAAAATGCTTGTCAATTGTCATTGTCAATTTGTCATGTGCAAATCTCACCAAAAAAAAAATTATATATATGTGTGCGCGCTAAATTGTCTTGAAATGTGACCTTTAAGGTTTTAACGACGGCAAATAATTTATTGTGATATGCTTGTGTACTAAATAAAATCTGCTGCATAACTAATGTTTAAATATCTAATGGAAATGTCTCTGAGAGGTAGTTTATTTTTTATTTTTGAACGAATTATCTCTTCATTGATATAACAATTAAATGAGACAAAATGCTCTCTACAATGCCAAAGATATAATTTGAAATTTTTACAACTCAAACATTATTTATAACATGCATAATAGCCTCTCGAGCTTTTATAGGACAATATCTATGAAAAATCACCGTCTTAATCAGTTTCAGATCTACAGCAAATTCTGGCGAATTACGTCTCTATCCGCTGTCAGGTCCTTGATTCCTTAGCTTTTTTTATTTCCGCTACTAATGCTTTATCAATCTCAATTCATTTTGTTGCCTTTACCATAATGACATGGTTTACTTCCAGAAAAAAGAATTGTAAGGAAACAAAAGACTGACCGAAAACTAATTCTGTTATTCTTAAGGATTTGTAAAAATAAAATTTAAGAAAATGAATAAAACTCAACCCCATATATCGCTACTAAAAGCAAATCTAGAGATAATACATTCTTATTTAAAAACAACGAAAATACAATAACAAAAACCCAACACATCCTCATGCATTCCACGCACTACTGCCGGCCAGCCACGCACCACTAAAAAACACCTTGAGAAGTCAAGACCATTGACACACGCTCCCTGATCGATATATGGTGGAGTTGAGAAAAGGGATGAGGGAAGGGGAAAAGAGAAAGGGGCAGGGAGGGAGGGAGTCATAACTCCCTCCCTCCACTCTTAAGAGATAACTTAATCGGTGGAAGACTGTGTCTCATAAAGTAGAAGTAACTAATTTGAATTCCCCTTCCGGCCCTCTAGACATGTCAAAAATAAATATAACGGAAATTGCCAATCGGGCACTTCATCACCAATAAACAATTAACACATGTTCTTTATGATGAGTATATCGCCCCAAAATTGTATTGATTAAATCAATTCATCCTAGTAGGGTTACTGACAATCTATCTAATGCAGTTAACTGGTAACTGACTAAGGGGATCACCCACAACATGTCATAGTAAATATAAGCAGAATGTGAAATATAAGATCCGATAATTTCTACAACCATAAGGTGTACAAGTAATATCATCAATCATAAGCTCGGAGTTTCCAACCAAAATAATAATTATTAGGCAAACCTAGCACTGCTAAATATTCGCCTAGCATCTTTATCTTAGCAAATTGGCTTCCACTAAAAAAATTGTTGACCTACCAAATCGCAATATACTGCGCATAGGTGAGCAGATTAACCGTTTACCGCTTACTAATTGTTTATTGATCGCCACCGAACCATCGCCGATCGACAACCGACTTACGGTAGTCGGTAGGTGAAATAAAAATATTGTTTCGATATCAGTTCAGTTCGGTAGGCGGTAGAAAAAAAAATTGATCGATTAACCGACAATTAACTAACTTAGCTGATTTTTTAAGTGAACTTTGAATTTTATCTAGTAACTTTTCTTATTGTGTTTGTCCAGCTCATTTGTGGTTATCATTTTGGTCCATGTTCCGTGAATTTACTTGTTATTTTCACTTATAAAACATATTATTTACTAATTATGTAGTTCATTGATAAATCTTAGTATAAAAAATTGTAATGGACAATTAACCGACTTAGCCGATTAACCGAAAAAGTCAAAACTATTCATTGTCGGTATGGAGTCGATTAATTAATCGAATGAACCGACTTTTATGAATCATTAGGCGAAAATGCTCCTACCGATACCGACCAAACTGATACTCACCTTTGATACTGTATAAGTTTAAGGCTTAGTAAATAAATTTAACAGTTGAGTATGAAATAAACTTCCATTATAAATGTTGAAATAAACGTATGTTTTCACAGTTGTATTAGGTATTGCATCTATCATTACATCATAAAAATGTAGTTTTGTTTTGAGAAGTGTAGATATAATCTTAGTAACAATCGCCAATATATTTTAGGGTTAAATACTTTATTCATCCATGTGGTTTAACTTATTTATTTTTTAATTCATAGGGTTTACTTTTTATCACAGAAGGTTCTTATGGTTTGCCTAAAGACAGAAATAGTCATTCCGTCCAAAATTTGAGTCAGCATCAATTATGGTTTGACACATGTCCATATAATTAATTAATAAAAAAATAATTATTTTTTAAAATAAAAACATTAAAAAATTATATTTAATTAAATTTAAAAAAAAATTAAAAATAAATAAATAAATTTTGAGGTGTCTAGGGGTGGTTCAGCTAACCCATGGGGCGTGGCTCCGGTATTGATGATCTCCGTAAGAGCAAAACCCACCCGCCATGAAAAAAATCCCGTAAACCCCCACCGTAGAAACAAGAAGGAAAGTTGGAATAAATAGTCATGAGTCGAAGTAAACCCCCACCAAAGTTTTTCACTGAGTTTGGAAAAATTCTTACCTTCGCCGGTGGCCAAGTTGAAGTAAAGGTCAACAATGTTGGGGCACTCATGGTAGCAAGCCGGGGAGCAAAGCTTGGCGGTGAATTGTGGCTCAAGAAGGGCCAGATGAAATACCAATCATGTTCCTGTCAATCCCACATGCTTGAATGCACTGGTCGGTCTCTATGTACTCAGAAATCCTCTGAACCAACACCTCCGATGACCTGCACTGGTACGCCACGCTTCCATCGCCCGCCACCGACGTCTCAAATATAATTTTTTTTTTAATAAATTTAATTAAATATAATTTTTTAATGTTTTTAATTTTTAAAAAATTTATTTTTTAATTAATTAATTATATGGACACGTGTCAAACCGTGATTAGTGCTAATGTGGCATTCCATCACATTCAGACAAACCAGAGGGACCTTGTATGATAAAAAGTAAACCTTAAGGGTTAAAAAATAAAAAAGTTAAGCCATATGGGTGAATAAAGTATTTAACCCTATATTTTAATACAAGGAAACTTAATCCGGTGTCTTAGGTTATAGCTACCTTATATGGTATACCCAATATATTACACATTCCTAATAGGGTTGGTGCCATCTAATGTAACTTGTAATATAATACTGATGACCCAAATATTATAAGTTATTGTTTATAACACTACTAACCTGTCAATTAAACATGGTTGTGCCCTCGCAAACAATTATTCTCCGGAGGAATTAAAAAAAAAAAAAAATTGGTAAATTATAAACGTGGCATCAAAGTGTTGTTTTTTGGGAATCGAAGGGCATTTTACATTGTCAGACATTATGCTTATAAAGAAGCCCACTGGAACACCCCCCAACGTTTATCCGAAGGAATGGCGGTTGTGCTCCGTTGCTCCTGCTTCTTCACTCCCCCGAACTCCGTCCGATCTCCGCCGTCCGATCCTTCCACCCGAAAATCCCAAGCTCCCGGTCAGTACTCACCCGTACACAATCTCTTTCTTTTCCAATCATTTCTCACCTTTTGCTTACTTTTGAAATTCGAAGTGATCCTTCCTCTCTGCTCTGAATTTTCACTGCTTATTTATCTCCTTAGGCTGTAACCTTAACAGCGAACTCGAATATTCCCCAATGGTAACCTCTGACGGGGTCTTCACATTTTAAGCTCAGTTTGGTTGCTGAGAAAAAAGAGAAAACAATGTACTAAGGACAATAAATTGGATATTATGCTTGAATTTCTGCCTTGTGGGTGGAAGAGAAAAAGGAAAAAAAAAAAATACTTACGAAAATTTAGTTTTTGAGAACAGTGTCTATATTGGATTTTAGTGTAAGCGTTAATTTTTGTTGAGGTTAAAGCTAAATGTGAAATGTGGAGGTTTTGTTGTTGAGGTATGCAAGTAGGATTGAACCTTTTTTTTTCTTTTTTTGTAATTAAAAGTGGAATAACGATATTCCACTTTTAATAAGTTCCCAGAATCAAGGATATTCGAGAAAAGTGTGGAATAACGATAGTAGAAGATGAAACACAGAAAATATGTGATTCTTGAGCTGGTCGTGTTGCGTGATTTTCATGTTAATGGTCTTCATAATGAATAAATTTTTTCAAAACTTTTTATATATGCATAAATACGTGTATATTGTTCATCAACCCACCATCTTTTTACCCATATACAGGAAGGCCTTATGTGGGATAGTTGCAGGGTTAACGACACTAATGTGGAGAATCATTCTATTGCTAATATGGTTATGTTTTCATTGATTGAATCAGGGAAGATGGCTTCTCTTTCACTTAAGATGGATAGGCTTATATCGTCCTTGGGAGATACTTTTTATGGACCATCTGAGTTTTGCTTCACTTTGCCGAACTTACATTGTCAGGTATGATGGTGAGTTCCCCGATATCAGCTGTTATGACTTTCCTAGGAGTTTTGGTTATGATATATGTTGCACTTGCTTGCTTTATCTGTGGTATAAGAAAATCCCAAATTGTAAAATGCAGAGATTAAGGCTCCTTTTTTGTTTTGTGTCTTTGTTTTCTCTTTTCAAAATAAAAACATTAACAAGCAACTCAAAACACAAAAATAGTTTTCACCTTTATGTCACATAGAACACTTTTTTCAAATCAAAAACAAAAAATACCTCATAAAACACATTAACAAATGGAGTTTACAATCCCTACGAAAACTGCTTTAGAGAACATTATTATGCAAAATATTTGTAGGGCCTTTTTTTTTTTTTTTTTTTTTTTTTTTTTGGATCTTTCTAGTAGATATAAGTTGCAAGTTAGCAACTCCTGTCAAGTTTAGAGTTAACTGCCTATTTAAATTTTGCCAAGTTTGGTTTTCATTTGATAGTCATAGGCTCACAACCAAACTAGAGCACCACAAACGGATGGAGTTCATTAACTGTTATTTTTATTTTTATAAGTAATAGAAATTTATTACAAGCGAAAGGGCACATGCCAATACATATGATGTATAGAAAAGGAACACCTAACCAGAAAAGTTTGTTTTAGTGTTATATTTCAAGAAAGATGTGTGTGCTCAAAATTACCATAGCATGCATTAGTTTCCATCCATTTCCTTATGGATTCCCACTTTCATAGCAATTGTTTACCGCTGTGGCAGGGAAACAAACAGTTAAGAATCCGAACAGTGGGATTTCTTGTCAGTAATGCTTTGATGTTAACTACACCTTTCAAAGCTCTGGCAGAAACATGTGAGGCTAATGACTCTGTTTTCAACATGAACATGCCTTTACTGCTAGGTGTGGCCCTTATAGGAGCCACTGTGGGAGGTAAGGTACTATTGGCTTCACGGTATCCTTTACTTCCATTCCTTACCATTACTTTGAAGTATTTATTTGGAATATATATGGACTTTTCTATTATTGGTAAAGTTGATTATGCTTTTTCCCAAAAACAAAAAACAAGAAAACACGTAGATTACTGCATTTATATTTTTTTAAGCATTTTGATGAGCAAATGTAAGAAAGTGCCACATATGGAATGCCCTGGAGGCTGTGGTTTATAACCCAGACAGCCACCTAGGAGTTTGAGATTTAGGCATGGAAATTGCCTGCTAAATGACCAACATGCATGACTTGTTAATGTCCCAGACACCTTGGGCCTTGTCCTAAAGCAGCATTTTCAAGTTGGGAATTGAGTATCCTTAAAGATTTTGGAAAATTCCCGCTAAAAATTTTGATTATGTTTTTGGAGTTGTTATATTAATGTTTCTTAGGTTATATTTCCTTTACTGTCATTGGAAATGATAAGTGGTAGTTTCTACCAATATGTTAAAAAAAGCGGGGGAAAAACAAAATTTTTTCAATTCATTTAAATCCCATAGAATTATTATGCTGAATAATGTCTCCAACAAAATTGAGATTTGAACATTTACTCATAAACTATGTAATCATGGTCACTTTTATTCTTTTTCTTTCTAGGTAAAATCATGGTTAGTTTCATCCTTCTTTTTGGCACTTCTCTTTGATTCATGATCTTCTTTATTTTTTATTTTTTCTCTGCATTAGCTTAAGGTTTGGCAGATGATTGTAAATTATTATTATTATTTTTAAAATTTTTTTGTTAAAACTAATTTTTTAGATACAACTTATTTCTTAGTCTAGATATGCCTTTAAATTTTTGAAGAATTTTTGGACAGTTATACATCTTTGAAGTTAATCACCTCTACAATCTCATATGGACTGTATAGAAACTGAAGTGTCATAAAAATTATTAATTTATCTATGTATTTAATTATCTCATGTATTACATGTTTTATAATTTACATAAAGCATGTTTTTATACAAGTACCCGAAGATTTAGCCACAAATCAATTTTTTTTTTTAGAACTATATCCAGTCCCCCTAGATAAAAATCCTGCTTGGTACTCTCTCTCTCTCTCTCTCTTTCATTTTGAGGATTATAATTGGGAGTGGCTATGTGAATTAAGAAACAAAACCCATTCTATACTTCAGTGCCTGATATCTATCATTTTGTTATGAATATGAAGTTTATATGCACATTTTCCCACTAATTGTTGATTGCCTGTATGGTAGGGTTGCTTGCTCGGCAAAGGAGAGGGGAAATGCAGCGGTTGAATGAACAGCTGCGCCAAATCAATGCAGCTCTAAGAAGGCAAGCTAAGATTGAGTCCTATGCTCCTAGCTTGAGTTATGCTCCTGTTGGTGGAAGAATATCAGAGAATGAAGTAATTGTTGATCCAAAGAAGCATGAGTTGATTTCTCGATTGAAGACTGGAAAGAATTTTTTGAGAAACCAAGAACTTGAGAAAGCATTCATGGAGTTTAAAACAGCTCTTGAGCTTGCTCAGAATTTAAAGGATCCTACTGAGGAGAAGAAGGCTGCAAGAGGTTTAGGTCTGTTTGCATTCCCTTGGTCGTTAACTGCCTCCTAGGTTTGTTTAATAGAAGTGCTATGGCTTATGTCAAATTAGGAAAACAAACAAAAGGCATGTTATGGGATATTTAATTTTAGGGAAAAGGAAAAAAGTCCTACGCATCTAGTTCCAAAAAAGGAAAAAAGCCTGGGAAGGATTTTTCTCTTTTCTTTTATTGTTTTTATGGATAAATCGAAGTGTTTAGCCTTGGTTTGGATTGATTGTTGATAAGACCTTTTTCTCTTATCACTCATTGAGTAATCTCATTAATTGAAGCCCAAAGAATTGTTATAACCATTCTCAGGCAACTAAATGAAACCAATCATGTGCAACCTACTATGAGGTTCCTCTCTATTGAGTATCAAAATCACATTTTTTTCAAGATTTAAGAATACAAAAATGTTTAAATTGACTCTATTAGTCTTTCTAAGCATTAATTTCAGTCAAAATATGGTGTTCTGGATTTCTCAATTACGTTTTGTTATTGAGTTCTATGTGCTTCTTGAACTTTCTTCATTGGTCCATGTTTTTCACTATTTTCTTTTACTTCATATATAATTTCTTAGAAGTAGGTTCAACATTGTTTGTGATTTCTCTACAGTAGCTACCAATCTCAAGTTCTGATTCAAAGTTGATCTTTCAGGAGCCTCCCTGCAAAGGCAAGGCAAGTACCGGGAAGCCATCAAATACCATTCTATGGTTTTGGCAATCTCTCAGAGAGAAGGAGAGGACTCAGGAAACACTGAAGCTTATGGAGCAATTGCTGATTGTTATACTGAGCTTGGAGATCTTGAGCGAGCAGGGAAATTCTATGACAAATATATTTCACGGTTGGAAACTGACTAAATCGTTCCTCTAATCCAGTACATGTTCTTTGTCAATGATGTTTTGAGGTTGTAGTATTAGTTGAGTTTGCTGAAAGCTGGTCACCTGCATTTCCTTGTGGCATTTCATTTTTGTATCTATGTTAAAAGTCACTTGATGGAGAATATCCTCCCGAAATCCCTTTGGATGTCTTGGGGCTTCCATTTGTTTTTAAAACAATCTAGTTGTCGATTGGTATGCCCCATGATATGACAATCAAATCTGGATTTGCGATTTTTTTTGGAACAAAATATCAATCTGCCTTTGAATTTGAATTGGAATTTTGATTCAAGTAAAGAGCCTATTTCTCTTTTATTCTTGTGGTTGACTCACTTCTTTCAGATTGTTTCTCTTTATTAAGAAAGAGTATTGAGTTATGTATGACTTGTGAGCGAAATGAATATGTTGAGGAGATTTTTGATGGAATGTCTAAAACAAATATTACTGTTTGGAATTTCATACAATGCCAGATATATAGCGTGACTTGCACCAAATGCTAAAGCCGTGTTCCCTCATTGAGGTGGTGGTGTGGGGCTTGCTTCCAAGTGATTATCAAAAATTAAAAAAATATCCATTCTATAATGATTTTATGAGCTGAAAATCATTTTTGTGTTACTAATGTGTGCAGAGAAAACATTGCAAAAGTTTCTAAGGTTAGAGATGCATTGGATAATGTTGATGTTTTGGTACTATGCCAGAGATATCTATGTTATTTCCTGGGTTGTGGAAGAGTCCACAATTAAGGTAGATAACACAAAAACAATCACACGCAAGAATACCATAATTATTTGGTTCTTTTCCATGTGAGGTGCATCTATAGGCAGAGATGAACACCAACCATAGATAGAATACGAAAATTAGTGAAGAGAAAATCACTCAAAGCTCCAATACCCTCAAATAGGGTTGTTGAACAAACAAAGCCACTTGAACCCGACCTGAATAGATTTGACTTTCACTCGGTTCACTTAATAAATGAGTCAATTATAGATACAAATTTAAGCTCGATTATTAAATAAGATAAATGATAGTGAATCAGCTCCTATAAGAGAAATGGTACTTATGTATGACATGGCACAAACTGGCTACTTAGAATTAATTATGTTACTTTTTGAATATAAGTTAATGGGAAGACCAATTTGAAAAACATGAATTACCTAGAGAGTGGCACTATTTCTTTACTTTTTTGGATAGATAGTCGATGGGAAAACCTATTTGAAAAACATGAATTACCGGTTGACTGTCCAAATCAAAAAATTCTATGCTAAATTGAAATCGCATAAAAACTCAAAGATTAGGTATAAATTTTTTCCTAGGAAAATAGACTTTGAGGCACGTAGGGCTGTTTGAAATTGTATTAGAAAGCTTAAAATGTACTTTTAGTATCTAAAAGTTGTGTCAAACAAAAGCTTACATGTTTGGTAAAAAATACAATTTTTTTTTTTTTTTTTTTACTCTAAAAATGGCCAAAACGTATTTTTGTAAAAAAAAAAAAAATGAAGCTTTTGTCAAAAAACACTTTTTGACTTAAAAACTATATTTCTCAAATACAATCACAAACATACTCCTAACCTATAAACAAGTGCAAAGGCCATATATGGTGCGTGCTAAGTTAAGCGAATATAACTTGATCTATATAAATTGAAAAGGAAATTTAAAAGAAGTTATAATTAGTTTGATTTTTTTTATTTTTGTTTTTTAAAAGTGTTTGTTTGGGAAAAAAAAATAAAAAATTAAGAAGTTCTCCTCAATTTTCAAATACTAAAACCGCTCGATTCCTTTCCAAAAAAAAAAAAAAACAGCACTTCTTTCTTAAACAACACTTCTCCAAATAAGTTTTTAGATGTGATCCCGCCACTAAAGTACTTTAAAAGAAAAGAAAAGAAAAAAACCCACAAGATATTGTAAAAAATAAAACACTTTAAATAATGTCCCACACCCAGTGACGGAACTAGAAACTTTTCTCATATGCATGCTGCACTCTCGAAAACAATATGAATTTTAGGGATAGACGTATGGCATTTTAATTCATGGGTTTGGGGCATTACGGTCATATGCGTTTTCTTGTTTGAAAGGCCCAATGCATTCTTAAAAAATTTGGATTGTTTTTTACGGGTCTAAGCCAAACAAAAAATTGTGGACTACTTTCTTTTGAGCCCAAGTCTCAAATGCAAATTTTAAAAGTAAAATTAATAAAAAAAATTATAAAATCGGGGGTGGCCATGGCCCACCCATTATGTGCATAGGTCCGTCTCAGTGAACGACTAATAATACAATTGTTCAAGGGAATTAAGGAAACTATTGGAAGGCCTAGCTACCGACAGGCTTCCTGATGAATGGCTATCAAAAGCTAGAAGGTCTAGTGGCCCACAGCCTAAACAAACAAGAAGGATTTGAGCACATCCTTCCTAAGATATAACATCAAATAACTTATTCTTTATTCCCCTACCTCAACTAATTACAGTTTTTACTAAAAGTGTTTGTATGTAAGTTTTAGTTGCTAGAATCAAGACGTAATCAAGGGAAATTAAATTATTGGAGGGTCTAACTACTGATGGGCTTCCAATACCCACCCACCAAATAGCTCAAAAGGTCCGACGACCCACAACTCAAACAACTAGCAAAGATCCGAATGCATCATTTTTAAGATAGAACGTCCAATAACTAACAAGAAATGATAGGGATACCAAATCTTTTATTCATTGGAAAGAATCAACACAATTAATCAAGTGAAACACTACGGATACTAATAAATAAGTTACACATCATTTTAGTACATATCACTTAGTAAAAGATTTCGCGTACCCTTAACATTTCTCCTAACTAATTATTCATTCTATCAACTCAACTAATTATAATTTTTACTAGAAGATGTTCAACTGATCTCCAAATAAAAATTTGGGGAAAGTGCACATACCTCTTTCAAACTACTACCCAATTGACAATGTTTCCTCAAACTACTAAAAATTGTCAATGTTCCCCTAATGATGAAATTACTCTTAGTAAAATAAAAACAAAAATACTAAAACTTCTAAAAAAAACTTAAAACTAAAATTAAAAAAAATATATTCTAAAGGGTGGCAAATTTTAAATTAAAAAAAAAATTCTTTTTATAAGAAAAAAATTAATTATTTTTTTAAATTGAAATTTTTTGTTTTGTTTTATAAATAAAAATTTCTGTTTTAAAAAATTGTTAATTTTTTTAAAAATAAAAATAAAAATTTCCATTTTAAAAATAAAATTGTTTTTTTTTAAAATTTATTTTATTTTTTTTTAATTTCTAAGGGTATTTTTGTCTTATTGAGAAATATATAGGAACATTTTTATCTTTTTGCTAGTCTTAGAAGAGACATTGACAATATTTTAATAGTTTAAAAAGAACATTATTAATTTATTAGTAGTTTGAGGGAACATGTGAACTTTATCTTAAAAATTAATTGATGTGATAAAAAGATGAAAATAATTTTAAATTTTTTTAAAAGTAAAGATAATTATTTGGTAATGTAAAAAAGAGTTTGATTTTTAAAAATAAAAAAGGCACTCGAAAGTTGACAAAAAGGGAGGTAATCTGTCAGACAGCTGTACGACCATCCCAGCCTAGTAATGGCTGAGAACGATCCTCTACTGCATCAATGACCCGAGGACCATGACGCTGTCAATCACGCTCTGATCGCACAGCCATGGTTCATCAACCAGATTTAGGTTCCTGTCTCCTTAGAACTCAAGGATACAGAGGTACGAGCCTATAGAACAGATCCTGTTCAAGTAAGGTCGTACCCAACTAAGCAGAAATCGCGCCATATAAATAGCTTTTCTATTTCATAACTATTCGATGTGGGACGCGTGCGCTTCATTACTTAATTTACTTTTGTCATCTAGGACCCTAGGTTACTGTAAAGCTCTATGCGTGCATCGCCGATACTACTATAAAAGGACTTTATGCATCTCAAGGGATGGGGCTTCTCTGTAGCTTTGGAAAAATAGTAAGGAATAAATAATTAAGAGAGCTTAGCATACTAATTAAATATATCATTTTTTTATTAGTTTAATCTTTTGAAACAAGCAAGGATTTAACATTATATTAAAACCAAAGTTCTCAAATGTGTTAACCTTCACTTATTAAGAAAAAAAGTTTAAACCTATACGTGAGTGAGAGTGTTGCAATATTAATTAAATAAATAAATTTAAGTGATGATTTATATACATGTCCAAGATGTAATGCTTGACCAATGGTTACATGTCTTTTGCGAACAAGACAAAAAACGCAAATTGAGAATATCACATTAACAATTGAAGACGTGTGACATCCTAGATTGCGTCTTGTATATATAAACCTAAGCTGAATCAACAATTAGTATATTTGTGACTTGTGAGCGGCCAATGCAACATTAATGTATAATCTAAGTACTTCTTTCTTCCGTTACAACTAACGAAGGCTTTGATAAATAGATTCCAACAAAATGCCTTTTACTTTCTCCAAATGATTTTGTGTTGTAGGATGTTTCTAAACGTCAATTTTCGTAGATCTTAAATCTAGAAAATAAAAAGAAGAGTGGAATAAATCGAGGGCTGTTATTACTTGTAAATGACCACCGCCTCGGCTCCTCCTACAGGTCTTTTTTTTTTTTTTTTTAAAATGTATAAATATTAATTTAATAAATTGAGTTAGAAGAAACTTTATTCACCACTTCTGGGTTGTGTAACTTTTGGCAAAGATTATGATGTATTTGTTCAAATTAAGTTGGAACATATACTTTAAGGAATTTTATTTTTCTTGACAAGTAAAAACCAAAAAAGAAAATCTAAAAACGCTAACCTTTGATATAAATAAAGGTCTTCTATTGAAAAACTAGAAACCCTAAACCCTGCTCAATTTTCTATAATTTTTATTATTTTTTTAAAAAGCTCATATTATTAAATATAATGATTTTTGGGTTGGGAGACACTATGCCTAAAATTTATTTCACCGTTTGTTTTTATTATTGATTTTTGTTAAGATTGATTGGATTATCTATTTTTATTATTGAATATCAAACAAGTGATAGGCGATCGCTACTAGGATAAAACCCAAAAGAATTATGAGATGCAACCCATTTTGCTTGTGAGAATTCACAGTCATCCTCATTTGCTTCAGGAGAGAATGCACATTAACTTGTGCGGAATTATGCACCATTGGTAAATTTTAAAAGTTATTTTGTAGAATAATACGGAAGCATTTAAAACTTGTCATACTTTCAGCTGTCATCATTTTTAAAGTGATGTAAGAAAAATACAAAAGTAATTTCCAAAATTATTCATCACTACCAGATCAAATTCGGTGGCCAGCTCGAGATCAATTGATAAACATTTTGATTGACGAAAAGAATTTGGATGCATACTCACATAATTGTGCTGGATGGGTGGGGAATTGTGCAAATTATGAGACCGACCAAATCAACCCAAAACAAAATATACCACATTTTTAACACATACAACCATCAAACCAAAGACAAAAGTAGGGCTTAACTAAAGGGGATTGCCTGATCCATCTAGCAATCTTATGGAGGCTACCACTAAATGATCCTTTTTTTTTAAAAAAAATACTCCCCAGTTTTTTATTTATTTAAAAACACTTCTCAATTTACCAAATAATTTTTATTTTGTGGACTTTACAAATCTTTTTCAATTATAGTTAGGGGTATTACACTAGCTGATTATGAATTTGGCTTAGCTCGGTTCGGTTAAACTCAATTCAGTCTTAGTTTAAATAATAAAAGAATTATTTGTAAACACAAAAATTTGCTCAAAATATTAAACAATCCATATTTATATAAACTTGGCTTAAATAATGCTCGCGACCACGACTCATATAAGTTTGACTCGACTCATTTGACTTCAATCCTCAGTTCTTGTGTGTATGCATGCGTGAAATATGTGTATGTGAAATATTCTTAAATAAGGGAAAGGCCACCTTACACTCGTACCTAAACAGGATATACATACCGTTATGACCGAAGGCGAATAGGATAAAGAAATCCACAAACCTGGATAGCAATA
>NC_081547.1:11375847-11376020 GCF_901000735.1 Corylus avellana | reverse complement strand
TCAAACTTGTTTGAGGCGAGACCCACAGCGTCGAGGGAAAGTCTTGGGATTTTCTCTTTCTTTGCACCTTCTTCTTCATCATATTCTTCTTATATATTCTCTGCTTGTTATTGTATCTTATATTGTCTTCGATTAGTTAAATCAAGTTCTAGTCAGAGCTTTGGACCCAGGAA
>NC_081547.1:11370862-11375245 GCF_901000735.1 Corylus avellana | reverse complement strand
TTTATTTTTTATTTTAAATTTTTTGAATAGCTGAGAAGTTGTGAACTGAAGATGGTGAAGTTGACGATGATTGCTCGCGTTACTGATGGTCTTCCACTGGCAGAGGGGCTTGATGATGGCCACGATTCAAACGATGCTGAATTCTACAAACAGCAAGTCAAGGCGTTGTTTAAAAACCTCTCAAGGGGCGAGAATGAGGCTTCAAGGATGTCAATTGAAATTGGCCCTTATATTTTCTAGTATCCTTGTGAGTTTGTTTATGAATGTTGCCATGCCATTACGTTTTAATTCCTCTGTTCATGTATTACTTTTGAGAAAAATAGTTTTCCAGTATTGTTCCTGGTATGGTTTGGATATATGCAATATCTTTGTCAAACTTAACTCGACTAAGCCTCAATCCCAATTAAATTGGGGGTGGGGTTCAAACACAATGTGAATTATGTAGACTTAATGAGACTTGTAGATGAGTGTGTGTAGGGTTGTAATTGAGCCGAATATTGAATGTTCAAGTTTGATTTTAATTTTGTTTTGAACATGAGTCTAGCTCGAGCTAATTATCGAGCTAGATAATCTATTAAAACTCGGTACTGGTTCATTTACTTTTTAATTCTTGTGTAAATTCATAGTTAATTAATTATTGTTAAGATTTTATCATTTGAGTTAATTAGACAAATGAACTCAAATCTTAAACAATCCAATCTCGATTCTATATGTATGTTTTATAGTATATATATATGAATTTATTATACGCACATAATTACACTTATCTACATATAAACACACATATATCTATATCAAGACTCACAATCATCATAATTTAAGCTATATCTATTATATTAGGGAGATAATTCCTTTTATCTTTTTAAATACTTAAGATGTTCACATTACATAGTTAAATAATACTATAAAAATAATAAAAAGGAATTTATGTGAGTTATATGAGCTTATATAAGTTGAACAGAGTTTATATGAGTTTGGCTTGTTTAAAAATGAGCCTAAATTTATGTTCAAGCTTGTTTCGTTGAATAAATGAACCGAACTCGAGTTGAGTTTATATGAGTCGAGCTCGAGCTGTTTATAAACAACTCTGTTCATTTACAACCCTAAGTTTGTGATATTAAGTTCCCTGAGCTAAGTTGTTCAGTTCAAATGATTCTGCCCTATTTGACATATCTGAGATATGATGGGTGTGGCAGCTTTGGGTAGAACTTATGCTGTCTTTTCTAACATGTCCTGACACTGAAGTATCATAGTTGTAAAAACTTTTAGTTTGTGGAAGAGGCTCAGTTATAGTTCGTTACTCTTTACATCAGTCAAGACATTATATCATCTTTTTATATGATTGTAACACTTTAGTCTTACATTAGGAAGATTATTAGCTCACATAGAGTGTGTGGAATATAAAGGAGTTCATGTATGCTAAGTCTTACATTGCTTCCTTACTAGGTGAGACTGAACTTCATAAGAAATTTTAGAAAACTCCAATTGCAACTTGATTAGTCCTTTTAGAACGAGAGCGTAGATGTCGCTAGCGTTTTCCTTGGGTTGTTACAGTGATCCACTAAAATAATAATTTTTTATGAATGCTAGAATTATTTTAAGGTTACCTTGACATAAGTTCTTAGTTACATAATTGAAGGACGCGTTTGCTACTTGACAATGTGTGACCGTGCTTATCCTAAGAAACTTGCCTTTCAATACCTTGAAGACCTCAAGAATGAATTTCAGCGCGTTAATGGGTCTCAAATTGAAACTGCTGCCAGACCTTATGCCTTCATTAAATTTGGTGGGCCTCACTTTTCCTACATGGTCCTTTTATGTGCTTCATATTCTTACAGCATTGTTTTTGGTGCTTCTTCTGATGGGTTTGAGTTTTCCATTTCTTTTTATGTTTAAAAGACACATTCATACAGAAAACGAAGAAACTATATCAGGACACTCGTACTCAGCGGAATATTTCAAAGTTGAATAATGAACTCTATGAAGTCCACCAAATAATGACTCGCAATGTTCAGGAAGTTCTTGGTGTTGGTGAAAAGTTGGATCGTAAGATATTCCTTTTTTTAAAAAAAATAAATACTGAGATTTAGTTATATTGTTTTGTTCTTATATTTTTTTAAAGCTACCAACATAATGGAAATCTTCAAGCTAAGGCACTGTTAAATTCAGTAATTCATGTCTCTAGGATCAACATTTAATTAACGGGCCTGCAAAGAATATATAATTCAATGTCTTGGAGTGCCTGTATCTGTGTGCTTGGAAACCATGGATGTTGCTTTGTTTATAGGTGTTTGTAATTAGTCATGTAACAAGATAATATTACAAAAAGATTCACCATGGTCGACATAATGGTAGAGTGCAATAGATATTTATCCACATGTAAATGGATCTCATTTGTTATATTAGAGTCCTCATGTTGTGGTGTGAGGAGTGTTGAAAGCATAGTCAGACTTGCTTTAGAATTCTGGTAAGGCTGGTCTGGGGTTTATGAGCTGTGATCAATATTTTTTTGTTTGCTACTGTCTCCTACTGAATGTGAACTTATGTTTGTGACATCAAATTATATGGTGTCAACACAAAATTGTAGTTGCTTTTTTTATTTTTTTATAGATGCCACACATTTCTGTTTCTCTAGATTTTTACTTAATTTGTAATGTTCCTTCATTTTTGATAGATGCCTTTATTTTTTTCCTTCATAAAATATGTGTAGTGCATATTACAGGTCATTTAATCTCTTTCAAATTTTGATTTTGCAGAGGTCAGTGAAATGTCAAGTCGATTAACATCAGAATCTCGTATATATGCTGATAAGGCAAGAGACTTAAATCGACAGGTTAGTTTCATCTGATTAATGCATGAAATGCATGAGAATTATCCAGCTAAACTCTTTGCTATGTGGAGTCCTTGTGAGCATACTTGAGTGTATGACTGAAGTTGCAATCTGTTTGGCGCACAGACACACCTGTGAAGCCACATTTGTGTTGCTTACGAAACTTTTTTCTAAAAGAAAACTTCTTACGTAATTGGATTTTTCCCTTTATGATACTCCACAGCATGCAATTTTGCAACACAACTTTACCCCAACTCTTTGAGCTTTTTTTCATGCATCTCTCTCTCTCTCTCTATATATATATATATATATATATCCTCCAAATAGATATTGTGAGGACTCCCACTAGGGTATGGACTTTGCTTGGTGGTTTCATTGGCACTGGTTGGTTATTTGTGCCTTCAGCTTCATTGAGTCATTGTGCCTTATTTAGATGTGAATATAAAGATAAGATCCCAAGGGGTTGGCTCAAGTGGTGGAAGCCTTGGTCTTGAGGTATCATCCTTTTAAGGTCTAAGGTTCAATACCTCATAGGTACAAACAATCCCTTGAGGCCACACCCTCTAGTAAAAAGCTAGCGATTTAACTAGTTCTGTGTAGAAAAATTTCCGAGAGTGCGGTGCACGGGACAAAGGTTTACTCTGTAGGGATAGGTCCGAAAGGCCCTGCCTTAGAGTGGTTCCCCGGCATCAAGAAAATAAAATAAAATAAAAATAAAGAAAAGATCATTGTTAAGTTTTTTTTAGATGAGACATATACTTGACACCTTTCCAAATAAAGATTTCTGATGATAGAAGGGACTGTCTGACTATCCAGCCATCTATGACACTAAATTTACACAAGTATATGCATAATCATTAAGTAATTTCCATTTGACTTATCAGTTGTCTTTACTACAGAAATTTTCTTTATGATTTTGTCAAGTCATGACATTTTCTTTATTAGCGTCCTTTCGGCTGCCAAGTGTTCTTATAAGATTGAATTGTCGCTCTCATCTATCTTATTATTTTTGGAAGATGAAGTTTACTTATCTGCTTATGCATCTCTTTTTTAGGCGTTAATACGGAAGTGGGCCCCTGTTGCCATTGTGTTAGGAGTGGTTTTCCTCTTCTTCTGGGTCAAAACAAAGATCTGGTGATCACACTGATCATTCTGAAAACTGTTGCGGATTTCTCTGTGCTTCTTATGGCATTATAGTCTAGACTGTAAGAATTCAATATATAATTAAATGCTAATTGACAATAAATATAAGCAGCGGAATGAATAATTATATAAATACCTTTAGCCATGCTTTGCTCAAGCCAATTGAAGAATAGTTTCACAAAAACAAATCTGGAAAACAAAAAATATTGAGAGGTTCTTCTGACCTATGCCTACCAGTGAGTGCCAATTGATGGAATACACATGCCTTATTTATAGGTAGGTCAAAGGACCCTCAATTAGAGCTGTTACCTTAATTATTCCTCCCATCAAGGAATAAAAATCAAATCAATACAGCTAATTGATTCTATAAAAAATAAAATCTTTAATGAAATCAAATATTTGTTCCACAA
>NC_081547.1:11369556-11370800 GCF_901000735.1 Corylus avellana | reverse complement strand
AATTAAATCAGTAATTTAATTCAGAATATTTGATTTACACAATAAGCTTTAATTGGAATAAATTACTGAACACCGTAATTATATATATTTTATAATTACAATAATATATGTGATATAAGGGACATACTTTAAATGGAATTTCTTACCTAGACTCCATATCTTGTTGTCATCCACATATATACTTGAATTGTGTTTCAAAATGAACTCTTCTCTTATGTTGATGGATTAGGTTACGGAAAGTAGTCTAGTCGGTACCTTTAACACCAGATAAGGAGCCAAAATAGATTGATCGGAAATATGAGAGATGTTATTATTACTTGCTACTTTTTAATATGCTTCTCTTGACTATTACTCTACTGCATTGTAATACTGTAGAAATGATTGCTTTAACCTTTCTAATTCTAGCTGCATATTTTTTAGCTTTCATTTAGTGGCACAAAGTTAGTACTCTTCAACCAACTTGAATTTTATAAAGCTCTGCACAAATATTCTTACTATTTTGGTAAAGTGGAGGATCGTGATATGCTGTACCTGATTAGGATTCTTTAGAATTCTTAAGATATTCTACAATGTAAATTTCCTTCAATTCTGGGCATTGTTTTCAAATTAAATTGTTGGAAGTTTGCCATATCAGTATTCATCACTTTTAATAACTCAACATAAATAATTTTAATGTTTACTATATTTCACCACATTTTAAAAGTGATAAATGCTGATATGGTAACGTCTCGCCATTTAATTAGAAAATAGTGAGGAGGATTTGATGAGTTCAACATGATAGAATACCTTAAAGAAATCTGAAAAATCTTGATTCTGATGTACCCAATGGAAATTAAGGTTTGAGGAATGATCAGGTGGAGCTTTGTGATGAATGTATAAGGTCAATTTACTTAATCCATATCTATGAGACTATGACTCGCTACAAAAAAATGAATTTTTTGTTGACATGGGTTTTCTGACGGAGCATTTTTGACGTGTTTCAGGCGTTAAAATTTTGGGTGTCAGAAACGAAAAATTTCTGACGTGTCAGATGTAACACGTCAGAATTTTCTGACGTGTTAAAATTGTTTTTCTTTTTTCTGACGTGTCAAATTTTGACACGTCAGTAAATTTCCTGACGTGTCAAAATTGACACGTCAGAAATTTAAAAATTATGAAAAAATAATAATTTTTCTTTTTTTAATTAAAAAATTTAAAAAATTTTATTAAAAATTTTTCTTTTTTTAAATTTTTTTTGGAATTTT
>NC_081547.1:11347020-11369456 GCF_901000735.1 Corylus avellana | reverse complement strand
TATATATACATGTTGTATATATATACAACATATATATACAACATACATATATGTTGTATATACATATATACAACATATATATAGGGTTAAACTCACTTTACCCCGCTGAAGTTTCAAGAGTTTTTCAATTCGAACCCTAATATTTGAAAAGTGGCAATATACCCCCTTAATGTTTCAAAAATTTTCAATTCAGACCCTCCGTTACTAATTTTCGTCTAATTAGACGGAAATCATCCCACGTACGTCTCACGTGGGATTTTGATGCCCTCTATTCCAATTTCGCCCTCATTAAATCTTATGAAATTATGTAATTACCCTCATTTTCGTAGGTTTTAATACGGATAATTATGTAATTTCATAAGTTTTAATGAGGGCAAAATTGGAATAGAGGATATCAAAATCTCATGTGAGACGCACGTGGGATGATTTCCGTCCAATTAGACGAAAATTAGTAACGGAGGGTTTGAATTGAAATTATATATATATAGTAAATAATAAGAAATATTTGAAATTATCATTAATCATTATATAATCATATGGTATATCTACATAAGTTATTGTGTTATTTAATCAATGCATTATAATTAGATACTTTATTCTTAGAAACATATATCTCATGATCTTATATCTAAGATAGTATTAATATAGATTGTGAGATAATATGATCATATAATTTAAGTATGAATGTATGACTATTAGATTGTGAGGAATCTAGGACTTAGAGTTTCAACATTACCATTAAATTAAAATTAAATGATTAATAATTAAGTAACTAATGTGTTTCTTATAATTTAAATATTATAATCATAATTTGCAGTAAGTAAAAACTTATCAATTTTTACTTCCCACAAATTGTTACGTAAACAATTCCTCATATTACATTATGAGGAATTCAGGGGCTATTTTCGTCAAAGAAACCATCCCCGATCATAAACCCTCCCTCCTACTCTAGCGAGCTAGGCACCAAGGGTTTCGATTTGTCACCCAAGACAACGCCGGAGTTGCTCCCCGGAATCACTCAATCACGGTAAAGAAATTATCAGTTTTAACGTCCTTTGGTCTTCCTTATGAACCTCAATACAAGAAATGAAATTATTGACTGTCTAAGGCTTGTTTGTTTCAAGATATAAAATATTTTCGACATTTTACGATGTTTACGCACCAAAAAAATCCCTTACATTTTTCCCCTTCACTCTCACACTCAACCCGACATCTCCTTTCTCTTCCCTGACGCAGCTCTTGCTCTTCTTCCCTCAAGCAGCTCTTCCCTCACACAGCCACTCTAACTTTGAGAGAATCTCGTCTCTCTCGACTGCTACATCTCAGATCTCGCCTCTCTTCAACTTCTCCATCATTCATCTTTCGGCTTCTACATCTCAGGTACTTTCGCCTTTCTTTAGATATGTGTTTTTTGGTGGTTTGAATCTCTGTTTTGATGAAAAATAAATAAATAAATAAAGAAGAAAAAAAAACTAGCTTGATACATAAATTTGATATTTTTGGAGATTTTGAGTTGTGGTTCCTCTGCTTAGTGGAATTGGGGCTGATTTTGTTGGGTATAAGAATTGTTATTGTTGAGATTGTATATGCATGGTATTGATGTTCTCAGCATTGTTGCCGTCTATACCTGCATTTGCTGCCTTCTTGAATTTTTATGGGGATTGGGCCTATTGCGTGGGTGAGGAAGCTTATTGTTGGCATTGGGTTCCTCTGATTGGAGATATTCATGGAAGTGGTGTTCTTCAGTTCCTCTCTAGCCTTCAATGAATTGCAAAAAATTAGCTTCCCGATGGTTCATGGAGCGACAGTGATATTTTGTTTGCTTTTTTTTTTTTTTTTTGTTATGATTCCCCTCTCTAAATAGTTATTGGGCTCTAATTGTGCTTTTGGATTTCAGGCTCAAATTTATTTTGTAGTTTTATAGTCGGCATGCTGCACTATTGAAAATATATGCCCATATCAACGACTTTTGGCTCTGGTTGTAATGTTTTTTTTGGTCTTGGCTATGAGGGATGGTTTAACAACGGGTTAAAGACTGATGCAGTGGGGATTTAATGGAGTAGTAATATGCTTGTATTGTAGGAGTTGCATTGAGGGGAGGAATCACTTGTTTTTTGCTTGTGGCTTTAGTAAAAGGATTAGGAGGGAGGTTATGAAGAAGTTTTTAATCGATGATTCTCCTACTGCTAGGGAAGATATTCTAAAATGGGGATAAAAGAATGGAAAGGTAGAACCGTAGAAAGATGAAAGTTGTTTTATGCAAAATGGACTGGGATTAGGGGTGTTAAGAGAGCAAGTCGCTCGCGAGCGAACTCGAGCTCGGCTCACATAATCTCGGCTCGTGCTTGACTCAAACATTAAATGAAGTGTTTCGTGAACATGAATCCTAGCTCGAATATTAAAGGAAGCAAGCTCGGCTCGACTCGGCTAAACTTGTGAACAGCTCGTATAAGACTCATCTTGTTTATTAGGCTCGACTTGTATATTTTTTAATAAGCAACAAATAACAATATATAGTAAACATTACTCAATAATAATAAATATATTATATACCTTTGTTTTTTGTTATTTCTGCATATGTGTTTATATATATATATATATATGTGTGTGTGTGTGTGTGTGCACGCGCGCACGTGTTTATATATATATATATATATAAACACGTGCGCGCGCACACACACACATATATACACACAGATATATATATAAGAAATATTTGATATTACCATTAATCATTATATAATCATATGATATATCTTCATAAGTTATTGTTTTATTTAATCAATGCATTATAATTAGATACTTTATTCTTAAAAAACGTATATCACATGATCTTAGATCTAAGATAGTATTAATATAGATTGTGAGATAATATGATCATATAATGTAAGTATGAATGTATGACTATTAGATTGTGTGGAATTTATGCCTTAAAGTTTTAGCATTACCATTAAATTAAAATTAAATGATTAATAATTAAGTAACTAATGTGTTTCTTATAATTTATATATTATAATCATAATTTACAGTAAATAAAAACTTAACAATTTGTAGTAAGTAAAAACTTAACAATTTGAATTTAAATCATATATATGTCATGAATCGTGATCATGGGATAATAAAATATAAGTATATAAAAATTAATATTGACCCATATAATGATACAATCATATAAGTATATAAATGTTTACATATAAAATAGAATATATATTAATATTGACATTATATACTTGACCCGAGTTAAGTATTAACATTTTAACATATTAACTAAATAATACTATATATAATATGATAGTAGTGATTAGTGTGTGTGAGTGTGTGACATAAAACGTTTTACGTTGTGATTTAAAAAATACTTAATCTAAAATAAGAACAAAAAAAAAAAAAACGCGATTAAAAAAAACACAATTTTTTAAATCGTAATTATTGAAATTGAAATAACAAACTGACCCTAAATAATATTGCATAACACAATTTTTATTCCTAATTCCTAAATTTTGAATTTTTTTATTGAATTTAATGTTGGCCGTTGAATTTGATCTACTGTATATACGTGTAAACCAATTTGAAAGAATTATATGGTGCTCCACGTGACATAATAAGCTCATTAATCTAACTTTCTAAATTGAATAAGAAAGTCAAGATCCTAATAAACGGTCTAGATCATCTACTATACTTGCATGGAACCGGTCTCACTATCAGACGCACACAGAGGATTAATTCCAGGTGAATATATTCCAGGATTAATTCCGTAATGCGTGCGCTTTGTCAGTTGATTATCGCCGTCCAAAATGTTTTGATGATCTAATAACCGTTGGATGATATTAATGGATGACAACTATCAAGCATTTACTAAGAAGTATGTATATGGTGTAACAGAGGCCATTTCAAAATCTCTCAATTTCCTTTATTTAGTACATTTTGAAGGGTAGTGTTGTCCAAAAATTTTAATGATGGTAGTGCATTAAATGCAATACCCTTCAAAATACACTAAATGAAGAAAATTGAAGGATTTTGAAATGGAGAGGATCCTTTTTCGTAACAGAGACACTGTAAGCTTGCCTTGTTTGATCTAATCTGACGAGTAATATTAAATGTTGAAAACGTATATATTATCAATGAATCATATTGAACAAGCACACCAGATCTAAGTAGAGACAGCCACATGGGATAAGCTTTTTGGTAAAACCAATCAAACCTATAATATTTAAAATTTAATTATTTTTCCAAATCCAACGTTGCAAATTAGGGAACCCAAATTTAACCTGAATCTATATCTCTGATCTCTCCCTTCTCTCTCGACTCTCCTCTCACGGTCTCCACCATCCTCCTCGCCTCCTATCTCTGTTGCCGCCCCCACCACTCCCCCATTGCCCCCAACAGCAACCACCACCACCACCACCGCAGCAACCACACACCTCGACGCCTGGCTGAAGCTGAACGGCTCGTGCCCGGTTTCCAGGAACTTGCCGCTGCCAACCCCGCTGTCAACCCCGCTGTCCACGCCGCTCTCGGAGGTCGTTTCACTCTCGCAGTACGCCGTGGATCGGAGGCGGAGGAGGTGATAAGATTTGTGGGTTTTTCTTTTCTTTTTGGGTTTTTTTTTTTCTCCGTTTCTTCTTGGGTGGTGGGTGGTTTGGGGTTTTGCTGTTTGATGTGTTTGTTTGGTTGCCCAGAAAAATGTGTAAATATTTTTGGATAGATAGGTAGTGGGGTTTCTGTTTTTTACTGAATTATGGTTTGTGTTTGATGAAATTAGAGCAGAAAAAGTATCTAACAGATGGGTGTTGGTCTTTCACATAATATTGAATTCTAGGATTGAATCATTTTTGCCAAATGCATGTACATATACATCCCAAAATTAATCGAGCTTGAGCTCGAGCTCGACCAAAATAGACGAGCTCGAGCTCGAACAGGGTTCCAACCCTATCGAGCCGAGCTCGAGCAACATTTCTAGGCTCGTGTTGAGCTCGAGCCTGGCCTCAAAGTAGACGAGCTGAGCCCGGACAAGCCAAGCTCGCCCAACTTTACATCCCTAGGACTCAGGGGTGATCCAAAGAGAAAAGTGAGCTCTTAGGTTATTATGAATCTAGCTGATCATTTTGATCTTTTTTTTTTGATAAGTAAGCCGAGTTGTTTGTTAGTGTGTGAATCGGCATCTATCTTTTGAGTAGTTTTGTCTTGTTCATTATCTCCTGGGTCTGGCTTTAAATTGGCTTATATATTGGTGTCATTTTATTTTTTATTTTTTATTTTTAAATTTTTTGTATAGCTGAGAAGTTGTGAACTGAAGATGGTGAAGTTGACGATGATTGCTCGCGTTACTGATGGTCTTCCACTGGCAGAGGGGCTTGATGATGGCCGCGATTCAAACGATGCTGAATTCTACAAACAGCAAGTCAAGGCGTTGTTTAAAAACCTCTCAAGGGGCCAGAATGAGGCTTCAAGGATGTCAATTGAAACTGGCCCTTATATTTTTCAGTATCCTTGTGAGTTTGTTTATGAATGTTGCCATGCCATTACGTTTTAATTCCTCTGTTCATGTATTACTTTTGAGAAAAATAGTTTTCCAGTATTGTTCCTGGTATGGTTTGGATATATGCAATCTCTTTGTCAAACTTAACTCGACTAAGCATCAATCCCAATTAAATTGTGGGTGGGGTTCAAACACAATGTGAATTATGTAGTCTTAATGAGACTTGTAGATGAGTGTGTGTAGGGTTGTAATTGAGCCAAATATTGAATGTTCAAGTTTGATTCATTTAATTTTGTTTTGAACATGAGTCTAGCTCGAGCTAATTATCGAGCTAGATAGTCTATTAAAACTTGGTACTGGTTCATTTACTTTTTAATTCTTGTGTAAATTCATAGTTAATTAATTATTGTTAAGATTTTATCATTTGAGTTAATTAGACAAATTAACTCAAATCTTAAACAATCCAATCTCGATTCTATATGTATGTTTTATGGTATATATATATGAATTTATTATACGCACATAATTACACTTATCTACATATAAACACAAATATATTTATATCAAGACTCACAATCATCATAATTTAAGCTATATTACATTAGGAAGATAATTCCTTTTATCTTTTTAAATACTTAAGATGTTCACATTACATAGTTAAATAATACTATAAAAATAATAAAAACGAATTTATGTGAGTTATACGAGCTTATATAAGTCGAACAGAGTTTATATGAGTTTGGCTTGTTTAAAAAATGAGTCTAAATTTATTTTCAAGCTTGTTTCGTTGAATAAATGAACCGAACTCGAGTTGAGTTTATACGAGTCGAGCTCGAGCTGTTTACAAACAACTCTGTTCATTTACAACCCTAAGTTTCTGATATTAAGTTCCCTGATCTAAGTTGTTCAATTCAAATGATTCTGCCCTATTTGACATACTTGAGATATGATGGGTGTGGCAGCTTTGGGTAGAACTTATGCTGTCTTTTCTAACATGTCTTGACACTGAACTATCATAGTTGCAAAAACTTTTGGTTTGTGGAAGAGGCTCAGTTATAGTTTGTTACTCTTTACATCAGTCAAGACATTATATCTTCTTTTTATATGATTGTAACACTCTAGTCTTACATTGGGAAGATTATTAGCTCACATAGAGTGTGTGGAATATAAAGGAGTTCATGTATGCTAAGTCTCACATTGCTTCCTTACTAGGTGAGACTGAACTTCATAAGGGATTTTAGAGAATTCCAATTGCAACTTGATTAGTCATTTTAGAACGATAGTGCATATGTGGCTAGCGTTTTCCTTGGGTCATTACAATGATCCATTAAAATAATAATTTTTTATGAATGCTAGAATTATTTTAAGGTTACCTTGACATAAGTTCTTAGTTACATAATTGATGGACGCGTTTGCTACTTGACAATGTGTGACCGTGCTTATCCTAAGAAACTTGCCTTTCAATACCTTGAAGACCTCAAGAATGAATTTCAGCGTGTTAATGGGCCTCAAATTGAAACTGCTGCCAGACCTTATGCCTTCATTAAATTTGGTGGGCCTCACTTTTCCTACACGGTCCTTTTATGTGCTTCATATTCTTACAACATTGTTTTTGGTGCTTCTTCTAATGGGTTTGAGTTTTCCATTTCTTTTTATGTTTAAAAGACACATTCATACAGAAAACGAAGAAATTGTATCAGGACACTCGTACTCAGCGGAATATTTCAAAGTTGAATGATGAACTCTATGAAGTCCACCAAATAATGACTCGCAATGTTCAGGAAGTTCTTGGTGTTGGTGAAAAGTTGGATCGTAAGATATTCCTTTTTTTAAAAAAAATAAATACTGAGATTTAGTTATATCGTTTTGTTCTTATATTTGTTTAAAGCTACCAACATAATGGAACTCTTCAAGCTAAGGCATTGTTAAATTCAGTAATTCATGTCTCTAGGATCATCATTTCATTAACAGGCCTGCAAAGAATATATAATTCAATGTCTTGGAGTGCCTGTATCTGTGTGCTTGGAAACCATGTATGTTGCTTTGTTTATAGGTGTTTGAAATTAGTTGTGTAACAAGATAATATTACAAAAAGATTCACCATGGTCAACATAATAGTAGAGTGCAATAGATATTTATCCACATGTAAATGGATCTCATTTGTTATATTAGAGTCCTCATGTTGTGGTGTGAGGAGTGTTGAAAGCATAGTCAGACTTGCTTTAGAATTCTGGTTAAGGCTGGCTTGGGGTTTATGAGCTGTGATCAATATTTTTTTGTTTGCTATTGTCTCCTACTACTTGTGAACTTATGTTTGTGACATCAAATGATATGGTGTCAACACAAAATTGTAGTTGCACTCCTCTTATTTTTTATGCCAGTCTTTTTTTTTTTTTTTTCCCTTTATATAGATGCCACACATTTCTGTTTCTCTAGATTTTTACTTTGTAATGTTCCTTCATTTTTGATAGATGCCTTTATTTTTTTCCTTCATAAAATATGTGTCGTGTATATTACAGGTCATTTAATCTCTTTCAAATTTTGATTTTGCAGAGGTCAGTGAAATGTCAAGTCGATTAACATCAGAATCTCGTATATATGCTGATAAGGCAAGAGACTTAAACCGACAGGTTAGTTTCATCCGATTAATGCATGAAATCCATGAGAATTATCCAGCTAAACTCTTTGCTATGTGGAGTCCTTGTGAGCATACTTGAATGTATGACTGAAGTTGCAATCTGTTTGGCGCACAGACACACCTGTGAAGCCACATTTGTGTTGCTTATGAAAATTTTCTAAAAGAAAACTTTTTACGTAATGTGATTTTTCCCTTTATGATACTTCACAGCATGCAATTTTGCAACACAACTTTACCCCAACTCTTTGAGCTGTTTTTCATGCATCTCTCTCTCTCTCTCTCTCTCTCTCTCTCTATATATATATATATATATATATATATATCCTCCAAATAGATATTGTGAGGACTCCCACTAGGGTATGGACGTTGCTTAATGGTTTCATTGGCACTGGTTGGTTCTTTGTGCCTTCAGCTTCATTGAGTCATTGTGCCTTATTTAGATGTGAATATAAAGATAAGATCCCAAGGGGTTGGCCCAAGTGGTGGAGGCCTTGGTCTTGAGGTATCATTTCTTCAAGGTCCAAGGTTCAATATCTTATGAGTGCAAACAATCCTTTGGGGCCACACCCTCTGGTGAAAAGCCAGCAATTTAACTAGTTCTGTGTAGGAAAACTTCCGAGGGTGCGGTGCACGGGACCGGGGTTTACTCTGCAGGGGTGGGTTCGAAGGGCCCTGCCTTGGAGAGGTTCCCCGGCATAAAGATCATTGTTAAGTTTTTTTTAGATGAGACATACACTTGACACCTTTCCTAATAAAGATTTTTGATGATAGAAGGGACTGTCTGACTATCCAGCCATCTATGACACTAAATTTACACAATTATATGCATAATCGTTGAGTAATTTCCATTCGAGGACATTTATCAGTTGTCTTTACTACATAAGTTTTCTTTATGATTTTGGCAAGTCATGACATTTTCTTTATTAGCGTCCTTTCGGCTG
This sequence comes from Corylus avellana, assembly GCF_901000735.1. Classification (NCBI taxonomy): domain Eukaryota; kingdom Viridiplantae; phylum Streptophyta; class Magnoliopsida; order Fagales; family Betulaceae; genus Corylus; species Corylus avellana. The sequence goes on along the minus strand of NC_081547.1, from coordinate 11,360,401 downwards.
CCAAGTGTTTTTCTAAGATTGAATTGTCTCTCTCATGTATCTGATTATTTTTGGAAGATGAAGTTTACTTATCTGCTTATGCATCTCTTTTTTAGGCATTAATACGAAAGTGGGCCCCTGTTGCCATTGTGTTAGGAGTGGTCTTCCTCCTCTTCTGGGTCAAAACAAAGATCTGGTGATCACACTGATCATTCTGAAAACTGTTGCGGATTTTCTCTGTGCTTCTTGTGGCATTATAGTCTACACCCCAAATCTTGTTGTCATCCACATATATACTTGAATTGTGTTTCAAAATGAACTCTTCTCTTATGTTGACGGATTATGTTACGGAAAGTAGTCTGGTAGGTACCTTTAACACCAGATAAAGAGCCAAAATATATTGATCGGAAATATGAGAGATGTTATTATTACTTGCTACTTTTTAATATGCTTCTCTTGACTATTACTCTGCTTAATTGTAATACTCTAGAAATGATTACTTTAACCTTTCTAATTCTAGCTGCATATTTTTTAGCTTTCATTTAGTGGCACAAAGTTAGTACTCTTCAACCAACCTGAATTTTATAAAGCTCTGCCCAAATATTCTTACTATTTTGGTAAAGTGGAGGATGGTGATATGCTGTACCTGATTAGGATTCTTTAGAATTCTTAAGATATTCTACAATGTAAATTTCCTTCATTTCTGAGCATTGTTTTCAAATTAAATTGTTGGAAGTTTGCCATATCAGTATTCATCACTTTTAATAACTCAACATAAATAATTTTAATGTTTACCATATTTCACCACATTTTAAAAAGTGATAAATGCTGATATGGTAACGTCTCGCCATTTAATTAGAAAACAGTGAAGAGGATTTGATGAGTTCAACATGATAGAATACCTTAAAGAAATCTGAAAAATCTTGATTCTGATGTACCCAATGGAAATTAAGGTTTGAGGAATGATCAGGTGAAGCTTTGTGATGAATGTATAAGGTCAGTTTACTTGCTCCATATCTATGAGACTATGACTGGAAGATGGCTATTTTTGGATTGAGCCAAAATGTTGCAGCTTGTGGTTCACTTCATTGCACAGAATTTAAGTTGGTGGGCATAGTGAGCCACTTATTGCTCATATCTTGTCCATGGAGTAATGCTAGGATGAGGATTTTTATTCTTCTTGTGCCCTCTCAAATGTGAGGTGGCTTTTAAAATTATCAATAGATCAAAAAATCTAATAATAATTATCTCAAATTTAATGATGATTTTAAAAACAACATTACATTTGAGAGGACACAGAAGACAAGAGTCCTTCTTCTAGTATTACTCATTGTCCATGAGATCTAAGGTTGTAGAAGGCTTTGGTTGGGAGGATTGCATAACAAAGTAAAGCAATTCGTGAGCCTCCTATTTTCTTTTTGGCGTAAAGAGTTGTAGTTCTGTTAAGTGGTGGGGTAATATCTTTTTTCCTGATATACTCATTTATTAATATGTGAAACTTTGCATATCAAAGATTTTAAATAAAATAATATTAGATGATAATTCGTGAGCTAATAGTGATAATGATTAAATGAACATAATCTGTGCAAGCCCAGGCAGCAAGGAGAAATAATCCACATATTTTTAATGCAGATATTCTTTATTTATAATTTTAGTTTAATTCTAATTGACTTGAAGGTAGACAAGATAATTGTAGGGTAGACGAAGGTTGAGATTTGAGGACAATGGTTAGTTTCATATTTTATGTAAAATTAATAAGGCAATTTAGTATGTTCCATTGGAGTATATTTAGGGGTGAAAACTTGGTCCCGGTTATTGGCCAAAACCGGCAATCGGAACCGGGGTACCTGATTTTTGATTTCTGAAAATTGGAACCGAGTTCGGGTACCCGGTTATCTGGACCGAGTAACCTGTTTTCTTTTTTTGCATTTTGGGATTATTTTAGGTATTGAGCTTAATTTAACCATTTTGTGCCCATTAAAAAAAAAAAGAAAAAAAGGTAAAGTCCTCTTAACTCCTTCAAACTATCACTCTAATGACAATCTCCCTCCTAAACTATCAATTGCGACAATTTACCCCCCAAACTACCAAAACAATGACAATGTGCCCCAATGCTAATAAAATGACAAAATTATCCTTACTAAAATAAAAAAGAATAAAAAAACTAAAAAATAAATAAAAAAACAAAACGGGGGTGTCGGATTCACTACCGCCTGGCGCTTCGCGATCTGCCCCACTAGCCTGTCCCTGTCCTTTGTGTATGCCACCACCGATGGCGTCGTTCACTGCCCCTCCGCATTAGTCATGATCGTTGTCATCCCTCCCTCCATCGCTGCCACTGCCGAGTTCGTCATCCTCAGGTCGACCCCAAAACCCAGTTTGTGACTCTAAATTTAGATTCTTGCCCTCAATTTCATAACCTATTTAGGACCTTCCCTTAAGAAAGCTAGCTATTTTATAGAATAAAAAAGAAATCAAATGACCAGAATATACAATCTAAATTAACAATAAGTTAATAACCGTTAGCCACAAAAAAAGAAAAACAATAACACTATTGATGTCATAGATTTTCGAGTGGTGACGTGGCACGCCTTTCAGGAGGTGTTGAGAACTTCGAGGATACGTCTGGCTACATAGAAAGAACAACAGGGTCAGAGTCTCCAGTGGCTTCCCGGCGGGGAAGCTTCGATGCCTAAGTTAGAATTTGAGGAAAGAGTGTATAAACAATCAAAGTTTTTGAGCTAGGATTGTGCTTACCTTTGATCTAAGTTGAGATTTGTATTTATAGGCATGGAGTAGAATTTGTTTCCCACACGTCTCAGAATTCCTGTCCCTCGATATCTGTTTCGTAGTTATTTGATAAGGGTAGGGATTCTTAACCACTTTGTGATCTTAGTAACCTAAGATCCTAGGACAAGGGATAAGGCTTTTGTTTGAGTTAGATAACATTTTGAATTTGAATGGTTACCTATCCCGTTTATATATGGACAATTTGTATGTTGACAGCTGTCTATGTTGTAGAGAGCTTTTTCAAATGTGGGATAATGATCACCTGTTTTAAATTGAATACGTATATATTCTCTGTTGTGAAATGAGTGGTCTACCCTCGGCTTTTGACTATTTTGCTCCCGAGAAGTTGAGTCTCGGGCTCGGCGCCTGATACCTACGAGGAGTTGTCTCGTACTTGTGTCCAAGACTTCCTCGGTCTCCGAAACCTCCTCGGGTTAAGTTGTCCGAGGCCTTGTCGGGTGTGTTGTCTTGCTGAGATCGGGTTTGGGACCCATTTGGCTTTAAGAGCTGATCCATGACCCAACAAACACAATCAAATTGGGACTCCATCAATTATTCTGTATCCATCATCTGTACCCACAAAAAAAGAAACAAAATTTATGATTCACCAAACGGAAATAATTATATTACCGGGAGAGAATTGGAATTCCGGCAATCTACATCTTGGGTGAAGGACAAGTTGGAAATCCTAGGCCTCAAAGTCTCGGTTTCTTTTTGGGTTTGTTGTTGTTGTTGTTCTCTTCCATTGTCCATGCCCTTTCCCTGATGCTGAGAGACAACAAGGACGATGCCCTTTCCCCAGATTGACTAGAGTAGGGACGACAATGCTGGTGAAAGGGATTACTCCGGAAAGATGCAGTAGTGCCGAGGTCATGAATTTGGGTGGTGGAGGAGGATGCCATTTGGGTGAATTGTTGGCGGTAAATTGGGGACCGGATTTGGATTAGGGCCAAGCCACCCCTATTATATTCAGTGATGGCCGATCCACCCTCTAGGGGTGGCTCGCCATCCCATGCACCTGAGGGGTGCCACCCATGGGGTGGTTCGAAAGAACCACCTCTGTTATATATATATATATATATATATATAGATGTAAACATTTTTATTATATATCTAACCGTATGTTTATGTTTTCTTTTTTTATGCAGATCGTATCGTCGGGTACTCCTCCTACACGAGTGCAGTCTTACATCAGGACACACAAGAAGAAGGATGATCAATATCCAAATGATGTGGTATAGAGAGATGTGTATGCTAATCACCGAGATTTCTTGTGATAACTTATTTATGATTAAATTAAAAAGTTCACCATATCTATGTGGCAAACAGTACTAAAGGGGATTAGTATTCTATTTTTTAAGATTTACTATAAATTCTCAAGAAAAAATGAACTTTTTTCTATTCTAACGATTTACATTTGAAAATTACTCTACGTCCTATATATTCTCTATTGCTTTAAAATATTTAGGGCATGTTTGGATGTGTATTTGAGAGGCATAAAAATGTGTTTAACACTCAAAAGGTTCATTTTTTTTTTTTTTTTTAAAGTACTCGTTTGGTAAAAAAAAAATAATTTGAATGTGCTTTTAAGGACCCAACAAACCTAAAAATAATTAAAATGTACTTTTGGTAAAAGCTTAAAAATGAAGCATTTGCCAAAAAACGTTTTTTTTTTTACTTAAAAACTCTATTTCTCAAACGCAATCCCAAACAGACTATTATTCCCATTCTTCAAACATTCTACATCCCCTTTTTTTTATTTTTTTATTTTTATTGTTTAAAATATTCATTCATATATATTAAGGGAGAGTTTTTTTTTGGGGGGTTGATTAAAGATAAAGCATTGAATAATAATAATAATAATAATAAACAAAAAAAGCCATCAAGAAGTTTGAATGTGAACGGTCTTATCTCTACATGTTTAGTATATATTTTTTTTCGTCAATTATTGTGGCACGACCATCAGCCATGGCAAAATGATATTTTTCTAATCAGTGCTAACTAGTTATTTATTCTCAATAATTTGTTCATACATTTAGTTCGTAGATGGACCATGGATTTACATTGTGTACAATTTATAGCCACATCTTCATCAAAAATTTCACTGCATGAATCACATGGACGAGAGTCCTTAGTTCTTCGGACAAAATTGAGAGGGTGTTGGTGAAATTTCCAAGTAAACTTTCTTCCATACTTAATGTAGGGAGACCTTCCAACTGCACATAGAAGATGAGCAACAAAATCGCATTTTCACAGTAATAGAACCAATGGTTTGGATTTTTTTTTCCCACAAATTAGACAATAACATTTTTCATAATCATTTTCGGCAGTGTAAGTGAGCAAGAGGGGATGTGGGTCATGTTTATACCCAGCTTTGAGTGGGAGTGTTGCACATTCAAAGCCCAAGGCAAAATCGCATTCCTTACACACCAATGTGTCTCCTCTGCCCCTCACAAGAATTGCAATCTTGAACGGAACTTAGAGCAAGGAAAAGGGAATGCTTGTGACCCTCATGCTCAAGGGTTTTTGGAATTGAACAACATCGGACATCAAGATTATATCTACATTCAAAACATGCATAAGCGAAGCCATGGCTAAAACGACGACAAGCATCACATGATACGGTTTTACCAATTATAAATCCAAATAGGTAGAGGGAAAGTAGATGTGGGTGACTTAGGTGTCACTTATTTGAGGACAATCGAGCACATTTGCTATGGAGAAAGTAATTGCATTGCTGACAACTATAAAATGGGGCTGAAATTATAAGTTGCATACAACCTTCACATAGTTTATTATGATGAACCTCGACTTTGTTGCGGCTGAGGATTAAGTTATGTACTTATGTTCATGATCCAAATGTTTGAGCTCTTCAAGTTCTTCACCCTCTTCAAAGTCGATACCCTCCTCCTGTATGCTTGAGTGGTCTATGGTATCACTACTTGCTCCAATTGAATTTTCATGTGCGCATTCCAAGTGGGCTATGGCATCACATTGTTGACAACAATAACCTGCATAATTGAGGTTAATCTATTTATAGCAGATGTTACAAAATACATGCTGGTGGTGCTCCTTGATCACTTTACCAAGTGAATAGATGAGAGTGAGCAAGTGACGATTTGCCATAATTCTTATACTACGTGCCCGTCGCGTACATGCAGCGTGGGTAAAGAGTTGACAAATGTGACATACCTGGGGAGCGCTGTCGCGAACCTCAACACAGACTTCACAGGTGAAGTGGATCTCGTGAAAGATGGGAAAGAATTCATGTTGGTGACCGTCGTTGGTATTACTTCTCCAAATGGAAGCACATTCGGTGTCAATGTTGAATTTGCAACTATTGCACAGATCAAAGCTAAACCCATGAGCTTAAATCAAACTAAACTAAACATTCGTAAAGAAAAAGAGAAGTAAATGTTCACCTTTGAGATCAGTTGATCGATCAAACTCGATCGAAGCTCTAAAGATAGAAATTGAGAGCAGATGTGTGTGTATGCCTTGCAATCTTAATTTTTAATTTCCTATTTATTGCTAAGCTTGCGTGCGCATTAATTGAGACTCATTTCCTATATAATATCATTTTAATTTTACTCTTTCAAAAGCCTTGTCATGCAATGTTCTCTTTTCTCATTAAAAAAAAAAAAAGAATGTTGGGTCATGGATCATTCTCCTCTAAGGCCCAATGGGCCATGAGCTCAAGATCAAGTGAATGTGCAGATCTGTCAAGCCCTTAGTTGACTTAGCCCAAAGAGGTCTCGGGCCACCATTTCGAGATGAAATTCACTGGCCAAGATAGTCAAAGGCCAAAAGGCAAGTTCGTCATTCTACCATAATGATATAGTCATATTTTCTAGCTCTTAGATCATCTTGCTAATAAGATGACCGAGTCCTCCTCGGACTCCCTAACCGAGCATCGCGCGAAAGCTGTAACATTTGTCCCTTGATCTTCAGCTACTAAGATCACGGAATAAACAACCAACCTTATCCTTCTTTCAAATATTCACACAGCTGATATCAAGGGATAAGGTCCCTAAACGTGTGGGAGATCAAACTCCGCTCATGCCTATAAATACAAGTTACTAATCAATGCTAAGGTAATCGCAACTCTTGCTATCTAAGCTTTATTGTTGCTTACATCTCTTCTCTCTCAAATAACTAACTTAGGCATCGGAGTATCCCCACCGAGGACTATAATCCTATCGTTTCTTTCTTGTGTGCAAGGCCGACTTATCCTCAGACACCTCCTAGTAGAGTGTGCCATGTCATTCCTCGAAAAACTGTGCCCCAACAGTTTGGCTCCATCCATGGGAACTTTGAGATTTTCACCAGTTCTTGACAACAATCTGAAATGGTAACTATGCGTGCATCACAACAGCAGCTGGAAGGCCGAGCCGGGGTGCCCGATGCAACTACTCCTCCTCTAGACCTTGCCGAGTCCATGAAGCAGATGACTGCTTCTATGGACGCTCTAAAGAAGTAGAATGAGGAGCTTGCTACCAAACTCACAGCTGCTGAGGGCCGCAATGGCCGAAGAGGCGTGAGCGAGAAGAAAGGTGGGAGAAGGAGTGTGAAGAAAGGCGTGAGAGGGAGCGACGGGAACTCATCTGCCAAGGCAAGTAAATTGAAGGGAGTGCAAGTTTAGTTTATGGCAGCCGTCATACTACGGTACAGAATGAAGGTAACCATGAATGGTCCAATGCTGGGAATGAAGATGACCATGAGGAGTCCAGTACTGACAGGTCGGAGAGACCTCACCGTAGCAGATCCCATCATGACTGTTCTCATCGCAAGAGATCCCACCGTGACCGCTCTCATCGCGAGAGATCTCATACTCGTCGCAACGAGACCGACGTAAGTGCTGAGCTGGGAGACCTGAAGAGGAAGTATGCCGAGATGGCTGACAAGATAGCCAACGGGGAGAATGGGATGCTGGCAGAGGAACTCATGGATAACATTAACCTACCCTTCACATATAGGGTGATGAACTTCCCTCTACCCGACAAGTTCAAAATGCCTCATATAGACAAATATGATGGCAATGGAGACCCTAGTGAACATATAGAAGGCCTCCGAGCACACTTCATCCTCCACGGCACCCCAGATGAAATCTCATGCCGTGCCATTCCACTAACTTTGGTAAGGGCAGCTAAAGAGTGGTTCGCAAGACTCCCAGCCAAGTCTGTGGATAACTTCAAATCCCTAGGGTGCCTTTTTTTCACCCAATTTTTGGCTACTCGAAAGAGGAAGAAAAGCCTAGCTTACCTGCTCTCTCTAGTTCAAGGGAAGGATGAATCCCTAAAAGACTTCATGCTCGGATTCAATAAGGAGAAGTTATCAGTAGAAAATTCGAGTGAGTAGATAGTACTCGATGGACTAATGCATGAGGGAAGAGCCAAAGGGCCATTGATGGCCGAATTGTCTAAGAAAACCACGATGGTGACTCTTCGTCACTTTATAAATAAAGCCGACGAGTACATCAATCAGGAGGAAATGGTGGCGGCTCTGATGAAGTCCCAAGAGAAGGCTACTTGGCAAGAGGAGACTCGGCAAGAAGAGACTCGTCGAGAGAAGAGTAGAGCAACACTAGCAAGTTCCGGGAGGAAGCTAGAAAAGATCCCGAAGTGGCCGGACAACTCAACTCCTAAGCCAAGGAATGACTCTCAACGAAAGCTCAGCAAATTCACTCCTTTAAACACCAGCATGACTGAGGTGTTGATGAAAATCAGAAGGGACCCCAACTTCAAATGGCCAACAAGGATGAAGGGTCCCGCATCAAAGCGAGATCATACCAAGTTTTGCCAATATCACAATGAAGTCGGCCACTTGAAGGAGGAGTGTGTATCTCTTCGTTAGGAGAGATAATTCTTCATTAGAAATGGAAAACTAGTGAGGTTCTTGGCAGACTAAAGGGATTGAGGAAGAGACCCTCAACAACCCCTTCCGCTTGAGGGGAACCGAGATGCCGTTAGAGGCCGAGACCGAAGGCCAAGGCATGGTAACAGCCTGAGGGATGATCGGTATGTCGACCTAGCACTTAATCGGCAGGCTAACCCAAGGAATGGTCAGGGACTGAGGAAGAGACCCTCAACAACCCCTTCCGCTTGAGGGGAACTGAGAAGCCGTTGGAGGCTGAGACCGAAGGCCAAGGCATGGTAATGGCCTGAGGGATGATCGGTATGTCAACCTAAGACTTAATCGGCAGGCTGAGCCGAGGAATGGTCGGGATGCTGATCCTCCACCTCGGAATCATGATGTAGTAGGAGAAATCCTGGCCATTTCATGAGGAATAGCTGGCAGAGGAGAGTCTAACTCAGCTAGAAGAGCCCATGCCAGAAGGGTGCAGATCGAGGAGGTTCTCTTTCTTGAAAGGCCTACAAGGACCTTGAAGCGAGAGCCCATGGTTTTATCATTCACTGAGGAAGATACAAAGGGAGTAATGATGCCCCATGATGATGCATTGGTGGTAACTGTGACTGTGGCCAACCATTTGCTCCACCGAATTTTAGTAGATAATGGAAGTTTGGCTGACATCCTCTATTGGCCAGTTTTCAAACAGATGGGCATTGATCATAGTAGGAGAGCAAGTCCAACCTATCGGAATTATCTCACTTTCTGTCACAGCAAGAACAGCTCCCAGGCAATCGACTGTTATGATAGATTTCTTGGTAGTCGACCGACCATCTGCTTACAACACAATAATCTGTCAGCCAGCCTTGAATAAGTTGAAAGCAGTAACCTCAACCTACCACTTGAAGATGAAGTTCCCAACAGAGGAAGGTGTCGGAGAAGTCAAGGGTGACCAAACTGCAGCAAGAAAGTGTTACATAACTTCCCTGAAGAAGCCTTTAGAGGCTACACCTTTGACAGTGAGTACCGTGTGGAGTAGAAAGGAAGGTGAACCGAAGGGCGAGCTTGCTGAGACGTTAGAAGACGTGGTAGTAGCAAACGGCAAAGTAGTGAAGGTCGGTTCTCAACTCTCCTCGAATGTTTGAGAAGGCCTTATCACTTTTCTGAAAGCGAATTTGGAGGTATTTGCGTGGACTCATGAAGATATGTCTGGCATTAGCCCTAAAGAAATACTCCACCAGCTCAATGTGGATCCCAGTGTAAAACTAGTGAAGCAAAAAAGAATGAAATTCGCTCTTGAGCGAAACATGGCGATGGCCAAGGAAGTGGAGAAGCTGCTCAGAGCTCGGTTTATTGAAGTAGTACATTATTCTGATTGGTTAGCCAATGTAGTATTGGTTAAAAAATCCAATGAGAGGTGGAAAATGTGTGTAGACTTCACCGACCTCAGCAAAGCTTGTCCAAAAGACAGCTTTCCTCTCCCTTATATTGATGCACTGGTCGATTCAACGTCTGGGTATGGTTTACCCAGTTTTATGGATGCTTTTTCTAGTTATAACTAGATCTACATGCACCCTGAAGACAGAGAGAAGACTGCATTTATCACCAACCGAGGCTTGTACTGCTATAAGGTCATGCCCTTCGGTCTAAAAAATGCAGGCACGACATACCAAAGATTGGTAAACAAAATGTTCCAAGAGTAGATCAGGCGGAACATGGAAGTATATGTAGATGACATGCTGGTCAAAAGCACGTTGCCATAGTATCATACAACTAACCTACATGAAACATTTTAAACGTTGAAAAAGTATTGGATGAAGCTGAATCTTGCAAAGTGTGCGTTCGGAGTGTCCTCTGGAAAGTTCCTCGGCTATATGGTGTCAAACTGAGGAATTAAAGCTAACCCAGAGAAGATCCAAGCAGTTTTGGATATACAGTACCCTAAGAATATGAAACAGCTCAAACAATTGACAAGTAGGATAGCAGCCCTTAATCGATTCATTTCTCGGTCCACCGATAAGTGTCTGCCGTTCTTTAAAATCCTGAGGAAGGCCTTTGAATGGTCTGAGGAGTGCGAGGAGGCTTTTGGGGAACTAAATAAGTATTTAGTCAATCCACCTTTGCTCAATCGAACAATCCCAGGAGAAGTATTGTATTTATACTTGGCCGTCTCTCCAACAGCAGTTAGTGCAGCCCTTGTACGAGTAGAAGAGGGGGTGCAGAAACCTATATTCTTCATTAGCTGAGCATTGAAAGGGGTTGAGGAGAGATACCCCCAGCTGGAGAAGCTGGCCTTCGCTTTTACCATAGCATCTAGGAAACTTTTTCCATATTTTCAAGCTCACACGATAAGGGTTCTCACTGAATACCCTCTCAAGAAGGTGTTGCGCAAACTAGACTTATTTGGTAGACTAGCCAATTGGGCGATTGAACTTGGAGAGTTTGATATCGAATTCCTTCCTTGGAACTCCATCAAGGGTGAAGCCTTGGCGCACTATCTGGCAGAGTTTACTAACTTGCCAGATGCTACACAGTGGCCGAAGGACGAAACTTGGATGGTTTATGTGGATGGGTCATCCACAAGAAGACATGGCGGAGCTGGGGTAATACTAATCACCCCATAAGGAGAAGAGTTGCACAACTCCATAAGGTTGGAGTTTAGAACTACCAGCAACGAGGCCGAGTACGAGGCCGTGATAGCTGGACTTGGCCTAGCTCGAAAGATGGGAGTTGAATTCGTTGAACTACGAAGCGATTCTCAAGTAATTATAGGGCACATCCAAGGGGAATTCGAAGCCAAGGGAGATAAAATGATGCTGTACTTATCAAAGGTACAAGACTCACAGAGTTCTTTCAAGAAGTTCTGCATTGTAAAAATCCCAAGGGAAGAAAACGAAGGAGTAGACCATCTTGCTCGGATTGCATCGACCGAGGAGTATGTAGGAGAATCCGAGGAAATAATTCAAACCCTGTCTTGACCTACGATAGCTAAGGAGGTCTCGGTCTTAACAGCAGAGGTGGTACAAGAATGGCAGAAGGAAGTGGTGGAGTATCTGGAGAAAGGGATTCTCCCTAAAGGAAAAAAGTCAGCTATCCAGCTGAGGAAAAAGGCTGCTAGATTTACCTTGGTAAATGGAACCTTATACAAACAAGGTTTCGTGTTACCACTTCTTAAGTGCATTTCCAAAGAATAAGGTAATTATATACTTTGTGAGATTCACAAAGGTATTTGTGGAAATCATTCAGACGCAAGAATGTTGGCACACAAGGCAGTCCGAGCAGGCTTCTATTGGCCTAATATGACCAAGGACTCGGTAGAGATGGTCAAACATTGCAACAAATGCCAACGTTTTGCCAACATTACTAAACAACCCCCCGAGGAAAGGGGGGTGTTCGGTTTGCAGTGGTAGTTGTGGATTATTTCATGAAGTGGGTGGAAGTGGAAGCCCTAGTGAATATAATAGCTAAGAGCATAGAGAAATTCTCATGGAAGAATGTCATCTGCCGATATGGCATTCCACACTCATTCATCACGGATAATGAAAAGCAATTCGACTACGATTCATTCAGGGAATGGTGTGCCAAACTTCTTATAAGAAATTACTTCTCGTTCCTTTAGCATCCCAGTTAAGTACTAAAATATTCATATTTTCAGCCCTTAACTTGCATGTTTTAATCCTTTGGTTTTAGTTAATTAGGTCATTTTAATTCATTTTTGTGTTTTCCACACTTTTGTAGGCTTTTGAAAGAAAATGAAGTAAATCTAGAAGATTTGGGCTCAAAAATAGAAGATGGGAAAAATGGGAGCCCCTGACACTGCGATCGATCACAGGTTCCCTGCGATTGAGCGCAGTACTAGAGAAGACAAAACACAAATCAGGCCATGAGCGGTCGAGCGTACAATAGAAGAGGCTCGATCGCAGACCTGCGATCAAGCGCACACAGGTTGCGATCGATCGCACCCATGCGTAGGAGACACATCGAGCTGCGGCCATGATTCTAATATTTCCATATTGGGGTTTTCCAACTCCCACTTGTAAAAGGTTTTGAAACCCTACGAAATTCTTAGGTTTACTAGTTTGTCAAGAAATTCTAAAGCCTATAAATAGACCCTTAAGCCTCTAGAGTAGAAGAGGGCTTTGTAAGGAGAAGAATTGGAGCTCTTTAAGTTCCAAGTTTCGGGTTTATTCTTTTCCTTTTTCATTTTATTTTATTTTATTTTATAAAGATGTTTAACATCAACTCTATGTGTAGCTAATTTAATTAGTAGGGCTAAATTGAAGTCCTAGTTATGTTTTGTTAATATTCAATATTGGCGCCCTTGTGATGATCATGTTATGATATCTAACTTGATTAATACCTAGTTTTATGAATTCCTCATATGTGTGTGCCTGATCAACATGTGCATGTGGTATGGACTAGTTAGTTAAATCAATTTGGATGACCGAGTCCTGGGTTTAACATAAGTAACAAAAGTCATTCACACCGGGTTCTTGAGTTAATCAATATGGGGAACCAGGAGTATACGCCCATGCCCTAGGCCTCATGTGTTTGTTGATTTCCATAGAACATATGCTTTTCTAAAGAACAAATTAGTATATATCATGCTAAATCCTTTAGGAAAGAAAAGAGTCAGAGTATACACCCATGCCTAACTCGTTGCTTAGAGAAATCTATAGCTTAAGGAGTATACACCCATGCCCTTAGGTTGACAAACATTAGGTAGACATAACTTGATCAAAACATTGGCATATTGATATATTAG
>NC_081547.1:11338532-11346920 GCF_901000735.1 Corylus avellana | reverse complement strand
TAGAAAGCTTAAGGGAACCAAACATTGCACAACCTGACCAAAAAAAAAATGAAATATGCCATTGTTGTTCATTCTAAATAGGGATTTCAATGAATTTTGAGATATGGAGACATTGCATATTGGAAAGATTTGGAAGCCTCATAATTTAGTGCTAATTCACTTTACACTGTTTTCAAACTTGTGATGTTTTAGCATGTCCACTGTAAGTAATTGCACTTTGAGATTCCAATTCATTGTGAAGATGGAGTTCATCTTTTTAAGCTTGCTAATGAATGAAAATCATGATCTTGAAGTGATGCTTTAATTTTTGAAATAACATGAACTGTGCATGATGTTTGTGGGTAACATTTCTGGAAAACTCTTATGAGACTTCACTCGTCCTCTAGGGAATTCTTAGAGGTTTAAAAGGCTTGTTGCATATGCTAAATGCAATCGTACATCCCACGAAAGATAGATTTATCTTTTTGTTTTTAGTTTTCCATTTAATTTTTAGCTTTGTATTGCTAAGGGACTCGTAATATGTAAGTTTGGGGGTGTGTTAAGTGCTAAAATATTCATATTTTCAGCCATTAACTTGCATGTTTTAATCCTTTGGTTTTAGTTAATTAGGTCATTTTAATTCATTTTTGTGTTTTCCACACTTTTGTAGGCTTTTGGAAGAAAATGAAGTAAATCTGGAAGATTTGGGCTCAAAGAGAGAAGATGGGAAAAAGGGGAGCCCCTGACACTGCGATCGATCATAGGTTACATGCGGTCGAGCGCATTACCAAAGAAGACACAGCACGAAGCAGGCCATGAGCGATCGAGCGCATAACAAAAGAGGATCGATCGTAGACCTGCGATCGAGCGCACACAGGTTGCGATCGATCGCACCCGTGCGCATGAGACCCCTCAAAGCTGCGGCCATGATGCTAATATTTCCATATTAGGGTTTTCCAACTCCCAATTGTAATAGGTTTTGAAACCCTACGAAATTCCTAGGTTTACTAGTTTGTCAAGGACTTCTAAAGCCTATAAATAGACCCTTAAGCCTCTAGAATATGTATGCTTGTACGGTGAAGAATAGGAGCTCTTCAAGTTCAAGTTTCGGGTTTATTCTTTTTCTTTCTTTTCTTTTATTTTATGAAGATGTTTAACATCAACTTTATGTGTAACTAATTTTATTAGTAGGGCTAGTGTTATATTCAATATTGGCGCCTTTGTGATGATCTTGTTATGATATCTAACTTGATTAATACCTAGTTTCATGAATTCCTCATATGTGTGTGCCTGATCAACATGTGCATGTGGTATGGACTAGTTAGTTAAATCAATTTGGATGACCGAGTCCTGGGTTTAACATAAGTAACAAAAGAATCCACACCGCGATTCTTGGGTTAATCAACATGGGGAACCGGGAGTATACACCCATGCCCTAGGCCTCGTGTGTTTGTCGATTTCCATAGAACATATGCTTTTCTAAAGAACAACTTAGTATATACCATGCTAAATCCTTTAGGAAAGAAAATAGTTAGAGTATACACCCATGCCTAACTCGTTGCTTAGGGAAATCTATAGCTTAAGGAGTATAAACCCATACCCTTAGGTTGACAAACATTAAATAGATATAACTTGATCAAAACATTGGCATATTGATATATTAATTAAATATAATTAGTGGTGGATATCAAAGCCATACCTTTTTATCATTATCAATTTAAATCCAATCTTTTGTTTATTTCACTTTGGGAATTTATTTTAGACAAGATTCAACAGTCCTCGTGGGAATGACCCCATATTTGCACACTATACTACTATGTTGACCTCGTGCACTTGCGGGTAAAACATCAAGTTATTTGCCTAATAAATTAGGTGGATAATTGAGACAACAATCCCCAGGCAAACGGGCAAGTTGAGATCACTAACAAGTCAATCTTCAAACTTTTGAAGAAGAAACTTGGTGACCGAAAAGGAGAGTGGGTAGAAGATATCCCAGAAGTTCTATGGGCTTATCGGACCACAAAGAGAACTCTGACCAAGGAAACCCCCTATGCTCTAGATTTTAGGATCGAGGCAGTTATACTTGCCGAGGTAGGCTCGGGCAGCTTCCGAGTGGAAACCTTCTGGCCTGAGAGTAATGATGAAAGCCTACTGCTACATCTGGATCTGCTACAGAAGAAGCGAGATCAAACTCAAGTATCCATATCATCATACCAGGAGAGAGTAGCTTGGTATTTCAACAAGAAAGTCAAGCATCAAAGCTTCAAAGTCGGAGATTTGGTCCTGCGAAAGGTTACCATCGCCACCAAAGATCCAACCGAGGGCAAGTTAGCTCCCAATTGGGAAGGGCCTTACAAGTTGACCAATTGCCGAAGAGCAGGAGCTTACTACCTTGAGGACTCCGAAGGAAAAACACTCCCCAGGCCATTGAACGCCGAGCATCTTAAAAAGTACTTTGTTTAAATTGTAATTTCGTAAAGAGATTTATTGTTATTCTGATTTATTTCTTTTCTTTTATGACTTATTTCATCGAATAAAAATCTCCTAAAGTTGCACCACTTGAAAAGACTATTAACCCTCAAAGTATGAAGTTAGAGGCACCTCTCAACTTACTTCTCGGACAGGTTTCCGAAGGTAGTTAGAGAGAGACAGTCGAAGAGACTATAACTCACCTCTCAACTTACTTCTTGGACAGGTTTCCAAAGGTAATCAGAGAAAATAGTTGAAGAGACTATAACTCACCTCTCAACTTACTTCTCGGACAGGTTTCTGAAGGTAGTTAGAGAGAGACAGTCGAAGAGACTATAACTCAGCTCTCGACTTACTTCTCGTATAGGTTTCTGAAGGTAGTTAGAGAGAGATAGTCGAAGAGACTATAACTCACCTCTCAACTTACTTCTCAAACAGGTTTTCGAAGGTAGTCAAAGGAAACAGTCGAAGAGACTATAACTCACCTCTCAACTTACTTCTCGGACAGGTTTCCGAAGGTAGTTAGAGATAGACAGTCAAAGAGACTATAACTCACCTCTAAATTCACTACTGGTTCACCTCATTACTAACCACTTGGACAAGCAGTCCAAGGGGATCTTCTCAATTAAACTCTTGGATAGATATCTGAGGGGGGTTGGAACTTAATGATTAAAGAAGTGATTACTAAGTTGATTACTGTTTTCAAGTTCTCCTCTAACTTGCAAAAAAAAAAAAGAAAGGACAATATTATCTACTGCACAGAAGTAAAATAGTCTTTCATTGCTGTAATATATATATATACACACACAATCAAACCCTTTTTGGGTCAGTATGCTTAGGTACCTCAGTGGTAACAGGTACATTGGTAGGGACTTGAGGCTGCGCTTCTAGGCCATTGCCTGAGAGCTGGTCTGTACCTCCAGGAGTATAGCCAAATTCAAAGGTCCCCTTAGCATCTGGCATTTGCTTCTGTCCAAGTGAGATGACCTGCTCAAGGGCTTCATTGGTAAAAGGCAGATTATCGTCCTCCGCGGTATTGAGGTCTATAGAGCAGGAAGGATCCTAAGCCTGAGCTCGAAAATTCTCGAAACCGAAGGTAATCCCATCTAACCAAGCATTGTCGTGTGTCCAGGCGGCATACGACAACTGATTCTCATACTTACGAGCTCGGTCATCGGCTTCTCGCAGCTGAAGCTCGGTTTTTCAGAGTTTATCTTTAAAAAACTTCCTCCTTTCCTCAATCACTTTTCGAGACGTGCAAGCATCCTCAGTCGTTGCCCTCTGAACGTTTCTCTCGGCCTGAGCCTCTCGGACTTCTTTCAAGACCTCAGCAAGTCTCTCATTGGGCCGATTTTGATCCTCCTTTAGTATGGAATTTTTTTTTAAAAGGACGACCATTATCGGCCCGAAGAGCCTCCACCTCAGCGGCCAGATCCGTAAGTTTTTTGTCCACTATGGCCCGAGCAGCTGTGGCCTCGGCAGCTTCACTTTGAATAGTAGATTGTTGCTGACCAACAGCCAGAAATTCTGCATCTTGTTGGGAAATAACTCCCCTTAATTTTGTATTTTTGGCCTAGAACTCCGACAGTTTTCGCTCTAACTCCACAAATTTGGCTTTCAAGTTGTCGGACTCCTCAGCCGAATGTTGTGTAACTTTCATGAAGTCGCAGTAAAGAAATAGTGAGCTCATCATGCTCTGAAACAAAAGAAAAAAGATTAGTACATACAAAGCAATGCAAAACAATTGAAGAAATGATACTTACAACAAGCTGATAGTAGAGGCAAGCCTCCACCATGGCTCAGGCGGTGTGATCATGTGTCCCAGTCAATTGGCCATAGGGTACCAGAGCCACCAAGGCAGAGAAAGGATTCCCTAGAAGATCACCTCTGAGTTTAGTAAGGGGATAACCCACCGACCATCCAACGCTGGGAGGTTGCACCCTAGACTCGCTCGCAGCAAAATTGCCTTAAACTGCAAACTCCTGCACGTCAGGAGTAGTTATAGCCCGAGCACCACTCGGGCCAGGTACCTGAGAGTTGGCATCCGCTTGCACCTCTTTTTGTGTCTTTGTAACCGACGATCTTACCAATTCGGCTACAGAAATCATAGGCTCGAGCCTTTCATCGTCGTTCCCCATCGAGGAGTCCGAATATACCTCCATCGCAACCTCCTCCAAGATGCGTTTGATGTTCGAACCCGAGTGAATAGGAGTAATTGACTCCACATAGATTACAGGAGTCAGGACATTGGCAGGCTCGACTAAAGGAACCGGTGGAAAGGGGGCAAGAGAAATGGGCCAGCAGTAGGCACTAGCCGGACGAACAACAGGCTACCAAAAGTTGTGGATTGTTTTTGATATCATGAGAGGCTAAATCTTTCAACTAAGGTTGAAGATGAAGCTTCGTCATTGACAAACTCATGTATTCTCGTATTTTGTTTATACAATTTTGACTTTGAATAAGGATGTTGTAGATTTTCATTCAATTAGTTGATTTATATCTTTTAATTGAATGTGATGAACTATTATGTGTTTGAGTTGGATATTTGATGTGTTTCATCCTTTGAATACATCGAATCATTCGATTGAAATCAGATATCTGTTGTGATTCGTCAACCAAACGGATACATAGGATGATTTAATTTCAAATCGGATATTTGTTGTGATTTGTAAAAATGGGTGGATTCATTGAATGATTAAAACTAAACATCGAACAATAGTTTGAGCATAATAGTTTGTCGATTGTAGGAACAAATACGAGAATATAGAGTTAAGATTTGGCGAAGTGAATTCTAAAACCTTAGTGTTCTTTACCATTTTATTTCATCATTTTCTTTAGTTTATGTTTTATTTTTGCACGACAAAAATCACGAAATTCGGAATTAGGTTAAAATAGAGTTGGTTTAAATAGAAATTGGTTTACACAACACAAATCCCTGTGGATCGACCTCACACTTGCACACACGCTATATTGCACACGACTCGTGCACTTGCGAGTATAATTAAATTTGTACATCAAATTTTGGCGCCATTGCCGAGATTTGTTTGTTTGTGAAATTGATTTTTATTTGAATTGATTTTATTTTTCTACTAGTTATTTTCTTTTTGCAATTTTATTTTATTGTATTTGTTATTGTTTTTGCCATTCTGATCTAAGAAAAAAAGAAAAAAAGTTTGTTGTTTCTATTTTTTTTCTTGCTGCAGTTTCGGAGAATTTCAGTTTTTGTCAGTACGCTCAATCGCACTCCATCTGCAATCGAGTGCACTCGAGCTTTTTCAGCAAGCAGCCTACGTGCCTTGATCGACTCTGCAAGTGCGCATGAGCGCACATCTATGCTCGATCGCATAGTTCCTGCGCTCGAGCGCACCACCAGAAGCAGCTAAGCACATTTTGTTTTTGTTATTGTTTTGAAATTTCTTTTGTATATTTGTGTTGATAGTTAGTTCTATTTTTATTTATCTTTTGTTGATTGGTTGTGTCCTTTTTATGATAATTCATTGTGGTTTAGTCAGTTTGTTTGAGCACTCGAGATTGGTATATGCTTGGCCGGAGATCCCTGAACTTAGATTTGACACCTTTAGATCTCGACATTGATAGAACTCTTAAGAGAACTCGGAGAGCACCTGTTGAGAGTGAGGATAGAGGTGAAATGGGAGACCAACAAGGTAATATACCCCAGAATATGGAGCAACCTAGGGGTGAACATGAGGATGCTAGAGCTGGGAATCCCGAGCAAGCTAGAGCTTGGAATGTGGACTTCACTACATCACTTAGGGAGTTGTTCGCACCTGTGGACTTGACTACATCCCATTCGTGTATAGTGTTGCCACCAACCAATGCTACTCATTTCGATTTGAAACCGCATGTCATCCAACTCCTACCATCGTTCCATGGCCTAGAACTTGAAATTCCTTACAGTCATGTAAAGAAATTCAAGGACATATGTGCCACTTTCAAATTTCAAAATTTTTTCGAAGAGTCTGTCCATCTCAGACTATTTCCTTTCTCTCTCCACGACAAAGCCCGGGCAAGGTTGGATTCCAACACGCCCGGATCCATTACATCTTGGGAAAGCTTGTTAAGCAAGTTCTATAACAAGTATTTCCCAATGTCAAAGGTCAATGAATGCAGAAAGGAAATAAGTTCCTTCACTCAAGAGGAGGACGAGAAATTTTTAGAGTGTTGGGAAATATTTAAGGAGTTGTTGATAAGATGCCCTCCACATGGATATGAGAAATGGAGACTCGTTCAATTTTTCTACCAAGGATTGACCCAATCCAATCACAGTATGATCGAGTCAATGAATGGGGGGGCATTCTTAAGTTTGACAGGGGATGTAGCATATAAGGCATTAGGCAAGTTATCCGACAGCTCACACCGGTGGGATTTTTCTAGTTGTCGGGATAAATCTGCTTGTATCCCCAAAAAAGGTGGCATCTATGAGGTTAAGGAGGGCACTGATTTGAGGATAAAGATAGATGATTTAACCAAGAAGGTTGAAGCTCTTGTAGTGGGTCAGTCCATAAATGCTGCTAACACATTCAATGTTGATGGTTGTTCAATCTGTGCTAATCCTTTACACTTAGCACAAAAATGTGCATTTTCACCGGCTTTTGCCGAATGCTCAATGGAACAAGTGAACGCTTTCAACGACTTTAGGAAGCAAGCAAGCGGACCATATTCGAAGACATACAATCCAGGGTGGCGAAACCACCCTAATTTTTCATGGAAACAGAGCCAACCAATGAACCAAGGATTTCCCCCACATGCTCAGAGTCATGGTCGTTCAGCTCAACCAGCGCAACCTTCTGCATCTTCGTCACAATCATCGCTGGAAGAAACAATTAAGGCATTCATACAATCGAATAGCCAGACCATACAAGAGCTCAAAAACTCTACCATGGCAAACACCCAAGCAATTGATGAAGTGAAGAATGCCACCATGGTTAACACCCAAGCAATTGCGAAGATGGAGAGTCAGATTGAACAGATAGCCAATCACTTGGGTGAGAGAGAAAAGGGGAAGTTACCCAGTCAGCCCATGCCCAACCCAAAAGGTCAATATATGGTTGGAAATTCCTCAAGTCCTGCACACGGGCAAAAACATGTGCAAGCGATTGTCACACTGAGGTCAGGGAGACAAGTGGACAATCAGGTGGTTGAGCAAGAAAAAGACCCTACGGGGCAAGAAAGGGAAAAGAGTGGCAACAAAGAGAAGAGAGATGCCGAGCCATCTACAACCACACCCATTATTGAGGACCCTCCTAGGTCATTTGTGCCGAAAGCACCTTACCCTGAAAGGTTGCAAGCACCCAAGAAATGAGGGAAGTTTGAGGACATTCTAGAAGTGTTCAAGCAAGTCCAAATCAATATTCCATTTTCGGATGCCATCCAACACGTGCCTTCATATGTGAAGTTCTTGAAGGATCTGATCATAGTTAAGAGAAGAACGAATGTCCCGAAGAAAGCATTTCTGACCGAGCAAGTTAGCTCTATCCTTCAGTGCAAGTTGCCCATTAAGTGTAAGGACCTTGGGTGTCCTACCATCTCTTGCACGATCGGAGTCAGTAGAATTGAGAAGGCTCTTTTAGATCTCGGGGCGAGTGTGAATCTCTTACCCTATTCAGTTTACCTGCAATTAGGGCTAGGAGAATTGAAGCCCACATCCATGACACTTCAATTGGCTGACAGGTCAGTTAAGATACCACGGGGAATCAATGAGGATGTCTTGATCAAGGTGGATAAGTTTTACTTCCCCGTTGACTTCATTGTGCTAGACATAGAGCCGATTCAGAATGTTGGAATTCAAATACCGGTGATTCTAGGGCGACCATTCTTAGCTACGACTAACACCCTGATTAATTGTAGGACAGGGGTGATGAAGATTTCCTTTAGAAATATGACAGTGGAGCTGAATATCTTTGATATCAGCAAACAACC
>NC_081547.1:11337383-11338432 GCF_901000735.1 Corylus avellana | reverse complement strand
GTCGCATGCCTTTTGGGTTATGCAACGCACCCGCTACTTTTTAGCAGTGCATGATTAGTATTTTTTCTGACATGGTAGAGCGTTTCTTAGAGATTTTCATGGATGACTTCTCTGTCTTCGGTTCATCCTTTGATGAGTGTTTGCACCGCCTGACTTTGGTATTAGTACGGTGTAAGGAGAAGAACCTGGTGCTCAATTGGGAGAAGTGCCATTTTATGGTTAAGCAAGGTATTGTATTGGGGCACGTCATATCTCAGAGGGGGATTGAAGTTGATAAAGTGAAGGTGGATCTGATTTCCAACCTTCCACCCCCATGTACAGTGAAGGAGGTTCGCTCTTTTCTAAGCCATGTAGGATTCTACAGGCGGTTTATCCAGGACTTTAGCAAGATTGCCAAGCCCTTGTGCAAGTTGTTGGTGAAGGATGCCCTATTTATATTCGATGAGGATTGCAAGAGAGCATTTGGGGACCTTAAGAGCATTCTGACGTCCACACCCAGTATTCAACCACCCAACTGGGGTGTACCTTTTGAGCTCATGTGTGACGCATCGGATTATGCCGTTGGAGCTATTTTGGGGCAGCATGTTGATAGACTCCCCCATGTCATTTACTATGTGAGCCAGACTCTGAACGATGCACAACTCAACTACTCCACCACAGAGAAGGAGTTGTTGGCAGTCGTTTTTGCGTTAGACAAGTTCAGATCCTATTTGCTTTTTCGGATTATGCAGCATTGAAGTATCTTTTTTTCAAAAAAAGATGTCATCTGATCCGATGGATTTTGCTACTTCAAGAGTTTGACATAGAATTTCGGGACAAGAGGGGTTCCGAAAATGTGGTGGCAAATCATTTGTCTAGATTGACTGTGGATTACACCGAGAACACTAGCCCCATTTTAGAGACTTTCCTTGATGAGTAATAGATGCACATTGCTGATGAGCCCGCACCATGGTTTGCTGACATAGTAAACTATCTCGTCACCGGCCAACTGCCTTAGCAATGGGGGTGACAAGATAGGTCCAGATTTTTGTCCATGGTGAAGCACTTTT
>NC_081547.1:11334202-11337283 GCF_901000735.1 Corylus avellana | reverse complement strand
AGTCCTTGTTTGTCAAATAACATAATGCAAAAATGTTTGTGGGTATCACTTCTATTAAACTCTCACGAGACTTCACTTGTCCACTAGGGATGCCTAGAGGTTTAAAAGGCTTGTTGCATATGCTAAATGCAATCGTCTCTCCCACGACAGTGATATATGTTTCTTGTTTTCATTTTGTTTTTCATTTCGTTTTACCAAAGAACTAGCAAAATGTAAGTTTGGAGGTATTTGATGAGTCCCAAATATTACATATTTGAACCCCTTAATTTGCATTTGCTAAGCCTTTAGCTTTATTATTTTCTGATGTTTTGGTTAGTTTTGGTATTTTAGTGATTTGCAGGTCGTTAAGAGGAAAATGCAGCTTTAAGGTGATATTTGCACCTCATTCCATTAATTCTAGGGCTTAAGACACTTCATGGAGCATTGGTAGCAAATTGGGATCGAGCGATGATTCGCACTCGACGAGTCCTACTAAAAAGGCCATATCTTGAGTTGTATAGCTTAGATTGAGATGATCTTGGTGTCATTGGAAAGCTAACTCAAAGATATACAAAGTTATGTTTCCCAAGAGTAGGCTAATTTCGACTGGAAGTGCGCTCGAGCATACGTTTAGTGTGATCGAGCGCACTCGCGCCCTGTGCAGCAAAATACATGTTGCACGAGTGCGATCGAGCGCACTCGGCTGACCTGGTAGCACTAAAACCCTAAAATTAGCTTATAAATATGATTCTTTTTCATTGTAAACGTACAGAGACAAGCCGGGGGCGTCGTACTTGGTCAAAATTTGTGTTTTCTGGGTTTTTGGAGCGTTTGCTTCAATTTTCCATTGTAAGTTTTATTTTCTCATGATGTCAATTGAATTGTGGATTGTTTTTGTTATCATGAGAGGCTAAATCTTTCAACTAAGGTTGAAGATGAAGCTTCGTCATTGACAAACTCATGTATTCTCGTATTTTGTTTATACAATTTTGACTTTGAATAAGGATGTTGTAGATTTTCATTCAATTAGTTGATTTATATCTTTTAATTGAATGTGATGAACTGTTATGTGTTGGAGTTGGATATTTGATGTGTTTCATCCTTCGGATACATCAAATCATTCGATTGAAATCGGATATCCGTTGTGATTCGTTAACCAAACGGATACATAGGATGATTTAATTTCGAATCGGATATTTGTTGTGATTTGTAAAAATGGGTGGATTCATTGAATGATTAAACTAGATATTTGTAAAACATCGAACAACAGCTTGAGCATATAGTTTGTTCGATTGTAGGAACAAATACGAGAATATAGAGTTAAGATTTGGCGAAGTGAATTCTAAAACCTTAGTGTTCTTTACCATTTTATTTCATCATTTTCTTTAGTTTATGTTTTATTTTTGCACGACAAAAATCACGAAATTCGGAACTAGGTTAAAATAGAGTTGGTTTAAATAGAAATTGGTTTACACAACACAAATCCCTATGATCTACCACATTTATTACAAATTATAAAAGCCAATCTGAATCCTCAAGTTGTAATCAAAAACTTTGGTAGCTCTACTTTGTTAATTCAAAGTTCTACTCAAGATGCTAATATACATACTCCTAAAATGATTCGCTGGGATGAAATTGTACTTCCTAATGAATGGCTTTTGGAAAATGTATCTAAGTCTGCTAGAATAGAAAATGACACCACTAATCTTGACCTCATCCAACAGTATTTGGATGGATCTGTTAAGATCAGTTTTTCTAATTTAAACCTTTCTAACAAAATTGAAAGACCATTGTTGATGAACGAAAGAAGGAATTCTTTTGCTGGTTCAACCACCATAGAAGGACTCCAACGAAGAGATAAAGACATTGAAACATTTCTTGCTCATCCTGATTTAAAATTAAAGAGTGTTTCTGTTGATTCTTAAATTTCTTCTGTTTTTACACTACTAAGCAAACTCCTCCTCCCACTCAAGTTGATGATGACGGAGGATCCCTTTCTCCTTCTGTTTCTGATTTTAATGGACCCCTTCCTCCTCCCCATCAATTAAATGTTATTCATGCTCCTATAAAAAATTTCTTTTCCCAAATCGATTGACCTACTTTACAGAAAGATTTTTCCTCAAAAGAAAATCAACCATTAAGACATGTTTACCATTCTAATTTTTTTGAAAAAAGAAAAATCCCTTATCAAAGTCCATTGGACTAAAAAAATGATTGAAGAACGAAAACATATTTTATTTTTTGATTTTCTTCAAAATCATTACCCCCCAACAATGTTCTAAATGTTGTTAAAAAATCTTTTGTTAAAGAAAACAAAACCACTGTCAAAGCTTCTCATCCACCTCTTAAAAATTTACTAGTACATGTTTACGAAATTGATACTACTGTTAAAGCCTCTCCTTTTAAAACTCATGATCCTGCCCACAATGAAACTAGAAAAATCATTGAACAAAACAATTTGTCAACCAATCCCTTCATATCATTGGTCAACAATTGGACTGTATTGAAGATAAAATTGATATTCCCATTATCCTTGGTTTTAAAACTGAAAAACCAATCATTTCTCTACCTGAAGAAAGAAAAAATCTTGGGATGAGAACCACTAACCAAAAAAAAAAATGTTGAAAAGATTGACAAAATGTTGTCAGAATTAAAAGCCAGTTAAGCCAGCACTTCTGAAAAAGCTTGTTTGATTCAAAAGATTGATGAAACTTCTGATTCCGAAAATTCTGAATATTCTGAATATTCTCAATATCCTTCTGATTTCAACATTAAAATAATTGAAGAAAATTTTAGAAGCAATGATTTGGAGCAAAAACTCCAACGAATTTTTGATAAAACCAGACCCATTAATATCACAAAAAATTGGTATTCAAAACCTACTCTTCCAAATTTATAGTTTGAAGAAAGATTTTTTTAATCTCAGTTTTCCGTTTCAGCAGATAAACTCTATGAATGGAACATCAATGGCTTGTCTGAACAAGAAGTGTTAAATAAAATGAATCATGTGTCTATGGTTGCTAATGCTTATGTTACTAATCACAATTTAAACCAATATGAAATTGTTGATCTGCTTTCTACTGGTTTCTCTGGAACTCTTTG
>NC_081547.1:11326691-11334102 GCF_901000735.1 Corylus avellana | reverse complement strand
AGCAACAAATCTTTCGCAGGCAACGATGAAGTTTCAGAGGAATTGGAAAACAGAAAATGAAAAATGAGGAACAACAACTCCTTTTTTATAGGCAAATCTGAGAAGCTGAAGAGCCTGAGAAGCTGAAGAGTCTGAGAAGCAGAAGGAATTGAAAAGGCATCGGCGCCTTGGAACCCTAGAAGACGCATTGGGAATGGGCGCATTAAATACTGCAGCAGGTGCGTCCCATCGCCTGCAGACTGACGCGTGGTAGTTGAAAAGGCAGCCATTTTGAGGATGGCATGTGGACGTAGACAGCCATTCGAATTGACTGATCGACTTGCCCTCAGACAAATCGAGCGTCTCGGCAAAAAATTGGACAAATCCCTCCAGAACTTGAGTCCAAAATTAGGGTTTCTCCTTGGAAGCCTCGGACGTAATATAGTCGGGAGTCGAACATCGGGAGATAGATCCATTCTCAAGGAACATTAAAATTTTCATAGTCATTTTGAGCAGAAAATTGGGGGGTAACTGTTGGGTCATGGATCATTCTCCTTAAAGGCCCAACGGGCCATGAGCTTAAGATCAACTGAATGTGCAGATCCGTCAAGCCCTTAGTTGACTTAGCCCAAAGAGGTCTCGGGCCACCAATTCGTGATGAAACTCACAGGCCAAGATAGTCAAAGGCCGAAGGGCAAGTTCGTCATTCTGCCATAATGATATAGTCATATTTTCTAGCACTTAGATCATCTTGCTAATAAGATGACCGAGTCCTCCTCGGACTCCCTAACCGAGCATCGCGCAAAAGTTGTAACGTTTGTCCCTTGATCTTAGGCTACTAAGATCATGGAATAAACATCCAACCTTTTCCTTCTTTCAAATATTCACACAGCTGATATCAAGGGATAAGGTCCCTAAACGTGTGGGAGATCAAACTCCTATCATGCCTATAAATACAAGTTACTAATCAATGCTAAGGTAATCGTAACTCTTGCTATCTAAGCTTTATTGTTGCTTACATCTCTTCTCTCTCAAATAACTAACTTAGGCATCGGAGTATCCCCGCCGGGAAACCACCGAGGACTCTAATCCTATCGTTTCTTTCTTGTGTGAAAGGCCGATGTATCCTCGGACACCGCCCAGTAGATTGTGCCACGTCATTCCTCTTAAAACTATGCTCCAACAAAAAAAATGAGAGGAAATAGGAAAGGAAGGATCGATAATCAAAGAGATGTTGTAGTTGAGCAATTTTTTTTCCTGAGCAATCCTTTTAAAAGTGGTCTTTTACTTTATTAAAGAAACATACAAGTTTATTTTCCTCCAACAATTGGATTATTTATTTCACTTATTTTTCAAGTAGATGGATTGAGTGAGACCCACCACGATGGAATTTATTTACAACACGTTACCTTTGATTTTCGTGGATGACTTGTCCAGCTAGTTAAACATCAAGAATCTTTTGTGCACTCGTGATTGAAGTTACCTTTGTCCTTCAATACGGAAGATAATATGTCAACCGTCAAATTCATGAAAATTAAAAGAATTGTGTGATATACATAAGATGAGAATTCAAGAACCATATAATTTTGCAATTAGATATATCTATCAATATTGGTAATACCTTTAGCTATTTTCTTCAATTAAATGATTTTCAGCCAAACAGGCAGCCCCAATACTCAATCGCCACAAAAATCAACAACCCCTAAACATACTATATCGGGAAGGGCACAAGTCCTACAAAATCTTTCATTATCTTTGCTTCTTGGATACCCGCCTCTCAACATAATCCTCATAACTTCCCAATTAAACCTCTGAAGTATTTGTTATTTAGTTTGTAAATGGTTTCCATGTCTATTACTTTTCTCTCTCCTTCCATACATGCATTGTAAACAGAGGCACTCAAGCACAATCTACATATATAAAACAACTCTCAAGCCCTTAACCAGACCAATCCCATTCACTTCCGAACACTTGAAAAATATGAATTGTTTTGCAATACCACGAACAAACTTGAGTGGGATTTTCACTTGCCAAAAGCTTTTACCTTATAGCAAGTAAATTTTTACCCAAGCCACCCACAAAAAGCCATCCCTAGCAAAAGTCTTATTCCAATCCTCCAATATCTTTAAGCCTAAACACCCCTCCCTTTGAAGAACATAAATCAAATTACACCCAACCTTTGCTCTGGCTTTGACGGAATCCGAACCAGACCAAAGGAATCAGTTAATTTGTATGATAATCCGTTTAGGCAAAATGAAAATGGAGTAATAAGCCTGATCACTGTATAAAATGGAAGAGATCAGCTGAAGCCTACCGACAAAAGTGAGCTTATTTTCCAACCAAGAATTAATACGTGCTTGAAACCTTTTCCATTAAAACACCACAATCAGCTGCCGATAATTTTCTGGAAATGAAAGGCACCCTCAACTCTCAAGTAGCGCACTAGAAGGATAGCTTCTGCCATATGTAGACAATCCATCAAATTATAGACTTCTTAGTAGCAGACACCCCAAAGCAGAACGCCGAACTTTTACTTGGATTAGCCTTTAAACCCGAGATAGCAAATAGCAGCAAATTCAGCCAACACAACATCCTTGATAGCTTGGATAGATTTCAATGTTGTAGCAGAGAAAATTAGTAGATCCTTTGCAACACATCCTAGCTAGTTCTTTTAGGATGTATGGGAGTTTACAAGGAAGATTGGAGTAGATGCAAGTTTGAGAGTGCTCAAGTAACAGTGCCAGCTAGGGGCGTCCGAATGAGATCGAGCTCGTTTGGACGAGTTGTTAAAGAAGGGTCTCACTAGCCCGTCCGATCGAATAGGCCTACAAACGAGGAGCATCCCTTGATGTTGGTGGAAGAGTTGAAATATAATAATAATTATTATTAGGATAAAGTTTTCCTCTAAACTAGGTTGGAGGAATTTCATTCAACCTAGCCTATAGAAGTGACACGTGTCCATTGAACATGTGAGATGCACATGTTTTTTTAATAGTAGGGCCAAAGTTAGAATAACTTTTATTAAAAACTCATGTACATCTCACATGTTATGAAAAAAATGGACACATGTCACTTTTATAAACTAGGTTAAAGGAAGTTTGGAGGAAAACTTTGTCCCTATTATTATTATGGAAAAGTCCACCTACCCTTCAAATTACCACCTAATTGACAATGTTTCTCTTAAACTATCAAACAATTCACAATGCCCCTCTAAGGTCAATAAAAAGATAAAAGTGACCATTCATTTTTTTTTTTTTTTCAATATAACAAAAATACTCAAATAAATTCAAAAGAAATTAATTTTTTTTTCTTAAAGAAGAAAAAAACGATTTTATTTTTAATTTTCACACCCTAAATTTTTTATTTATTTTTTAAATTGCTTTATTTTTTATTTTATTTTATTAGAGGTATTTTTGTCATTAGGGAAGACATTGTCAATTTTTAGTAGGTTAAGGGGGAACATTGTCACAATTGAAATTTTATGAGAGACATTGTCATTGAGTGGTAATTTGAAAAAAGTTCCCCTTATTATTATTACTATTATCACTATTACTACTACTTTTTGACGATTACTATTACTATTATCACTATATATATAGACAAAGAGTTGAGGATCATCTCCCCTCATTGGTATCAGAGCCATAAGAATTGAGGATCCGTGTTTCCACTAGCCTAAGTTTTGTACTTTCTTTCCCCCATATCTCTCTCTCTCTCAGTTATAAACCAACCACCCTATCAAGTAACCTCAGTTGACCTCTTAGTCCCATCTTAAGCCTAGGTTTTGGCGTTTTTGGGCATGGTTAAGGGTTAGTTTTAGCCAAGGGTATGTGTTGTGAGTTCTTGGAGAAGAGCCTATGTCTAAAGAGAGTATTAGATTTTAGCTTTTGAAGATGTGGAGATCCAATTCTTCTGTTAACTCTAAGTCTAGTTTACCACCCGATGTAGTAAACGTTGAACATTTCTCTGTTGAAGATGATAATTCGTTTAATTTTTATAAATGGAATATCCCTAAAGTTTCCACTAAAGAAGTTTACACTACCTCTTGGATAAAATCCACTTGGAAAGCTGAATACTCTGTTAAAACAGTTGAACTGCTAGTAATAATGAAAGATACCAATTGTTCAATAAAAATTCGTTAATGATTCCCTTGCTAAAGGTTTTAAATTTTTGCATATTGGTTCTGTCCAATTTGATGTTAAACCATTAACTAGATTGGGTATTAATGCCTCTGTTTTGTTATGGCTTCGTGATGCTCGATTTGTTAATTTCCAGCATAGCATTTTTGGTATGATACAATTTTCTCTGTTTAATGATGGCATCCATTTTGATGCCTTTCCTAATCTGACTCTTGCTTTGAATGACATTCACATCGTTAAAGCTTTAACTTTGAATATACTAACCTTTGGTTATGACATGGAAGATGGTAGCATACCTCTTGCTATGATCTACCACATTTATTACAAATTATAAAAACCAATCTGAATCCTCAAGCTGTAATCAAAAACTCTGGTAGCTCTACTTTGTTAATTCAAAGTTCTACTAAAGATGCTAATATACATACTCTTAAAATGATTCGCCGGGATGAAATTGTTCTTCCTAACGAATGGGTTTTGGAATATGTATCTAAGTCTGCTAGAGTAGAAAATGACACCACTAATCTTGACTACATCCAACAGTATTTGGATGGATCTGTTAAGATCAGTTTTTCTGATTTAAACCTTTCTAACAAAATTGAAAGACCATTGTTGATTAACGAAAGAAGGAATTCCCTTGATGGTTCAACCACCACAGAAGGACTCCCAACGAAGAGATAAAGACATTGAAAAATTTCTTGCTCATCTTGATTTAAAATTAAAGAGTGTTTTTGTTGATTCTCAAATTTTTTCTGCTTTTTACACTACTAAGCAAACTCCTCCTCCCACTCAAGTTGATGATGACAGAGGATCCCTTTCTCCTTCTGTTTCTAATTTTAACACCCTCCTCCCCATCAATTAAATGTTATTCATGCTCCTATAAAAAATTTCTTTTCCCAAATCAATTGGCTTGCTTTACAAAAAGATTTTTTCTCAAAAGAAAATCAACCATTAAGACATGTTTACCGTTCTAATTTTTTTGAAAAAATAAAATCCCCTATCAAAGTTCGTTGGACTAAAAAAATGATTGAAGAACAAAAAAATATTTTGTTTTTTGATTTTCTTCTAAATCATTACCCCGCCAACAATGTTCTAAATGTTGTTAAAAAATCTTTTGTTAAAGAAAACAAAACCACTGTCAAAGCTTCTCATCCACCTTTTAAAAATTTACAAGTACGTATTTACGGAATTGATACTACTGTTAAAGCCTCTCCTTTTAAAACTCCTGATCCTACCCACAATGAAACTAGAAAAATCATTGAGCAAAACAATTTGTCAATCATTCCCTTCATATCATTGGTCAACAATTGGACCGTATTGAAGATAAAATTGATATTCCCATTATCCCTGGTTTTAAAACTGAAAAACCAATCATTTCTCTACTTGAAGAAAGAAAAAATCTTGGGATGAGAACCACTAACCAAAAAAAAAAAAAAAAAATGTTGAAGAGATTGACAAAATGTTGTTAGAATTAAAAGCCAGTCAAGCCGGCACTTTTGAAAAAGCTTGTGTTATTCAAAAGATTGATGAAACTTCTGATTCCGAAAATTCTGAATATTCTGAATATTCTGAATATCGTTCTAATTTCAACATTAAAATAATTGAAGAAAATTTTAGAAGAAATGATTTGGAGCAAAAACTTCAAAGAATTTTTGATAGAACCAAACCCATTAATATCACAAAAAAATGGTATTCAAAACTTACTCCTTCTGATTTATAGTTTGAAGAAAGATTTTTTCAATCTCAGTTTTCCGTTTCAGCAGATAAACTTTATGAATGGAATATCAATGGCTTGTCTAAACAAGAAGTGTTAAATAAAATGAATCATATGTCCATGGTTGCTAATGCTTATGTTACTAATCACAATTTAAACCAATAAGAAATTGTTGATCTGCTTTCTACTGGTTTCTCTGGAACTCTTTGGAACTGGTGAAACAAACACCTTACTGAAGAATCTCGAGAAACAATTAGGAAAGCTGTCAAGAAAGATGAAGATGGTTTTTCAATATTTGATGAACAACGTGGCACATGTGAACTTGATAGCGCTAATACATTGATTTATACCATCATTAAACATTTCATTGGAACACCTTCTAACATTACTTCTCGCATCTCTGATTACCTGAATAATCTTTGTTGTCCTACTATGTCTGATTATAGATGGTATCAAAATGTTTTTCTTTCATTATGGTTAGATCTAATAGTCAGAAATCTTATTGGAAAGAAAAATTTATTGATGGATTACCTTCATTATTTGCTCACAAAGTTAAGGATGAACTTATCAACTCCAACACTGGATTAATTGAATATGAAAACTTAAATTATGGTGATTTGTTTTCTACCGTTAAAAAACTTGGCATAAAAATGTGCATCGACCAAAAAATGATAAGACAACAATTGAAGAACACTAAAAAAGCTAAATATGAAATGGGTAATTTCTGCGAACACTTTGGGTTACCTCCTATGGCTCCCCCTCGGAGAAATAGAAAGAAACTCGATAGAGTTTTCAAGAAAAGACTTGCCCCATATTACAATAGTTACAAGAAAAGAAGATTTAATAAACCCGTTAAAAAATTTTTTGCTAAAAAACCCAAAAAGAATAACTCCAAATTCGATAAATATTTTTCCGAAGGAAAATGTTTTAATTGCGGAAAACCAGGACATTTTGCTAACAAATGCCCATAACCACCCAAAAAATTGAAAAAAGAAATTAATGCTCTAAAAATTGATGACAATGAAAAAGAAAATCTTTTTAGAATTCTGCAATCCATTAATTCTTCTGATTCATCTGACAGTGAATTTTTAACAACTTCCAGTGACTCTGATTACCATTTTGGTAGTGAATTCTTTGACAATGATTTCAACATTGGTTGTAATGATTCTTGCTACAAAAATGTCAAAACTTGCAATGTTCTCACAAAAACTGAAGAACAAGAAAATTTGCTAATCACTTTAATTTCAAAAATTGAAAATCCTGAATTAAATGAAGACTACCTTAAAAAACTCAAGAATACGATGATTAAAAATGCTAATAAACCTAACAATGCAAAAATCTCTCTTGATGAAACTTTGGAACGATTTCCTAAACAAAAATCCAAAGAGATTACTATCGCAGATTTGCAACATGAGATTAGTAATATCAAGAAAGAAATTGTTGATTTAAAAAATGACCTGTACATTGTTAAAATGGATAATAACGATTTAAAACAACAACTTTTAATTTTGAAACTTCAAGATTGTTTTCACAATAACAATTATGATGATGATAAACAATCTAAGCACTCTAATGAAGCAAAATC
>NC_081547.1:11325418-11326591 GCF_901000735.1 Corylus avellana | reverse complement strand
TTCCATTATAATCATTGGGTCGAGGGTTGTTACTTTATACCTTTGATTCGCGTTTCACTTATAAACGTTGGGTCAAGGTTTTCTATCCAAAAAACATATCTGAATTTTAGCTTTCTTGGGTCCGTATTCCAATATTGTTGTTGGGTCTCAAAGCGCGTCGATTGAGGTTCGCATCATTAGTAATGCATAAAACGACAAAAAGAATTTCTTTCTTAATAGTACTATAATTAGCTTGCATATTGTTCTAGGATCCGGAATAGAATCGAACAATTTGTTTGTTCGGGAGATCCTGGAGAGACAACTTGTTTTAGAATGCCTCCGAAGCCAATTTCAGAAGCATCAGTTTCAACGATTTTGAAAGCATTATCGAAGGGAATACCTAAGCAGGGTAGGGTCTTAACATGAGTTTTAATCTCTCTAACGAGTAAAGTGTGAATACTAGTCCAAGGAGGAGGATGATTTAGTAAACGGTCAAACAAGGGCTTGCAACATTTTCTCAGGTCTTTGTAGAAATCCGCAATGTAATTTAAAGAGCCTAAGAATCTCTGGAGTTGGGTTTTATCAATGATAACATCAGGAAATTTATCGGCGAACTGAATAGCTCTATCAATGGGTCTAATTTGACCTTCAGAAATGTCAAAACCAAGGAATCTAATTTTGGTTTGAAAAAGCTTGATCTTTTTAGTAGAGACAACAAGTCTATTGTGTTGGACTGTTTCTAGAAACGAATTCAAATGTTTCCAGTGTTCATCAATAGATTTTGAATAAATCAAAACATCATCAATGTAAACGATGGTAAAATGACTGAAGGGATTGAAAATATCGTTCATAATGTTTTAGAATTCACTAGGAGCATTCTTCAGACCGAAAGGCATGACATTCCACTCATAATGCCCAAAAGGAGTAGTAAAAGAAGTCTTATACCTATCCTTATCAGTAATCTGGATTTGCCAAAACCCTGACTTCATATCGAACTTAGAAAAGACTAGAGCCTCACTAATTCGACTAACTAAGTCCTTCCTATTAGGGATGGGGTACCTGAACCATTCTAGCACATCATTGAGCGATTTGTAATTAATTACTAGTCTAGGAGTTCCCCTTTCAACTTCAACATTTTTCATAATGTAAAAGGCGGCACAAGACCAAGGAGACTTGCTCTTGTGAATGATACCT
>NC_081547.1:11315352-11325318 GCF_901000735.1 Corylus avellana | reverse complement strand
AAAGTGAGCTTATTTTCCAACCAAGAATTAATACGTGCTTGAAACCTTTTCCATTAAAACACCACAATCAGCTGCCGATAATTTTCTGGAAATGAAAGGCACCCTCAACTCTCAAGTAGCGCACTAGAAGGATAGCTTCTGCCATATGTAGACAATCCATCAAATTATAGACTTCTTAGTAGCAGACACCCCAAAGCAGAACGCCGAACTTTTACTTGGATTAGCCTTTAAACCCGAGATAGCAAATAGCAGCAAATTCAGCCAACACAACATCCTTGATAGCTTGGATAGATTTCAATGTTGTAGCAGAGAAAATTAGTAGATCCTTTGCAACACATCCTAGCTAGTTCTTTTAGGATGTATGGGAG
Organism: Corylus avellana; assembly: GCF_901000735.1. NCBI lineage: Eukaryota > Viridiplantae > Streptophyta > Magnoliopsida > Fagales > Betulaceae > Corylus > Corylus avellana. Next base: position 11,324,950 of record NC_081547.1, on the reverse strand, counting down.
TTTACAAGGAAGATTGGAGTAGATGCAAGTTTGAGAGTGCTCAAGTAACAGTGCCAGCTAGGGGCGTCCGAATGAGATCGAGCTCGTTTGGACGAGTTGTTAAAGAAGGGTCTCACTAGCCCGTCCGATCGAATAGGCCTACAAACGAGGAGCATCCCTTGATGTTGGTGGAAGAGTTGAAATATAATAATAATTATTATTAGGATAAAGTTTTCCTCTAAACTAGGTTGGAGGAATTTCATTCAACCTAGCCTATAGAAGTGACACGTGTCCATTGAACATGTGAGATGCACATGTTTTTTTAATAGTAGGGCCAAAGTTAGAATAACTTTTATTAAAAACTCATGTACATCTCACATGTTATGAAAAAAATGGACACATGTCACTTTTATAAACTAGGTTAAAGGAAGTTTGGAGGAAAACTTTGTCCCTATTATTATTATGGAAAAGTCCACCTACCCTTCAAATTACCACCTAATTGACAATGTTTCTCTTAAACTATCAAACAATTCACAATGCCCCTCTAAGGTCAATAAAAAGATAAAAGTGACCATTCATTTTTTTTTTTTTTTCAATATAACAAAAATACTCAAATAAATTCAAAAGAAATTAATTTTTTTTTCTTAAAGAAGAAAAAAACGATTTTATTTTTAATTTTCACACCCTAAATTTTTTATTTATTTTTTAAATTGCTTTATTTTTTATTTTATTTTATTAGAGGTATTTTTGTCATTAGGGAAGACATTGTCAATTTTTAGTAGGTTAAGGGGGAACATTGTCACAATTGAAATTTTATGAGAGACATTGTCATTGAGTGGTAATTTGAAAAAAGTTCCCCTTATTATTATTACTATTATCACTATTACTACTACTTTTTGACGATTACTATTACTATTATCACTATATATATAGACAAAGAGTTGAGGATCATCTCCCCTCATTGGTATCAGAGCCATAAGAATTGAGGATCCGTGTTTCCACTAGCCTAAGTTTTGTACTTTCTTTCCCCCATATCTCTCTCTCTCTCAGTTATAAACCAACCACCCTATCAAGTAACCTCAGTTGACCTCTTAGTCCCATCTTAAGCCTAGGTTTTGGCGTTTTTGGGCATGGTTAAGGGTTAGTTTTAGCCAAGGGTATGTGTTGTGAGTTCTTGGAGAAGAGCCTATGTCTAAAGAGAGTATTAGATTTTAGCTTTTGAAGATGTGGAGATCCAATTCTTCTGTTAACTCTAAGTCTAGTTTACCACCCGATGTAGTAAACGTTGAACATTTCTCTGTTGAAGATGATAATTCGTTTAATTTTTATAAATGGAATATCCCTAAAGTTTCCACTAAAGAAGTTTACACTACCTCTTGGATAAAATCCACTTGGAAAGCTGAATACTCTGTTAAAACAGTTGAACTGCTAGTAATAATGAAAGATACCAATTGTTCAATAAAAATTCGTTAATGATTCCCTTGCTAAAGGTTTTAAATTTTTGCATATTGGTTCTGTCCAATTTGATGTTAAACCATTAACTAGATTGGGTATTAATGCCTCTGTTTTGTTATGGCTTCGTGATGCTCGATTTGTTAATTTCCAGCATAGCATTTTTGGTATGATACAATTTTCTCTGTTTAATGATGGCATCCATTTTGATGCCTTTCCTAATCTGACTCTTGCTTTGAATGACATTCACATCGTTAAAGCTTTAACTTTGAATATACTAACCTTTGGTTATGACATGGAAGATGGTAGCATACCTCTTGCTATGATCTACCACATTTATTACAAATTATAAAAACCAATCTGAATCCTCAAGCTGTAATCAAAAACTCTGGTAGCTCTACTTTGTTAATTCAAAGTTCTACTAAAGATGCTAATATACATACTCTTAAAATGATTCGCCGGGATGAAATTGTTCTTCCTAACGAATGGGTTTTGGAATATGTATCTAAGTCTGCTAGAGTAGAAAATGACACCACTAATCTTGACTACATCCAACAGTATTTGGATGGATCTGTTAAGATCAGTTTTTCTGATTTAAACCTTTCTAACAAAATTGAAAGACCATTGTTGATTAACGAAAGAAGGAATTCCCTTGATGGTTCAACCACCACAGAAGGACTCCCAACGAAGAGATAAAGACATTGAAAAATTTCTTGCTCATCTTGATTTAAAATTAAAGAGTGTTTTTGTTGATTCTCAAATTTTTTCTGCTTTTTACACTACTAAGCAAACTCCTCCTCCCACTCAAGTTGATGATGACAGAGGATCCCTTTCTCCTTCTGTTTCTAATTTTAACACCCTCCTCCCCATCAATTAAATGTTATTCATGCTCCTATAAAAAATTTCTTTTCCCAAATCAATTGGCTTGCTTTACAAAAAGATTTTTTCTCAAAAGAAAATCAACCATTAAGACATGTTTACCGTTCTAATTTTTTTGAAAAAATAAAATCCCCTATCAAAGTTCGTTGGACTAAAAAAATGATTGAAGAACAAAAAAATATTTTGTTTTTTGATTTTCTTCTAAATCATTACCCCGCCAACAATGTTCTAAATGTTGTTAAAAAATCTTTTGTTAAAGAAAACAAAACCACTGTCAAAGCTTCTCATCCACCTTTTAAAAATTTACAAGTACGTATTTACGGAATTGATACTACTGTTAAAGCCTCTCCTTTTAAAACTCCTGATCCTACCCACAATGAAACTAGAAAAATCATTGAGCAAAACAATTTGTCAATCATTCCCTTCATATCATTGGTCAACAATTGGACCGTATTGAAGATAAAATTGATATTCCCATTATCCCTGGTTTTAAAACTGAAAAACCAATCATTTCTCTACTTGAAGAAAGAAAAAATCTTGGGATGAGAACCACTAACCAAAAAAAAAAAAAAAAAATGTTGAAGAGATTGACAAAATGTTGTTAGAATTAAAAGCCAGTCAAGCCGGCACTTTTGAAAAAGCTTGTGTTATTCAAAAGATTGATGAAACTTCTGATTCCGAAAATTCTGAATATTCTGAATATTCTGAATATCGTTCTAATTTCAACATTAAAATAATTGAAGAAAATTTTAGAAGAAATGATTTGGAGCAAAAACTTCAAAGAATTTTTGATAGAACCAAACCCATTAATATCACAAAAAAATGGTATTCAAAACTTACTCCTTCTGATTTATAGTTTGAAGAAAGATTTTTTCAATCTCAGTTTTCCGTTTCAGCAGATAAACTTTATGAATGGAATATCAATGGCTTGTCTAAACAAGAAGTGTTAAATAAAATGAATCATATGTCCATGGTTGCTAATGCTTATGTTACTAATCACAATTTAAACCAATAAGAAATTGTTGATCTGCTTTCTACTGGTTTCTCTGGAACTCTTTGGAACTGGTGAAACAAACACCTTACTGAAGAATCTCGAGAAACAATTAGGAAAGCTGTCAAGAAAGATGAAGATGGTTTTTCAATATTTGATGAACAACGTGGCACATGTGAACTTGATAGCGCTAATACATTGATTTATACCATCATTAAACATTTCATTGGAACACCTTCTAACATTACTTCTCGCATCTCTGATTACCTGAATAATCTTTGTTGTCCTACTATGTCTGATTATAGATGGTATCAAAATGTTTTTCTTTCATTATGGTTAGATCTGATAGTCAGAAACCTTATTGGAAAGAAAAATTTATTGATGGATTACCTTCATTATTTGCTCACAAAGTTAAGGATGAACTTATCAACTCCAACACTGGATTAATTGAATATGAAAACTTAAATTATGGTGATTTGTTTTCTACCGTTAAAAAACTTGGCATAAAAATGTGCATCGACCAAAAAATGATAAGACAACAATTGAAGAACACTAAAAAAGCTAAATATGAAATGGGTAATTTCTGCGAACACTTTGGGTTACCTCCTATGGCTCCCCCTCGGAGAAATAGAAAGAAACTCGATAGAGTTTTCAAGAAAAGACGTGCTCCATATTACAATAGTTACAAGAAAAGAATATTTAATAAACCCATTAAAATTTTTTTTGCTAAAAAACCCAAAAAGAATACCTCCAAATTCGATAAATATTTTTCCAAAGGAAAATGTTTTGATGGCGGAAAACCAGGACATTTTGCTGACAAATGCCCATAACCACCCAAAAAATTGAAAAAAGAAATTAATGCTCTAAAAATTGATGACAATGAAAAAGAAAATCTTTTTAGAATTCTGCAATCCGTTAATTCTTCTGATTCATCTGACAGTGAATTTTTAACAACCTCCAGTGACTCTGATTACCATTCTGCTAGTGAATTCAATGACAATGATTTCAAAATTGGTTGTAATGATTCTTGCTACAAAAATGTCAAAACTTGCAATGTTCTCACAAAAACTGAAGAACAAGAAAATTTTCTAATTACTTTAATTTCAAAAATTGAAAATCCTGAATTAAATGAAGACTACCTTAAAAAACTCAGGAATACGATGATTAAAAATGGTAATAAACCTAACATTGCAAAAATCCAAAGAGATTACTATCGCAGATTTACAGCATGAGATTAGTAATATCAAGAAAGAAATTGTTGATTCAAAAAATGACCTGGACATTGTTAAAACGGATAATAACGATGTAAAACAACAACTTTTAATTTTGAAACTTCAAGATTGTTTTCACGGTAACAATTATGATAATGATAAACAATCTAAGCACTCTAATGAAGCAAAATCTAGCAATAAAGTGATTTTCGATAAAGTCAAGACTGTTAGTCTTATTAGCAAAGTTGTTCCACCTAAATGGTATTCTAAAGTTAATATCATTGTTGCTCCCGATGATACTCTTGATGTCATTACTTTGATTGATTCTGGTGCTGATTTGAATTGTATTCAAGAAGGGTTAGTACCTAGTAAATATTTTGAAAAATCCACTGAAAAATTAAATTATGCCATTGGAAGCCGTTTACAAATTAAGTATGAATTGAATAATGTTCATGTTTGCCAAAACAATGTTTGTTTTGATACTCCTACTGTCCTTGTTAAAAATATGTCTGAAAAAGTTATTCTTGGCCTTTCCTTCATTGCCATGCTTTATCCTTTCACTGTTGATGAAACTGGTGTTTCAACCATTAAAATGGGTGTTGAAGTAAAATTCTATTTTGCTTCCAAATTTGAAATTGATGTTAGTTGCTTGAATATTATCTTTGCTAAAACTAAGCATTTAAGCTTTTTGAAACAAGAAGTTAAATACAAAAAGATTGCTGAACAACTTTCTGATAAATTGCTACAATCTAAGATTACGGCTTTCAATACTTTGATCATCGATCTCGTTTGCTCTGAACTTCCTACTGCCTTTTGGCATAGGAAAAAGCACATTGTTTCCTTACCACATATTAAAGATTTTTTTGAAAATAAAATTCTCACTAAAGCCAGGCCCATTCAATTAAATGCTGAAACTTTAGATTTTTGCCAAAAAGAAATTGTCGATTTACTTGTTAAAGGTATCATTTGCAAGAGTAAGTCTCCTTGGTTTTGTGCCGCTTTTTACGTTATGAAAAATGCTGAAGTTGAAAGGGGAACTCCTAGACTAGTAATTAATTACAAATCGCTCAATGATGTGCTAGAATGGATCAGGTACCCCATCCCCAATAGGAAGGACTTAGTTAGTCGCATTAGTGAGGCTCTAGTCTTTTCTAAGTTTGATATGACGTAAGGGTTTTGGCAAATCCAGATTATTGATAAGGATAGGTATAAGACTGCTTTTACTACTCCTTTTGGGCATTATGAGTGGAATGTCATGCATTTCGGTCTGAAGAATGCTCATAGTGAATTCTAAAACATTATGAATGATATTTTCAATCCCTTCAGTCATTTTACCATTGTTTGCATTGATGATGTTTTGATTTATTCAAAATCTATTGATGAACACTGGAAACATTTGACTTCGTTTATAGAAACAGTCCAACACAATGGACTTGTTGTCTCTGCTAAAAAGATCATGCTTTTCCAAACCAAAATTAGATTCCTTGGTTTTGACATTTCTGAAGGGCAGATTAGACCCATTGATAGAGCTATTCAGTTCGCCGATAAATTTCCTGATGTTATCATTGATAAAACCCAGCTCCAGAGATTATTAGGCTCTTTAAATTACATTGCAGATTTCTACAAAGACCTGAGAAAACATTGTAAGCCCTTGTTTGACTGTTTACTAAATCCTCCTCCTCCTTGGACTAGTATTCACACTTCACTCGTCAGAAAGATTAAAACTCATGTTAAGACCCTACCCTGCTTAGGTATTCCCTTCAATAATGCTTTCAAAATCGTTGAAACTGATGCTTCTGAAATTGGCTTCAGAGGCGTTCTGAAACAAGTTGTCTCTCCAGGATCTCCCGAACAAACAAATTGTTCGATTCTATTCCGGATCCTGGAACAATACGCAAGCTAATTATAGTACTATTAAGAAGAAATTCTTTCTGTCGTTTTATGCATTACTAAATTTCAATCTAATTTGTTAAATCAAAAGTTTTTGTAACCCATTGATTGTAAATCTGCTAAATACATTCTGAAAAAAGAAGTTGAAAACATTGCATAAAAAACAAATTTTGCCAGATGGCAAGCCGTTTTAAGCGTTTTGATATTGAATACATTAAAGGTTCCAATAACTCTATTCCAGATTTTCTCACTCGTGAATTTTTTGCAGTGCTAGTATGGCAAGCAAAAAGGATAAGGAGAAGATTGACTCCAAGGCTTTGGTCTTAAAACCAAAGTCTGCCATTACTGCTCCCGTTACTAATTCATCTGTTGCTCTCGCTAACCGTTTCTCGGCTTTTAGCCCCAGATCACCAGCTACCTACTCCAGTGGTCTCGTTTCAGATTATGACCCTTTCGTCATTTCTTCTCAAAAACCCACTATTCCTTTCATTAAATACAATAAAACATCAGCTAACGTTGTTCTTCCTCATTCCGAGCATTTATTTCATATTGAGATAAACCGTTCTCACATTAAATCTCCTACTCAAATTGCCTCTTCTTACTTTCCTCCTCAGTTTCATTGGATCCCTGAGCATCCTCTAAAAACTCTTTCATACTACACTAATATCTTGCTTCAGACAAAGTCTGTTCATTTCAAACCCATTTATAGTAAAACTGAACTAAAAAAACTACTTTATCACAATGTCTATTTTGATAGAATCATTCCTGAAAAAGATTGGGGGAACATCCCTCGAACCCAAGAAAATTGGAAGATTTCCCCATCCCGTTTTGCTATTATAATTACATTGATGCCTGGTCCAAATTCATGCTCTACCAAAATCCCAAGTTTGACCATTTTTGGTTCATAAACTTTGATAAAGAATTTGGAGGCATCCTTAGTCTTTGGTTCTCCAGATGGTGGATAAAGTTTGGTCTTGTTCCTGATATCCTCCCAATAAAACTTGTTGAGACTTTCAAATCATTCAAAAATCTTTATAATACTGATGAACATGGGGCCAAATTTCCCCACATTTTGTATTTTGTCAAAAAGTTCAAAATTCCTTGGATCATAAAATGGAAATATGTCATTCTTGATGACAAGCTAGAACAACGTTGGTTTGTAAAATGGTGGGATAACTACCCACGGGTTGATAATATCGTTGAAAATGTCAACAATCTTGCCCATTTGCCAAAAATCCATGCCGCTCCAATTCCCAATCAATTAACCATTGTCAATCCTACCAAACTGATAACTCCTAGTACTTTCCTTTCCCCTCTCAAAGAGACAGATGCCGTTACTTCCACTACTTCTTCAAGTTCTTCTAAGAAGAAAAAAGAAAAGAAAGACATTTTAAAAGCACTTTTGGAATCTCTCAATGATAATTCCGATGAAGATGAAGAAGAAAATTTTGATGCATCTTCTGAAGCTACTTTTAACCCCATGAGAGAATGGTATGGAAATTTCGGTTTCCCTGGTGATAGTCCCGATAACTATTGCCCTAGAATTGAAGATTTATAATCATTTGCCGTTCACAGTGGCACTGTTCATTTGCCTTTCACAGTGGCACTGTTCACTTGCCCTTCACAGTGGCACCATTACATTTACCCACTAGGGTACCATTTCTATTCTTGAAGACATTTACCTACCATTATGGCACAATTCAATCATTATTGCTACAGTTTCTCATTTGTCTGTCGACACTACAGTTCTGCTACAATGCCTGCCGACACTACAGTTTTGCTACAGTTTCTACCGACACTTCAGTTCTTTACTTTTACTGTTAACTTTCTCAATGTAATTTTTATTTACTCATTGGATTTTGTCTATAAAAAAGACGAATCCCCCTCATTGTAAGGCAGAAGCTTTCAGCCTAAATACTGAACTCATTCTGCAACTACCCTGCCTACTATTTGTAATCTGTTTTGCTCTTATGTACTTTCGCTACTTCTAAACTACGTTTGAATCTGAAAGTATTCTTGTTAATCAGATCTTTTGATATCTATTCATTATCAATCATTTCCATTTCTCTTTTATACGCTCAAACTTCGCGCTTACTTTGGAAATTCTTACATCATGCCTATTTTACTTGCATTTACCACCTACATGGATGGTTCTACTACTTTATTTTCATCTTTATTTTCAATTAATTTCAATTAATTATCATCTCCTCTCATTGGTATCATCTCCCCCCATTGGTATTAGAGCCATAAGAGTTGAGGATTCGTGTTTCCACTGGCCTAAGTTTTGGCCAAGGGTATCATCTTGACTTCAAAGCTTTGGTCTTAAAATCAGAGTCTGCCATTACTGCTCCCGTTATTAATTCATCTGTTGCTCTTGCTAACCGTTTCTCGGCTTTTAGCCTCGGATCACCAGCTACCTACTCCAGTGCTCTCGTTTCAGATTATGATCCTTTCGTCATTTCTTCTTGTTTCAGAAAATGACACCACTAATCTTGACTACATCCTACAGTATTTGGATGGATCTGTTAAGATCAGTTTTTCTGATTTAAACATTTCTAACAAAATTGAAAGACTATTGTTGATCAACGAAAGAAGGAATTCTTTTGCTGGTTCAACAACCACAGAAGGACTCCAACAAAGAGATAAAGACGTTGAAAAATTTCTTGCTCATCCTGATTTAAAATTAAAGAGTGTTTCTGTTGATTCTCAAATTTCTTCTGCTTTTTACACTACTAAGCAAACTCCTCCTCCCACTCAAATTGAAGATGACAGAGGATTCCTTTCTCCTTCACCTGGCACCCCAAAACCGGGTATTTAAAAACCCCAAAACTGGTAACCGAAACCAGGCACCCCGGATGTTGATATTTGTGACTTGAATAAGACAAGTCAATACACGTGGGGCCCATTGAAAGTTGTTGTTTAGCCTAGGAATACTTCTCCTAGTTGGATTCCTTATGTGGTGTTGTGGCTTTATACACTGACTTTGAGTCCTTGCCCTGTGAGGTTTTGGAGTACTTCTCTAACTTGTATTAGGAGTACTATTCTGACTTGGAGTTGGAGTCTTTGCCCAATATATACTAGCATGGTGCTGTGCGGCAAAGTGTAGAGCAAAAAAGAAAGGTAATATTTGCTTGTGTTTTGGTGTGCCAAAAACGTGTGGGACAAAATGTGAGATAGGGATATCAGGAGAGTACAA
>NC_081547.1:11297425-11315252 GCF_901000735.1 Corylus avellana | reverse complement strand
GTTTCCCTGGTGATAGCCCCGATAACTATTGCCCCGGAATTGAAGATTTATAATCATTTGCCTTCATAGTGGCACCGTTCATTTGCCCTTCACAGTGGCACCGTTCACTTGCCCTTCGCAATGACACTGTTCACTTGCCTTTCACAGTGGCACCGTTACATTTACCTACCCGGGTACTATTTCTATTCTTGAAGACATTTGCCTACCATTATGGCCCAATTCAATCATTATTGCTACAGTTTCTCATTTGTCTGTTGACACTACAGTTCTGCTACAATGCCTGCCGATACTACAGTTTTGCTACAGTTTCTACCGACACTGTAGTTCTCTACTTTTATTGTTAACTTTCTCAATGTAATTTTTATTTACCCATTGAATTTTGTCTATAAAAAAGACGAATCCCCCTCATTGTAAGGTAGAAGCTTTTAGACTAAACATTGAACTCATTCTGCAACTACTCTGCCTACTATTTGTAATCTGTTTTGCTCTTGTGTACTTTCGCTACTTCTAAACTACGTTTGAATCTGAAAGTACTCTTGTTAATCAGATCTTTTGATATCTATTCATTATCAATCTTTTCCATTTCTCTTTTATACTTTGGAAATTCTTACATCATGCCTATTTTACTTGCATTTACCACTTACATGGATGGTTCTACTGCTTTATTTTCATCTTTATTATCAATTAATTTCAATTAATTATCATCTCCCCCCATTGGTATCAGAGCCATAAGAGTTGAGGATCCGTGTTTCCACTGGCCTAAGTTTTGGCCAAGGGTATTATCTTGACTCCAAGGCTTTGGTCTTAAAACCGGAGTTTGCCATTATTGCTCCCATTATTAATTCATCTGTTGCTCTTGCTAACTGTGTCTCGGCTTTTAACCCCGGATCACCAGCTACCTACTCCAGTGCTCTCGTTTCAGATTATGATCCTTTCGTCATTTCTTCTCGTTTCAGAAAATGACACCACTAATGTTGACTACATCCTACAGTATTTGGATGGATTTGTTAAGATCAGTTTTTCTGATTTAAACATTTCTAACAAAATTGAAAGACTATTGTTGATCAACGAAAGAAGGAATTCTTTTGCTGGTTCAACAACCACAGAAGGACTCCAACGAAGAGATAAAGACGTTGAAATTTTTTTTGCTCATCCTGATTTAAAATTAAATAGTGTTTATGTTGTGTTTCTATTGATTCTCAAATTTCTTCTGCTTTTTTACACTACTAAGCAAACTCCTCCTCCCACTCAAATTGAAGATGACAGAGGATCCCTTTCTCCTTCACCTGGCACCCCAAAACCGGGTATTTAAAAACCCCAAAACCGGTAACCGAAACCAGGCACCCCGGATGTTGACATTTGTGACTTGAATAAGACAAGTCAATACATGTGGGGCCCATTGCAAGTTGTTGTTCAGCCTAGGAATACTTCTCCTAGTTGGATTCCTTATGTGGTGTTGTGGCTTTACACACTGACTTTGAGTCCTTGCCCTGGGAGGTTTTGGAGTACTTCTCTAACTTGTATTAGGAGTACTATTCTGACTTGGAGTTGGAGTCTTTGCCCAATATATACTGGCATGGTGCTGAGCGGCAAAGTGTAGAGCAAAAAAGAAAGGTAAAATTTGCTTGTGTTTTGGTGTGCCAAAAACGTGTGGGACAAAATGTGAGATAGGGATATCAGGAGAGTACAAGGGCAGCAAGCACAATGGGGTACCGCACAAGGGAATTTGAAAAGCCAAGTGCGGTGTTTTCTTCTTGGTGGTTTTTGGAGGAGTTAAAAAAAAGTAATAAGAAGAAAAATGTGCTGCAGAGTGAGAAAAGAAAATAGAGATAAGCCGCCATCTGTTTCAGCAAAAGAAGAGTTTGTACATCTGTCTTTTGTATTCGATTTTGGGAATAATCTCTTGCGTGATAGTGAGATTTGTGTGTATTGGGGCTTTGGGATCTGAGTGATTTCCTCTCTACTATTTTGTACTCCATATTTTGATAGTGAATTTTCTCTAGGTTGTCTCCGCCAGTGGATGTAAGCTTATTAAGCTGAACCACTTAAATCTTAGTGTCATGTGTTGATTGCCTAATCTTTGTTATTCCACGTTCTTCTTATTTTTCGCATCTCACGGGTCTTGAGAAATATGATTAATTTTTTAACACCCCGGTTACCTGTTTCCCGATTTTTTTTTACACCCTTCAGTATATTCAATAAAAGTTGTCTTGATCATAAGATCACTATATATATAGAGCCTTTCAAAGAAAATGAATTATAAAAATTTCGAGGACCACAAGAGAACGTCGAAGGAGCTTGAGTCATTTTTCTTCTATACTCTTTTTCTTTAGACAATTGCATTTATATCTTCCTATTTCATCAAAACAAAGTAAGTAAAACCATAATGCTACTTCCAAAATGGACATTAAGAAATTATTCTGAACCTTTTTGGCATAAATTTAAAAAAGAACCTCTCCCTTCCCCCCCCCCCCTTTTTCTTCTCTCCTCTTGGCACTATGTTATTCTTTTCTTCCCTCTCTTTCTCTAATTTCTACTTTATATTTCTTGGCTATTTTATAACATGTTAATTTAGTTTATTATATAATCGACAATCTTGAAAAGTAGACACAGAAAAATAGTGCTTAACCCATCCTCATCTCCTCTTAAATGCGAAAGACAATTCTTTTGATATAATTTTCTAACTAATCTTTCAGCTTATCAATGCTATATAACATATTTTTATTTATTTTGTTGATTTGATATAGCCAATCAATCCTTAGATTTATTTATATTAACAGTAATTGATTTGTAGTGCTATATACCTAAGGTGGGATAAAAGTGTAGAGTATAGAATTTCTCAATGCAAATTATTGATCTTTAAAGTGGAAAAAACAAAAAGTAATACTATATACCACATATTTATCTAACTTTTATTTCATTATACTAACGTAACAATGTTTAGTAGTCATTACACACACATATTTTTTTTTTTTTTAATAATGACCGATTTAAGTTCTATTACATCCTATCACATCAACATAGTTAAATATAAATGAAATATTAGTGTGCTTTATAACAATGGTTGATCTAAAGATTATTACGACCCATCACAGCAACATAGTTAAATAAAAATAAAATATTAATGTGGAATATATCATTTTTAAAAAATAAAATGGTGCTTCATGAGCATATTCTTCTTACGTATACTGGGAAAGATAATGGGCATGTAGATGGGATACTTTTTTAAGATTAAAGGCTTGACCCCAAAAAAAAAAAAAAAAACCCAAGAGAAGAATATGTTATCTCAAAGCTATATACTATATATAATGAATAATGTTACACTTATTCTCACTTCTTTATACAATTTTTTTCACTCATAAGTGACTTTTAAAATCATCATTAGATATGAGATATATCTTTATTAAATTTTGATCTAATGATAGTTTTAAAAGCCACCTATAAGTAAAATTATATATAAAAAAAAGTAATATTCCTCGTATATAATTTAAGGGACAAAATTTTTCTCCAAACTAGGTTGTAGGAATTTCCTTCAACCTAATCTATAAAAGTGACATATGTCCATGAACATGTGCATCTTACATGTTATTAAAAAAAATGACATATGCCACTTTTATAGATTAAGTTGAAGGAAATTTCTCCAACTGAGTTTGGAGGAAAACTTTGTCCTAATTTAAGGTCTACTACATCCTATCCATAGTATCATATCATCGCAATGAGATAAAAATAGAATATTGGTGTTATGAATCTTCTCTCATAAGGTCTCGTTTGGTTCGCGGAATGTCTAGTCTATTAGAAAAGGAATAGCTACTACTATGAATAGAAGAGACTGGAATAGAATAACTATTCCTATTCCTTAGTTTGGTAAACAACACACATGCAAAAATTGAAATTGAATCAAAATTACGAAGAACCCCATATTAATTTTTTTTTTCAAACTCATTAAAAAAAAAAAACCTGAAATAAAATGGGTGGCCGACCACCCACACCAACTTTATTTTTTCATTTTTTTTTTTTAAAATTTGTTTTAAGTTTAAAATAAAAAATAAAAAAAATTATATGAGTATTTTTGAAAAATGTATTTAATTCCTTAAGAATTAGCTAAGCCACTCAAATGAGTGACTCAACTAATCCTGTGTGAATGTGATTAGTAGTTCCATAGGAATAAACTATTCACAGAAATAGTGAGTTACCAAATAAATGAATAGTTATACCTAAGATTAGCTAGTCCATTCCAAGAGCTTATTCTAGCAAACCAAAAGGGGCCTAAGTTTTTTAAAGGTATCAATTATGCAGGCCCATTATCTTTCCCGGTATATGTAAGCCCATTACAAGAATTTTTATTTGCTCTAGGAGTAAGGGCCCATAAATGTCCAAGGGTATTTTCAAATTTCAAAAATCTTTCTTCCGACAGTTCTCGCTCAGTCTCCAACGGTTACATTTCCAGTTTCCATACATATATATATATAAAAAAAAAATTCCCACTTTTAGTGACAAAAAAAGAAAAAGAAAAAAAGGTCAAGCTCTGAACAATAGTACTAAAACCTCCCCGGCGCTGAGTATTAAAGCTCAGAACCAAAACAGACCTAGAAACAAACCCATCGATGGAGGTCTCTTGTCAATTCAATTCTTTCAAGGAAGACAACAGTGAAAGTGGAGACTCCGACCCAGAATACGATTCGGATGAAGACCCGAGTTACAGCATTCTTGAAGAAACCCATGCCAAGTTCTCTAACCTCTCAATCGAGAAGAAGAAGAAATCAAAGGCTCGGTTAGAATCTCATCCATTACATTATTTATTTATTTATTTTATGTTAATGGGGTTTTAAAATTCCGATTAGGACTTATGATCCGTGTTTGAGTGTTGACACCTTTCTTCTTCTTATTTATTTTTGCCTTTTGTCAAATATGGTATATGCAGGATTGCTGAAGATATGAATATGGGTAGTAAGGGAGATCCACATGACGTGGGGGTGGTTGTGCCAGAACTTGATGAGGAAGACGCGAAAAGCTTTGAAAAAGTGCAAAAGATCATAGAAGGTTAGTCCATGAATTTGATTCTTGATGCCACTTTGTTTGGCTCTTGGAAATGATGAAGAATGGGAAGGAAAAAAGCTTGAGAAAGTTTTTTTTTTTTTGTTTGTTTGTTTTTCTTGACAGACTGAATTGACCCTGTGTGTTTGGGAATTGAAATTCAGTTGATGGATTCTTGAAATGCGTGGTATTCAGGTTTGATAGAATTGATGGGAACTCTAATGTTGGAAGTCCCACATTGCTTGGGTATTAAGGAGATGGGCCATTTATAAGGGTGAAGGGAAACCTCAACTCTTGAGTTAGCTTTTGGGTTGAGTTAGGCTCAAGACCTATTTCTAATAAGTTTCATGTATATGCATGGTACTTTTGAACATGTAGCAATGTTGAGGGAAAAGAATAAGAAAAATGTTTAAATTTGGAGCAAGCAACCACAGAAATACAAACAAGTGAATATTCACTTTTGGTTTATTTATGGAATTTTATTTTTCTGTCATTATGTCGTGGCAGATGGCCAGCTAGAGAAACTGAAATATAGCTGAAATATGGGCTTCACAGTGTTGAGGAGGAACTTCTTTCTTTGTTTTCTCTCTCTCTCTCACTCTCTCTCTCTCTGAGGAGTGTTCAATTTGTGTGTCGCTTATCATAAAAAAGAAATAGCAATGTTGAGAAGAAGTTTCAAGAACAAGGGAAAGTCAATTTTGGACAAATGCACAACTTGATGATCACTTGAATGGATTTTCTTTGTTGATAAATGAAGCTTTATTATTTATTTTACTATTTTGTGGCAGATGGTCAGCTGGAGAAACTGAAAGTCGACCAGTGTAAGGTTTATCTGAGGAAGAATCGATTGAGACTGACTGGCAATAAAGATACGCTCATTCAGCGCATTAAGGAGCATACAGAGTAATCTCATCTACTTTGTTTGTGGAAATGTTTTTGAATCATTACATGGTTTCTCATATTTTTTAATGTTTATTTTCCAGGATTGTAAATGGAGGGGAGAAGAAATACCCCATCTCTAGTTTTGTATTGAATTGTAAAGGTGCGCTAACTTAAATGCTCATGGATGTATATTTATTTATTTGTTTGGGGTAAGATCCATTTCTAAAGACTTGTGTAGGTGGGAAGAAAGCTTATGTTTAAAGTTCAAGTTGGTTTAAAAATAAAATATGTTGCAGCTGATTTGATCGAACGAGGGTTAACCTCATTCAAACAAGAATTAGGATTTCACAAAGATCACATTATTTCGATTGAACCTCGTTCGACCAAGCCTGCGATTGAGGGTCTTGGTTTTCAAATTTTTTTTGCTTGGATGATGGTTTACAATAATAGCCCTCACATTTCTAGGTTTGGAGACTTTCTAGTCTTGTGTTCTTTTTTCCCAAATTGGGGGTCTCTCTTGTATACTTCCTGTGTTGGGTTGCACCCTTCTGCGCTTTCTAATAAAATTAATTTGCTTATATATATAGATATATATATATATATTGATTTATTTATTCTTTTAGTTAGGTGTTTCTTTTTTATACTTCATGTGTACATGGGTTGTGCCTTTGTATTTTTTATATAAATTTGCGATTACTTATAAAAAAAACTTGTTTAACATTTCTAGTAATCCTAGGGTTAGCAATTGTAGCCTATACAAAGGCATGTTATAGACTTGTTTTCATTTTCGTTTATTGAACAAACTTTCTTTTAAGAGAGTTTCTCTATTTTCCTAGTAGGTTCCAATGATGTTTCTAGTGGATTCCAAAAACCACTTGAGTTAACGTCTTTATCTCTAGAGAAATGCTTCAGTGCAATATAATGCCCACATTTGGCCCATTTTTAGTGACGTGGCAGATGAACAGTCACATGAAAGGGAGGATTGAAATTTGAAATTTGAATTTCAATCTTCTCTCTCTCACTAAAAATGGGCCAAATGTGGACATTATATTGCACTATAGCATACCTCTTATCTCTACCCCTTCCATTGCATCTCATATCATGATGTCATGCCAAAGGAGCAGTCATCTCGTGTGAATGTTTAAGTGGCTAAAGTTAAAGACAAAAAGTTTTCTTTGGCTTAGAGTGGAAGGCTGGAGTACGCTATACAGTTTCACGCTGCTTAATATATTGCATTGTTTTTTAGTAAGTTGTGCTTTTGGAATGTATTTGGACTATCTAATACATTGAACTTTGAGTTTTGACTATATATGTAGACTTCTTAGTACATTAAACTTTGTTTTAGAATTTTGCAAAGGAAGAGTGAAAATAACATTGAAAATCATTATTCACTCTTTGATAATAGAAATTTGGTTGAGCATAGCTCCCTTGTCCCTTCTCTTTCTCTTGTTGTGACTTCTTGTTCTACATTGTCCCTTTCTCCCTCCTTCTCAGCCTTCATCATATCATTACTCCATAGAATCATGCAGACCAAACCTTTACAACGATCTCCTTTTTTTCTTATGTGTGATGTATCGGCGTATTGCATTTCTCTATCAAGCCTAGAGTGTTTAATTCTGTGGTCGCTAATTGTTGTTGTTGAAATCCATATCATTTACTTCATTTTTTATATTTGAAAGATGAATGGGGTATGTGCAGGTGATGCATGCACTGGTGATGTTGTTATGTTTGAGCAAAATGTTTATGAAATGTAAGTATTTGTTTTTTGCTAGTATTGTTTATTCTATATATGAGTGCATGACACACTTTGCCTTTGCTTTACAAGGGGAAAAGATTTAGAAGTAGCTCTTAATGTAATTATGTTTACACAGCCTTGTTCCATGCACACCTAATGTGTATTTAATTCATTTTAGTCGCTTCAAAAATGCTTTGTTCTTATTCTCTTCATGATCTTGACACGAGGGGCTATGGTTGATAAAAATGATGATGATGATGCTTACTAGTATGCTACTAACGCTATCACATTACTCAACTAATTTTTTCTTCTTCTTATCTTCGAAGTAATTGTATCTTTTGTGCATATAATTTTGATATTTCAGGTTCAATATAGCATCCCGAAGTGCCAGTGGTCCTCCTTGTGGCACAAGGATTGTTGCAGGGCGCATTGTGAAAGAAAGTTATGGTGCTGCCAAGCAACAGCATACTTTCACGGTTGGTAAAAGAATTGTTTGGTTCTTATAGAAGAATACTGATAAAGAGAATAAACATTCTAATGCATGATTAGTTAATGCCCCAAGCATCAAGCTGTGGTTGAAGGATTGTACTTACAATGGAAATTGCTAGTCTGTGTTTGTGTTTTGGTAAATTCAACAATGGATCTAATTACTGGATTGACCTCATTTTATTAGTTAAAACTTATGAGCAAGGAGAACATATATATGTTTCTACAGTTATTTGCCAGTAGTTAACATCCAGTTTTCTGGCTGTTCTGCCACCAGATAGAAGTACTCTGGAGCAAGGGAGAGAAACCATTCCCTCCACTTCATCCCCTCCTAATTAAGGGTCGAAACCTTTACCGGTTGAAGACTCTGAGACAGGTTTTTCCCATCTTAACAAAATTTTCTTTTCTTCCGTCGCCTGTTGATTGCTCAGTGTTAAACTAATTGCAATTTGGTTGTCAACTTCAGAGATGGGAAGATGAAGGGGAGAGGCGGAAAATTCTGATGGACAAGCACTCCAGGGGGTGTGTTGCTAGGTCTGATAGAGAAGCACGGATCCAAGAGAAGGAAATGAGGAAAGTGCTCAAGGAAACTAGGTACTCCCTACTAATTACACACTAGAAAAAAGTTAGATAATCATTTTAGTTATTCTTGCATTATACATTCTTAAAGTTATCTATCTACTTCATGATCTCAAGAAAGGAGTCAAAGAGGAACCACTCTCAGTTCAATTCATCCTTAGCTGATGCAATCCAGCCACTACAGTCAGGTATCATGTCAGCCAATTTAAACCATCTTTACAACTTAGAAAAATCAGAATCTCGACCTCAAAAGTTGGGTTCACCTCTTCAGGGAAACCGGCAGTTTCCCAGCAGCAGTTTGGTGTATCCATTGCTGGGAAACCATCAATGAGATATCAGCAGCCGGGGTTGTTGAGTGATTTAGGAAAGCCAACAATGCAATCTCAACCAGCAGATTTATCTCTTGCACCACCAAGACAGGCGGCATTACAAAGTAATTATCGCCAGCAAGCTTCTCATAACATTGTTGGCTGTCGGGAGGTTCCTCACCTAAGAGGTTATGAATTTCATTCAAATTACAAGCGGCCAAACTTTCACCCGAATGACCATCAAGTTCCTGCTAATAAATATTCAAATGTTAGCGGGACAAGAGGGTCATCATCATCAGACAGTACTTATCATAGGCAGCCATTGGCAAACATGAACCTCTTTCCACCAATGAATCCATTGCCCAGGCAACGCCACAAGCAACCACAGCTGTGCCGATATTATGCTCAAGGGAGGTGCCATTTTGGAGATAATTGCAAATTCGTTCACGAATCAAGAAGGACACTCTATTTATAAAAAATATCCAGTGATCAGAGGAAGTTGAGAAGATGGGCTTTTTGAACACAAAATATTCAGTCCGAACCTTGGCGATTTTGGTGGAAGCTTAGAGATTATTTTGTTCAACGAGTTCGTTGAATTTTGTGTTTTCTTTAAATGCTTGTACTTCGTTGGGCTTCTCGGAAATTACTTATTTTGAACATCGATCAGGATCCCCTACAATTAAGTGATTTAAGTGATTTTCAAATTACGTGATTTAAGGTGTTTTTCAGTATCAAAATGTTAAGGACCTGTTTAAAATTCGTTTGAGAGGCTTAAAAGTGCTTTTAACACTCAAAAAGTTTGTTTGAAGAAAAAAAATATTCGTTTGGTAAAAAAAATTAAAAACGTTTTTAAGGGTTCAAAAAGCTTAAAAATGGCTAAAATGCACTTTTGAAAGCTTAAAAATGAAGCTTTTGCCTAAAAGTTTTTTTTAACTTAAAAATTTTATTTTTCAAACGCAATCTCAAATATGCTTTAAGTAGAATTATGAGTAATGTTGATGGATGTTGTCCTCAATATCATAGGGCGGAATTAGACATGGGTGGGGGGACAAAATTTAAAAAAAATAAAAATTTGGGAGTAAAAATGAATTTTTGTGTAGACATTTCATAAAAAATCATAAACTTTAGAGGCAATTTTAAAATTTTCTCCCCAAGTTAATACATAGTTCTGCTTCTGCCCCTGGTGCATGGAAATGGTTTTTTATTTTTTTGACAGGCCACATCTTTAAAGATAAAAACATAATCCTATAGAAAACGCCAAATTTTATTATTTAATTAATATTATAACTATGCCCATACAATTTTTGTCCATTGGCCTGTTGAATCGCATGTTATAATTGCCAATTATTGCTGCATGTCGATTTCAGCGCCGACACACATACCCATACTACATTACTACATACCAATTATATGAAGTGGTTTAAATCGTCCTCTTTATTAATGAAAAACATGAAGGGTTTAGAGCATCAATATACTTATGGTGCGTTTAGGATTGTAATTTCATAAAAATAATTTACGTTTTTAAAAGATATCATAAAATATAAGACGTTTGATATTGCGATTTAAAAAACACTTAATTTAAAATAGAAAAAAAATCTACGATTTCAATAAACAGGTTAGGAGTTGCTTATTTAAAAAAGTACGAATTTAAACCAAAATCATGAATTCGCATAACAAATATTTAATAAAAAAAAATATTTTTTAATATGTTTTACTAAACGCCTTTACGATTTTAAAAAGTAACGATTTCAAAAATACTATTTTTAAAATCACACTTATTGAAACCGTAATTTCAAACGGACCCTTACATGAATGTTTAAAGTTATAATTTTAAAAATTTGTAATGTCATCCAAATTCAGAATAATCCTAACGGAGAAAGTAAAATCTCTAAATACTCCGATTTGATTTAATCGTTGAATTTTGACGAGAGTGCTGATATTGTAAACTTTTGAAAGATGATAACCTACAAATTGACACCTTTTAAAGTTTAAAAATATACTTGCAAATGTGATAAAAGGTTAGAGGTGGTATGTAAGGTTTTCACTGCTAATAATTTTGATTATATATATATATTTTTTTTTCTGACGTTTGATTTGATCCTATTTTTTGTGAGAGCAGTGAAACCATAATATACAGCAACATTATTCAATTTAAAAGCTTTTATCAAAATTATGAGCCAACCCATCTAATCTTCCTTGCATATTAATTGGATTATTTATCCTTTCTGCCTTATGATTTTGTAGGGAATTAACTACCAAAGTGGAGGCACATCTGTACATCACTGTAAAGTGGAAATTGAAGCCATCAATCCATGTCAAAGTGTTTGTTTTGTGTCAAAAAGTGTGCGTCAAATCAATCCACGTCGATCAGGAATCAGAGCTCTCCAAACACAAAATTCCATGCATTCATCTTTCAAAGTCAAGTTGTTTACGCCTTTCTCCCATATAATTCCCAAGTATTCTCTAAGACTTTGTTTTTATTTAAGCCCTTCCCACACATTTTCAGTTGTACAAGCCACCATAGTTTCTTACAACAAGAACAAAGAAGGAAAGCAAAGCAAGCTTATGGTAAATGAATGTAACTTAGATTTGATACAAGATTCTCCTTCTTTTTTTTTTTATTTTTTTTTTATTTTTTATTTTTATATATATGGAGCATGTGTTTTCAATTCGTTCTTGTTGATATGCATGTGGGTCAAAACCAAATTTTTGATTGGTTTACATATTGGCAACAGAGGTGTTTGAGGTCCTAATTGATCTTCGCCCCACAATTTTGGCTGTGAAATTCTAAAATATCAAATAGATGGTGTGCTTGGAAATTGATTTTATAGATGAGCACTTTTGTAACTTTCAGTGGTTGTGTCTGTGTCTGTGTCTTGTGAATATTATTATGCATATTAATTAAAGGCTTGCTTGTGCATCTCAATTCTCATGGATACTGAATTTGTACTCCCCATGTTTTTCAACTATAGCAAAGCTATTGGTTATGGTGATGGATCCATTGAAAATATATATGTCCATGTGTTCCAGGATATCATGGCAGTTGGACCAGTAAATGTGAACGAGTTCCAAGAATTGGCCAGGGAAGCCCTTCCAAAAATGCACTATGATTTTTATGCTGGTGGAGCTGAGGACCAGCACACGTTGAAAGAGAACGTGGAAGCATTTCGTAGAATCACGTAATTGTTAATGTGCAAAAAAAACCTGCTAATTCTTAATATTGGCATTTTACCCATCATTTTTCATGGCTTTTTCTCAGGATTCAGCCCAGGATTCTTGTGGATGTAAGCAGAATAGATTTGTCAACTACTGTATTGGGTTACAATATCTCGGCGCCCATTATGATCGCTCCAACTGCCTTGCATAAGCTGGCACACCCTGAAGGTCTAAATCCTCTTGGAAAAAGCCTCAGTTGAGGTTTCCTCCCCCCCCTGCCAAATGCTAATACTTTTTGATTTTCTGTTTGTAGGAGAGGTTGCCACAGCCAGAGCAGCAGCTGCATGTAAAACCATCATGGTAATTTTATAACGAATTTGAGCTCATATGCTTACACAAGGACCTTGCACACCGAGTTATATTTTGTGTTAGAATATAGATTAAATGATTAAATTTATTAATTCCTATTAGCTTAAATTTTTGGAATTAGTAATAATTTAACATGATATCATAATAGAGGCTTTGAGTTCGAATTTAATAAAGAGTATTGCTAGAATAAATTAAATGATTAAATTCATCTATTGCTATTAGTTTAAGCTTTTGAGATAAGTGATAGTTTAACATTTTACTATAGGTGCTATCCTTTACGTCTTCTTGCACCGTGGAGGAGGTTTCTTCCAGCTGCAATGCTGTTCGATTCTTTCAATTATATGTACTGTATTCTTCTTGTTCTCTTATAATTTTTTTTTTTTTTTTTGTTATCCTTTCCTTAAATGTGATCATGTTTGGTAGAAATACACACTGAAATTTGGTAACCCTTTGTGAATAGGTATACAAGAGGCGAGATATAGCAGCTGTATTGGTACAGAGAGCTGAAAAAAATGGATACAAGGCTATTGTCCTAACTGCTGACACTCCCAGACTTGGTCGAAGGGAGGCAGACATAAGAAACAAGTGAAATATCATCCCTCTTTTTATTTTTTTTGGTTCTATTTGAAAGCATGATAAATTTTTGTTGCCTTCAAAGTTTGGCATAAACTGCTTTATCTAGTACACAATGAATTGTGCCTAATTTAACTCTTAAACTGGTGATAACAACTGCAGAATGGTTGCACCTCGATTGAAGAATCTAGAGGGTCTCTTATCAATTGAAGCTGCATTTGTGAGTGGAATATTTCCAAACTTTTGAATCTAAATATGCCGGTTAACAATTATGAGGTTATTCTATCTACCAAGCTGTCTTATGTATTCTCTTAAAAATAGATCACTTTAACTGTACCATATCATTTCTCCTTTGATAAGCCAAATGACTCTCCATTAGTCTGCTCATTATCTGACACCAGAAAAACAGAAGAGAGAGAAAGAAAAAAAGAAAAAGAAAAAGATCAGTGAAGTGTCTAATGCTGCACGACACCTGTTTGTCAAAATGAATAATGGAAAGCACAAGGTACACAATGAATACGTTTCAACCATGCATTGGTTGTGCCATGTCTGTCATAAATGGATGTAACAAATGTGACCTGCTCATTTCAAGAAGTTTCCTTCATATCACAAAATTAACTATCAGTTGTCTTTCTTTCTAATTAAAATCTAGTTTTCATCTCTTTTTTTTTTTTTTTTTTTTCTTGTAAATTTCTACCTTTTTTGTTGCTATGTTATTGTGGGGTTTCACTGTTTGTTCTTGCTTGCATGTGATTCACAAGTAACCACTTCTCACCAAACATTAGTATGTGGGCTATGACACCGTTGTTTGACTTTGCCAGAACTAGCTTTAGATACTTAATAATGTACTAGAGAAAGTAGTATATCATGTATCCCTCTTCTTGGAACCCTTAAGATAACACTGAAGTAAACTTCATAATACAATACAAGTTTATTCAAAGGACTGCGTTATATTGTTGAATTATAATTTGCAGTTGCATAATACATTGATTGTAGAATGTCTTATCATTTACAGGCCAATGTAATGTGTGTGTGGAGGCGCACATATGTGTGCCATGCAAGTGTTGTTGGTTATTTACACTTGTACACTAATATCGCTACGAACTTATGATTATTCAGAAACTCAACTGTTGCAGGATAATGGTTCAAACTTAGAAGCTTATGCTAACGAGACAATGGACGCTTCCTTGAGCTGGAAGGTATAAAAAATGCAACTATTTTGATTACTTTCTGATATGCTTGTAGAAATATGTCAGGAAAGTTTAGATATGTGACTTATGAGTTATGAAGATGTAAGTATGCCTAGCTGCCAAAGTCTCATGGTTTTTATACCATGGACCTACGGTTTATTAGAGATAGGGAGGTTCTAAGGGCTGGAGGAAAAAGATATTGCTGTCAGCGGTCATATTTTGTACTCTTTAATTTTAGTTTTACCTCAGCGCACTCTAGAACCATGGTTTAATTAGTGCCTCACAAAATCTGCAGGACATAGAATGGTTAAGATCAATTACAAACATGCCAATTCTTATCAAGGGAATACTTACTCGTGAAGATGGTAAGATTATACTTACTCTCCTTACCTTTAATTACAAAACATAAAGAACCTTTTCTGCCTTAATTAAACCTTTGAACTTTCAATGCAATTAGCAGTTGTTTATAATTAGTATTTATTAATGAATTGAAATATAAACTAATCCATTTTAAGATTTTATATCTTTTTGATTAAAAAAGTTTCGCGTACTCTGGAAACTCTTTAATACCTTTTTTCCTCTAGAAATTCACGTATAGGAGCCCTGTTTTAAACATACTACTCAAGTTATCTTCTTTTTCTATTTATTTCCTTTCATACCCTCTATGTTGAAATTTTTTACATAAATCCATTTAAATACTGCCTCATGACATGCCCTTGATATAAATATCCCTTAACGTTTGATGTGCTACTATATATTGCAGCAATAAAGGCTGCAGAAGTAGGTATTGCTGGGATTGTTGTCTCCAATCATGGAGCTCGCCAGCTTGATTATACACCTGCTACTATTACTGTCCTGGAAGAGGTGAGGCTCTATATCTACTGCCTCCCACAAGAAATTTTGAAAATAAGAGCCTTAAAGTCAAAGTGACTAACTAAGCTCTGTGATGAAAACGTTTGAGGATATTTGTGTATCTTGTGTTTGAAGGTGGTTCATGCTGTTGGAGGGAGAGTTCCTGTTCTCTTTGATGGAGGAGTGCGGCGAGGAACGGACGTCTTCAAGGCATTAGCCCTTGGTGCACAAGCTGTCCTTGTAAGATCTCCCCCCCCCCCAAACTATATAATTCATCTAATTTATAAAATCTTTCAAGTTTTTGAAGGTAAATATTTAGGATCATTGAAACACCTTGCACGTTGACACTGCTGGATATGTTTAATTTAAAGGAGAAATCAAGAGCAATCTCGGGTTTATGGTGCGATAAATGCTACCGCACTTACAAATGCTTACTCCGGCCAAAAAAATCGCTATTGATGTGTAATATACAGATTAGTCATCTAAAATTCAATGATGATTTTGACTGCCACATTAAGGAGTAAATAGTTAAAAATACATCTAGCATTTCTCATATAGTAAATCTAAAAAGTGCCAATTATGGTTATAACCAATTTTTGCTTTCTTTCTTTCTCAAAGCTAATGCTGATACATGTTATTGAAGATTGGAAGGCCTGTTATCTATGGACTGGCAGCAAAGGGGGAATATGGGGTGAGGCGAGTCATCCAAATGCTGAAGGATGAACTTGAGCTCACCATGGCACTATGTGGCTGCCCTAGTGTGAAGGATATTACTAGAAGCCGTGTGAGGACACAGCGTGAAAGACTCCCTTCAATGCTTTAATCTCATATTATTGAAGCATTAAGATTATATGGTGGAGATAAATGACTCAGATCATCAATCATACATGAAATTCTGTAATGGGATTATCTTCAATGATTAAGATAGTGGGGTGGACCATGGAAAATTTCATCTCCCATATATTTTCTTGTAGTTCAAGTAAATGAGGTTGTGTTTCACATGTGGAACCTTTACAAAATCTCAAATTTGTGAATTTAACGTTCTACTTACAAAAGTTACTACTAAGTTTGGTATAGTTTATTTTTATTTTTTATTAAAATAAGAGAAATAATATAAATTATTTTGGGAAAACTTCACTTACCCTCACAAACTTTCGCGATTTTTGCAGGCACCCCCTCATTGCCTTGTTCAAAATCTCTCACTTTGATGTATCAAATTTTTATTTCCTTTCACTTTGCCCATTCCGTTAGGATTTTCTATGAAATTCTAATGGAGGGTTGTGAAATTCCTAAAATACCCTTATTCTTTATTAAATTTTTTTTTTTTTTTTTATAAAAAAAAAACCTAAAATTCCTAAAATGCCCTTGAAATTCCTAAAATACCCTTGACCCGCTCCAACTTGACCCGAATTGCAGCCTCAATGCCCGAATGCTGCGATAACAAATACAAGAAGCTTGTCAAGGCGGAGGCCACCGTGTCACGTCGAGCCAATATGAAGCTTACGACGATGTCGCAGAGATATTCGTCGTCCTCGATGGAAGCCATGAATCTTGAGAGGAGGTCATTTTGGATGGAACAGCCCATTATCCGCTGCTGATTTTTCATTTCGGTGGCTAAAGTATGCACCGTTTTGATTGCTTCCTTTAGCAAACCATTCCACAGAGTTGTGAAGGACTTCGCTAATCATAATAAGGTTGGTCTCACCTTTGTCTTTGGCAGGACCTAGACAGAGGCTCGGGAAGTAGCCGTGCCAGCATTCACTGGTGGAAGGACTGGCAGCAGCGAGACCATCATAGTTGACATGGTCGGAGCTAGAGTCCCCATATTCTCCGAAGAGGGCCATTTTTTCTTTCTTTTGCAGAATAATGAAACAAAAAAAAAATTGGAAAAAAAACTTGACCAATGCCTGGGTCACAAATGTCGTGGGTGTCTGCTCTTTCTCTTTCTCCAACAAAACTTGATCTTGGTGGCAAATTCTTTGGATCTTTGTTCTCGAAGTTTTTAATTTCCAAAAATGGAAAGAGCAAGAAACCATGTATTTTTTACAACAAAACTCCCTCTAATGTCCCTCCTGATGATCATCGTGTCTCTGCCGGCAATGGCAAGTCCGGTAGCACACACCTCATCCAAGTATGAGGTGGAAGAGACCACGATAAAGCCCAACCCAAAAGCAAACAAGGATTAGCAACCACACAGAGGAACACAGAACAGGAGGCACAAATCCAAGAATAGAGCACGAGAACATAGCTGTAGCAACTCTCTTCCAGATAATCGGCGAGGCCGCCATGGCTCGCTTCGCCAATAATTTCGACGCGAGGTCGAAGGTAAGCGCGAAACTAGACATGGAAAGCGACAGCTAGAGACAACCTGGGTCTAACCGAACGAGAATCTGCAAATGTTATCGAAGGAGAAGCGGGGAAACACGTCTTGCAAGTCTAAAACTCTGTCTTCTTTTCCTGCTACAGATTGTAAGAGAGATTAGCCTGGATTGGATCTCAGAGGTGACAATCTCGTACACGTAGGTCTGAACCGAGATGGAACCAAGCTCCAAGCTTGCTATTTTTTGCTGAAACCTCCACGAGTCGGCGTCGACGTTGAAAATTCCACGGCCTAGAAGATCACCGAGAATGACAGAAAACAGTTTCCTCTTTTTTTTTTTTTA
>NC_081547.1:11295745-11297405 GCF_901000735.1 Corylus avellana | reverse complement strand
TGTAACAACTTTAATTATAAATATAAAGCCTATACCAATGTTAAAGTAAGGCAGTACATTTGAAAATACTTCTAATTATCAAAGTCCTTATGGTATAGAGCTATTTTTTTTACTCACGTCAGTTTTTCTTTCCTGCCACCTATTATTATTATTATTTTTTTTTTTCTTTTCCCATCTCACTACCCATTCAGATTTTTTTTCTCACTCCTCTCAACCGTAATGACTGCTGCAACACTAGATGCTGCTCCTGGAGATGCCAACTTTGTGACTAAAAATAGGCCAACCTGTGGACGTGGAGACCGCCATTCTCCATCCAATTCTAATTATGGCTGTGGTGGGAGATACTCCCAGCAAAATCGTCCACCTTACCAATTTGGAAATCAGCGTGGCAAGGGGCGTGGTGGACGATCCTCTCATTCTCAATCCCGACTTTTTTGTCAGGTATGTCTAAAAACTGGTCACGGAGCTCTCACATGTCACCACCGATTTGATGATTCTTTTCAACAAGAGCATACATCAAATGCTCACGCCTATGTTGCTGCACCTCCCTCCCTTGTGGATCACAATTGGTACCCAGACTCTGGGGCCTCGCATCACATCACTTCGGATCTTGCCAATCTCAACTTGAAGGCCGAAGAATATGGTGGTTCTGACTAAATCCGTGTTGATAATGGTACTGGGCTTTCTATCAAGCATATTGGGACTGCCCAAATTTCTACCCCTTCTCTTCAATTTCAATTAAATAATGTTCTCCATGTCCCTCAAATTCGGAAAAACCTATTGTCTGTGCATCAATTTACCAAAGCTACAAAAACTTATTTTGAATTTCACCCATATAAATTTTTTGACCAAGCTACGGGGAACACTCTTCTGCAAGGGCGGAGTAATCACGGGCTTTATATCATTCCTCCTTTTTCATACGTCAATAAAGTGCGTGATCCAACTGCTTTGGTGGGTGAACATGCGTCTGTGTCAAGTTGGCATTCCCGTTTGGGTCATCCAGCTTTTAGTGTCATTCGTCGTGTCTTATCTTCATTCAAGCTTCCATTTTTGCAAAATAAAAAGGACTCCATGTCTTGTGCTGCTTGCCTTGGATCCAAGAGTCATCAACTCCCTTTCTCCAAGTCTCTACATCGTAGTAAATTTCCTTTAGAATTAATGTACACAGATGTTTGGGGTCCTTCTCCCATCTGTTCAAAATCTGGTTTCAGATATTATGTTTCATTTATGGATGATTTTAGTCGTTATTCTTGGCTTTTTCCAATTATGCGCAAAAGTGATGTCTTTGATATTTTTGTTAAATTTCAATCTTACGTTGAACGATTTTTTAACAGAAAAATCAAGTGTGTCCAATCTGATTGGGGAGGCGAATACCGCTCTCTCCATAAATATTTTCAACAAAATGACATCACTCACAGACTATCTTGTCCTCATATCCATCAACAAAATGGGGCTATTGAAAGAAAACATCGACATATTGTCGAAACTGGATTAGTTCTTCTCTCTCATGCATCTGTTTCCCTTCGTTTTTGGGAAGATGCTTTTGTCACAGCATGTTATCTTATAAATCGAATGCCAACAAACACTTTACAAAAAAAATCTCCTTCTGAAATTATTTTCAAAATTCAACCTGACTACAATTTTTTGAAGGTTTTCGGTT
>NC_081547.1:11274771-11295645 GCF_901000735.1 Corylus avellana | reverse complement strand
GTCTCTCACTCTGTTGGTCTCTCCCCTCTCTCGCCTCTCTCGCAACTCGCAAGCCGAGTCTCTCACTCTCCTGGTCTCTCCCCTCTCTCGCCTCTCTCGCGAGACTCGAAGTCTCGAACGGTCGAACCCAGTGAACCCACTGTAACTCTGTAAGTGCACCTTGCACGGCCGTTGCTCACTTGATCTGAATCTCCGATTGCCTAGCCTATTCAACCAAATCCACTCGTCCCAAACTCCCAAAGTCCCAGTATGATCAGAAACGCTTGATTCCTCGCCTCTCTGTTACAGGTAAACCGTAAACTCTGGAATTTTTTTTTTCTTTTGTTGTTTTCTTATCTGGCATCTTTGACCTCAAGCAGTGCACCGTGTGTGAATTATTTCAGTTCACTTCCAATTTCCGACTTCCCACCAAATCAAGCTCTGAGCCCTTGCTTCAGGTAACGAAATCGTTTATGAATTATGCTCAATAGTTTGGAAAATCTTTGGTTGTTGGTTGAGATTTAGAATGGGTATTTCAGTGTTGTGTTTTGATATTATTTCGTTGTTGATTTGTTGGTGGTTGAGAATGGGAAAACTTTTCTTAGCTTATTTTATGGTACCCACGGCCACGGGTTCACTGGATAACACATTACACATGCATCTTGAATCCTTGATTTGCATTTTGCACTATTAGGTGAAAAACTCAGTTTTATGAACACCATAAATCAGCAAATTAATTTTGCTAATTAAAACCAACCATTAGTTTGAGTTTTAGTCATAGCCCACAGGTCAAACATTGTCACATTAGCTAATTAAAATCAACTATTACTTTTTACTTCAGAAGTTCATATGGCTGCACCTTGACCTTCGACATCAACTAGTGCTTCTTGTCCCATAGGCATAGATGATAATGAAACCTTTGATGAAGACACATTTGATGAAGAAACCTTTGATGATATTAATGAATCTGATGAGTTTGATACCCAAGGGATTAGATGTGCTGGTTCTAGGGGTTCTAGGGGAGCATCTCATGGTCGGACTCGTGGTCAACGACCCCCAATCCCTTGTAAAAAAAGATTAAGAACAAAAAGATCTTCAGTATAGGACCATTTTACTAAATATGCAAATAGTTCTGAAGAGGCTCCTATTGCAAGTTGTAACTATTGTGGGGCTCAGTATAAATGTCATGGGACAAACAATGGCACCTCTAGCATGTTGTACCATTTCAGAAAATGCCAAAAGTATAAGAGCTTAAAAGCAAAAACAGATGGCTCTCAATCTAAATTCATCTTTATGGCCGGGCAGAGTCAGAGTGATGGTAGTATTGGTAATAACCTAATTGTTGGGAAGTATTCTGAAAAACTTATTAGGGAGACTCTTTGTGAAATGATCATTGTTGATGAATTTCCCTTTTCAATTGTGGAGAAGATGGGTGTTAAGAAAATGTTTAAGGTTCTTGAGCCTCTTTTTGAGCTTCCTTCTTGCTATACAGTGATGAAGGATTGTGTTAAGTTGTTTATGACCAAAAAAGAAATAATCAAAAAGAAGTTGTTGATGGTTGGTCAAAGGGTTTGTTTGACAACTAACACTTGGACTTCGATTCAGAATATGAATTATATGGTTGTAACGGGACATTTCATTGACTCTACTTGGAAATATCACAAAAGAATATTGGCATTTCGCCAAGTGTTGGATCACAAGGCAATAACGATTACTAAGGAAATAGAGCAATGTTTGGTGGAATGGAGGATTACCCGTGTGTTGGCGATAACACTTGACAATGCAAGTGCTAATGATAAAGCAATTAGTGAGTTTAGTAAAAGAAATATGTCCAATGATGATGTTATTTGTCGCCATGAGTTTGTTCATGTGAGGTGTT
Source organism: Corylus avellana (assembly GCF_901000735.1). NCBI lineage: Eukaryota > Viridiplantae > Streptophyta > Magnoliopsida > Fagales > Betulaceae > Corylus > Corylus avellana. The sequence continues at coordinate 11,293,787 of NC_081547.1, read as the reverse complement.
GTGCCCATGTTCTAAATTTAATTGTGAAGGAGGGTATGAAGGGTGCACATGATTCAATTGAAAGGGTCCGAAATATGGTGAAATATGTGAAGGGATCCCTCCAAAGATTAGCCCTCTTTAAGTCTTGTGTAGAAAGGAAGAATCTTGGGTGTCGGTCTTCCTTGACTCTTGATGTTTCCACTAGATGGAACTCTACTTATACCATGTTGGAGGTGGCACAAAAGTATGAAAGGGCATTTAATCTTATGTTAGATGAAGATTCGAATTTTGTACATTATTTGAATGATGATTGTGGAGGGAGGGATGTGTTGGGGGCTCCAAATGAAGATGATTGGAATAAGGTTCGACACATTGTTAAATTCTTGTGTGTGTTTTATGACGAAACAATTCAGATGTCGGGTTCCTTGTACTCAACTTCTAACTTTTTTTTGGTATTCTTCAAAATGTTTATCATTGTTTGGATGAGTATTGTGAAAGTAATGATTATTCATTGAGTACCATGGCAATGCAAATGAAAGAGAAATATGATAAGTATTGGGGAAATTTTTTGGCTATTAACCCCTTGTTGTTTGTTGCTTTGGTGCTTGATCCACGTTACAAGATAAATGTTTTGGAATTTTGGTTCCCGACGAATGTGGGTCTAGTAAAAGCAAAAGAAATTGTTACCAAATTAAAGGATGTCTTGAGCCGGTTATATGAGCAATATGCTAAGAATGAAAATGGGGCTAGGTTTGGAAATGAAGAGAGTAGTTGCACAAGTTCCGAAGGTGTGGGTGTGGGTACTAATAAGAAAGATGCTTTAGCTATTTACCATTCATTTCGGGCGTCCAAAAATGTGATGATGTGTCGGACAGAGATAGAGCAATATTATACGGAAGAGGTGAAGACACCAAGTGACAACTTTGATATTTTAAAATGGTGGAGGGTAAATAAGGTAAAGTTTCCGGTTCTCGCCGAGATAGCATGAGATGTCCTGGCAATTCCACTTACTTATGTTGCTTCTGAGTTGGCCTTTAGCACCGGAGGTCGCATCATAGATCCTTTTCGGAGTTCTTTGGCTCCGAAAACAGTGGAAGCTCTTATTTGTTGTCAAAATTGGTTGAGATCTTCTCCCAATTTTCAGTATGTTGAGTCACTCTTGCCTGATATTGAAGATGAAGAAAGCTACAAGCTTGAGTCGGGTAATATTTGTTAATTTCAAATTTATTCATTATTCTAATTATTTGATTAAATTATTTTTACTAATCCTTTAAAAATTTCATTGTGGTAGAAATTTTGTCTAATTCCCTCACATTTGACGCGAATTAAGGCTTAATGGATGAACTTTGCGGGGTAATGTTTTGTTTAAAGTATTTGGTAAGTTTTTTGCATCTTATTTTTTTCTTATTTGATATTTATTTCTTACTCTTTAATATTAATTACTAATAGCGATTCACTTTATTTATGTTTTGATTTGTTGGATTATTGAAGGAAGCAAATTTAAGGAATTGAAGTCTTGAAGATAATCTATGTTTGAGGTGGCTCAAGGAAATTATTGTGTAACCGTGTTGATGTTGATGTTTATCCATATTGATCACTATCTTTATGTTTTCTCACTTTTATATTTGTGTAATGGTGTTGCCCATGACTTATTTTCCTTTTGCTAAGTGACTTTAATTAGTTAATACTTTGTTTATTATTCATTAATGAATTTTATTTTAATTTGGGTTTGGGTAGGTTTGATGTTTTTTTTTTAAGTGATGGCATTTGATGAGATTTCTTTGCCTTTGGTAAAAGCATTTTTCATTAACTAGTTTTGCTAGTCTAATTAGCATTCATTATGTTAATTAGTCCATTTGCTTTGGAAAAATGTATTTTATAATATTAAAAAAAAAAAAAAAAAAAAAAAGTTGAAGTGGATCAATATAAAAAAGCTTCAATTTTTAGCCCAAAAAACAAATATTTGGGTCCCAACAAAAAGTATTTGGGCCCTAAAACAACTCATTTTTAATAAGTTATTTTAGTCCAGCAAAAAGTATTTGGGCTCTCAAAAGTAAAAAAAAAAAAACTCATTTTTGGTTTTTGGCCCAACAAAATAAATCAATATAAAGCTCTCGGTTAAATCGGTTAACCGGTTTAACCGGACCGTTTAACCGTGTACCGTTTTAACCAAAATTATCGGTTAAAATTCTTATTGGTTCGGTATCGGTTAATAAACCGTTTAACCGAAAATTATCAGTTAATAACCGATAAGGTCCTTAACCGGACCGTTTTGACCGATACCCAGGACTAGTCAAGAACACTTCTCTTCCTGTTACAAGTTTTAATTTTAATAAAAATTCTACATGCATTTCATGTCAACTTGGCAAGAGTAAAAAGCAGCATTTTCAAGCATCCAATCGTGTATCCAAGCAACCCCATGAACTAATCCATTCCGATGTCTGGACATCGCCAATTCAATTGGTTAGTGGCTACAAATACCATGTTATCTTTGTTGATGATTTTTCAAGATTTACTTGGATCTATCCTTTACGTACCAAATCAGAAGTTTTTGAACACTTTGTTAAATTCAAACTTCTAGTAGAAAATCAGTTCACCTCCCAAATCAAACAACTCCAATCTGATGGAGGAGGTGAATATAATTCTCTCCAGTTTCAATCAGTTCTAACAAAACATGGTATACTTCATTGGAAAACATGTCCTCATACCTCTCAACAAAATGGTTTGGCTGAAAGAAAACTTAGACACATTCTTGAAACAGCCCTAACCCTCTTAGCTCACTCCCATCTATCCAATAAGTATTGGGTTGATGCCTCTCTCACTGCTGTGTATGTCATCAATAGGCTCCCTACTCCAGTTTTGCAATATCATTCACCATACTTTAAACTCTATCATAGGGAACCAAACTATCAAAAACTCAGAGTGTTTGGCTGTCTTTGTTATCCTCTCCTTAGGCCCTTTGGTTTGCACAAACTAGAAAATAGATCTAAGCCATGTATCTTCCTAGGCTACAACTTTGCTGGGTACAAATGTCTAGACCCTGTCACTAACAAAGCATATTTATCGAGGCATGTCATCTTTGATGAGCAATCATTCCCTGCCAAGGATCAAGTCAACTCACATCGCCATCCAAGATTACAGCACAAGGTGATGCTCCCTTACTTCTCCCTGTTTCTGACCATACTGCAGCTCCTGCTCCATCTATCCCTGCATCCCCTATTCACTCACCATCTCCCTCAACATCTTATGGATCAACCTCACCAGTAGCCTCTGTCCCATCTAAACCACAACCACCTACTCACCCTATGACTACTAGGTCTAGAACTGGATCACTACAACCTAAGTCCTTCCCTGATTTCCAACTCTACCAAGCCACACTACCTGAGTTTGAACCAGTGACCTATAGACAGGCTGCCACTGATCCAAGATGGAAAGCTGCAATGCAGTTGAAATATGATGCTCTCATTCAAAATTGCACTTGGACTTTATGCCCTAGACCCAAGTTTCACAATGTGATCAGAAACAAATGGGTATTTAAAATCAAGAGGAAAGCCGATGGAAGTATAGAGAGGTTCAAGGCAAGACTAGTAGCTAAGGGCTTTGATCAACAAAGTGGTATTGACTACACTGAAACCTTTAGTCCCGTGATCAAAGCTTCTACCATTAGAATTATTCTTACTCTTGCTGTCCACTTTGACTGGCCCATCAAACAACTTGATGTGTCTAATGCATTTTTGTAAGGGTCATTGGGAGAAGAGGTATACATGGAGCAGCCACCAGGTTTTGTTCACACTACGCCACCTGATCAAGTATGTAAACTTCACAAAGCCATTTATGGTCTCAAGCAAGCCTCTAGAGCCTGGTTCACTCGTCTCTCTAATTTCTTGTTGGAACTTGGATTCAAGGGATCTTTAGTGGATACCTCTTTGTTTATTTACTTACATGGCTCTGTTCAAGTGTACATGCTGTTTATGTTGATGATATTCTTATTATTGGTACTCACCCTGCCATTATCTCTGCCCTCATTAAGAAGTTGCAGAAGGAATTTCCTCTAAAGGACTTAGGGCCCTTAAGTTTCTTTCTTGGCATTCAGGTTACTCGCACTGCTTCTGGTCTTCATCTTTGCCAAACCAAGTATATTCTTGAGCTACTTAGCAAAGCACACATGGCAGACTCCAAACCATCCAAATCTCCCTGTGCTTCTTGCTCCAAACTCTCTAGATATGAAGGTGATCTTTTGACTGATCCCACAGTTTACAAGCAAATTGTAGGTGCTTTACAATATTGTACACTTACACGTCCAGAAATTGCTTACTCCGTTAATCAACTTTGTCAACACATGCATGCCCCTGCCTCTGCTCACTGGGTTGCAGCCAAACGAGTGTTGAGGTATCTTAATGGTTCTTCCAATCATGGTTTGTACTACACCAAGAGTAACTTGCAGATCAATGCCTTTTGTGACTCAGATTGGGCAGGATGCCCTGATGACCGCAGGTCCACCACCGGCTTTGCTGTCTTTCTTGGTGATTGTCTTATTGCTTGGAGTGCAAAGAAACAGGCTGTGATCTCTCGATCAAGCACGGAAGCTGAATATCGAGCTCTCTCCCTCACCACAGCCGAACTCTTCTGGATTAGGATGTTGTTCAAAGAAATTGGCATATTTCTCAAAGTACCCCCTGTTCTATGGTGTGATAATCTAAGTGCTTTAGCCTTGGCATCCAATCCAGTATTTCATGCTCGTACGAAGCACATTGAGGTGGATTATCATTTTGTTCGAGAAAAGGTCCTCAATCGTGATGTTGTTATCAAGTTCATCTCCACCAATGATCAAGTTGCAAATGTGTTGACTAAAGGTCTTTCATCTTCTCGGTTCCTCTCTCTTAAGTCCAAGCTGATGGTGGTTCCTCCACCTATCAGCTTGCGAGAGGGTGTTAGAAGATATCATGCTCAGTGTTTTCGGGTTCCACGATCGAGCGCAAGTTCAGTGCGCTCGATCGCAAGAACTCAACTACTCTCGGGTTCAGCGATCGATCGCAAGCCCAATGTGAGTTCGATCGCAAGTCACGGTGGAGAAACTCAAATACTCTCGGGTTCCGCGATCGATCGCACACCGAGTGCGCTCGATCGCAGCTACGCAGAAGTTAGAGGCGGTGCAAATTCTCAAAACCAATATGGAAAGATCCTACAGCTCCCAATCAAAGGGATTCAATCATACCAAGAGTTTACACTTGTGCAACAAGGAAAACGTGTTCCTTGTACAACAAGGAAAATGTTTTCCTTGGTATCTAAGGAAAATCTTGTATTGTAATTAACTTTGATACCCTGGGTTTAAGGCTGTATATATACGGCACTTATGTATTGAAAACGTTAAGACTTTGAATAAAAACTTCATCAAAGTTTACAGTTAGCTCTTCTATATCCAATAAATTTTTTGACATGATTCATTGTGACATTTGGGGACCCTTTTCTGCAAGTTCCAGAAATGAATGCCATTATTTCTCAACCATTGTAGATGATTTTAGCCGTCATGGGTTCATTTGATGAAATCAAAAGATCAAACCAGAACTTATATTCAATCATTTTTTCATCTCATTGAAACTCATTTTCGTTCCAAAATCAAAACATTAAGGTCAGATAATGGTCCTGAATTCAATATGGCAAAATTTTATTCTAATAAAGGAGTTCTACATCAACTAAGTTGTGTAGAATCACCTCAATGCCAGAGTTGAATGGAAGCATCAACATCTCCTCAATGTAGCTAGATCGCTTAGGTTTCAAGCTAATCTACCTATATCTTTTTGGTATGATTGTATTACCATTGCTGCATATCTCATAAACAGAACCCCAATTCCTTTACTTTCAAACAAAACTCCATATGAGATGTTGTTTTCTAAACCTCCTACATATTCACATTTAAAGGTGTTTGGATGTCTTTGTTATGCCTCCACACTTTCAAGAAATAGAAATAAACTAGATCCTAGAGCCAAACCCTGTTTGTTCTTAGGATACCCTACCAGATACAAATGATATCATTTGTTAGATTTAGCCAACAAATCTGTTTTTGTTTCCAGAGATGTAATTTTCATGAGTCTATTTTTCCATATATTCATGGTCTCATTCATCCTAATTCCAATGGCATTTTTCATTCATTCATGTCTAATCTTTCAAATAACCCTATTCTGCCTGCATTCATACATGACACATCTAATTCACACTCCAATTTAGATTCTCATGACTTATCACTTCCTGATTTGTCATTCAATGATGTGTCATCCCCTAAACCAGTTATTTCAGATTAGCCACAAACCACCTTACCTGAATCACCTAATGACATCTCATAAGGGAGAAAATACAAAAAGGAATCATTCGCACGGTGACAATCCTAAAGTTCCTTTAGGGTATTTTTAGTTGACCCATAGGTTTTTTAAAAGGGTTGGCTTAAGTTAACAATGAAAATGGACCACCGAATAATATATATATATATAATAAAAGGAAAGAAAAAAAAAATGAAAACCCTAAGCTCGCCACCTACCCTTTGAAAACCCTTTATGTTTTTTTTTTTCTCTTCTTGCCCACCCTATTTAATTGTATAAGACAAACCCTATACAAGTCAACCGCTCTTATACTCTTACAGCACACCAAAAATTTCTTAGTGCTCTCTTCTCCTCAGTGTGCGTGTCAGGTATGGTTCTCTTGCCTCAAAGATTGCTTTTTCTTCTTCTTCTTTTATATATATATATATATATATATATATATATATATATATAAGAGCACAAGTGTTTTGGTCAAAATTTTAGTATTTCTTGCCTTAGTTGCCGTGTGGTCTTGAAGTAGGAAAGAGGGATTGCTTTTTTTACTCTATACGTGATTCCATTGCCATATCTCACCCCTACTTGTCCTTAGAGAAAATAAAGTTATGACTATGTGCCAAACTCACATTTTTAAAACCAGCCATCTTGATTGTCGTTTTAATAGGTTCTCCCATTAATGTTATTTTCTTCTTTTCCACTCTAGCCGTAGACCCTCACTGTCATCTATGGTTATGTATAAAATATATAGTTATATATGTATAATGTTTTGAAGGATTTATAAATATATACATGAGGACTACTTTAAAGTAGGGCTGTAAATGAGCCGGTCCGAGCCGAGCTTTGCCAATACTAGATCGGCTCATTACAGATGCGAAATAATCGAGCCGGTCTCGAGCTCGAGCCGAGCTACAATACCAATGCCCGAACTCGACTCATTGAAAACAACAATGGCTCAGGATCGAGCTTGGGCTCACTAGAATGAGGAATTCGGGCCGAGTCGAGTACTCGAGTGGCTCGACTCGGCCCGAGCTCGGAAATGATGGGTTAATTTATTTTAAGTGTATCGAGCCCGAGCCCAAGCCCGAGCCCGGTTAACGGGCCTGCCGAGCCTTAAATGTGTGGCTCGGCCCGTTTATGGCTCATTTAATGGTCCATTTGTCGAGCCCGAGCCCGAGCTCGAGCCCGATTAAATGGGTCAAACAAGCCTCAAGTGTGTGGCCCAGCCCATTTAAGGCTCGTTAATGGATAAAAAAGAAGTAAAAATTCAAATTCAATGGACAAAAACACAATTCATCATAGAAATTCAATATCATTGTATCATAGAAATTCAATATAATTGTATGAGTAATGAGTGTACCTACATCAGCAAACAGCCATATGACAAAATACAAGCAAATTGGAAATAAACATCATAGAAATTACAAAGCAAATTCTAAATGAACCTTTAATAGAGATTACATGCTAAATGAAAATGAACCTATAACATAGATTACAAGCAAATTCGAAATAAACCAAAAACAGGGATTACAATCTAACACAAAATGAACCTATAATAGAGATTACAAGCAAACTCAAAATGGACCTAAAATAGAGATTACAAGGAAACTCAAAATGAACCTAATAGAGAATACAAGCAAACTCAAAATGAACCTAAAATAGAGATTACAAGGAAATCAAAATGAACTTATAATAGATATTACAAGGAAACTCAAAATGAACCTAAAATAGAGAATACAAGCAAACTCAAAATGAACCTATAATAAAGATTACAAGGAAATCAAAATGAACTTATAATAGAGATTACAAGGAAACTCAAAATTAACCTAAAATAGAGATTACAAGCAAACTCAAAATGAACCTATAATAAAGATTACAAGGAAATAAAAATACACCTATAATAGAGATTACAAGTAAACTCAAAATGAACATAAACAGCAAGATTACTTAAAACAAAATACATCACTTTTGGTTCCCAATTGCAGACTTGCAGTTGCCACAAACTGGCTCTATGACTCTCTGCATTCAATGATTTAAAATTAGTTACAAATTCAGAAAAAGAGAAGATTATAGACCAATAAGAAAAATACAACTAAATTACACAGCCTTAGTTGCCACGGCCCACACAGTCACTGCATTCAAAGAAAAAAAAATTGTTAAATGTTTTTAACTCCCTTGCATTTTGTCAAGGGAGAATTATCACTTAAGATTATGCAAATGGACATTTTAATGAATGTTCAAAAACCAGATATGAAAAATGCAAAAAACAATGGGAGGCAAGTATGAACACAGGTTGATGCATGATATAGGCTAATAATAGGTTACAAGCAAACTCAAAATAAACCTCTAATAAAGATTACAGTGACATTACACAATTAAAACAGGTGAAATTACTAGTAAAAAACAGCTTAGAAAATGGAAATAAATCAAATAACAGAATCATAAAGAACTTGCATTCAATGATTTAAAACTATTTACATGAACAACTTAATATAATCAAATTCATACAAAGATACAAGATTAGACCAATGAGAAATATGCACCTAAATTACACAGCCCTAGTTGCCATAAACCCACAAAGACAGTCACTGCATTCAATGGAAAAAAAATTGTTAGAAGTATTTAACTCCCTTGCAACATGTCAAGGGAGAATTATCACTTAAGATTAAGCAAAATTGCAAATGGACATTTTAATGATTGTTCAAAAACCAGATCTGCAAAAACAATGGGAGGGCAGAATGAACACAAATTGATGCATGATATAGGCTAAAAGATTACAAGCAAACTCAAAATGAACCTATTATAAAGATTACAAATTTACAGATAAGAAAAACCAGTATATGCAATATAGATAAACTTAAAAACAACCAAATGAAACTGGAAAAGTTAACAAAGTAAATTACCTAAATTCCGAATCTCCATGCAGTTATAAGTTATAAGTTATAATTTATAATAAATCCAGCAAAGTATAACAATTAATACAAAACAACAGGTAATCCAAATGTCCAACATTCCAAGTTCCAACCAAGCCAACAAAGTTTAACAATTAATACAGAACAACAGGAAATCCAAATGTCCAACATTCCAAGTTCCAACAAAGGCAGCAAAGTATAATAATTAATACAGAACATAACATCAAAATAAAATGTGACATTCAAATTACATATTTACTAAGCATAGGAAAACAGTAAACAAATTCAGTTTTTTCAGAGAATCCCTCACAGAAAAATGAGAAAACAGCATTCACGGCACATTTGGCAATTCCACTTCCACCATTTTCTACAAACACAAACACAAAGTTAATAAAGTGAAATTATAAGTAACAAAGAGGTTGAAAATTGAAATAAATAAAATAACAGAATCATAAAACTTACAGGTATTCTACATTTTTTCTTAATGCCATGAAGTGCTCTAACCCAATCTGCACCACATAGGAGCATCTCAACAGTATCAATTGATAATGATGCTCTATGGGGTTCAATAACTCTACCACCCGCACTGAAAGATGATTCTGAAGCAACAGTACTGATTGGAACAGCCAATACATCCCGTGCCATCTTAGATAAGATGCGGTACTTTAAGGCATTGGATTTCCACCATCCCAAAGCATCAAAGTTTGCATCACTGTCTTCCCCATTCTCACTATCAGAAATGAATACATCTTCTTCAAGATATACATCCAAATCTGTTTTTATGGGCCGGATGATGTCATTGCTTCTAACATGTTGCCTAAAACGTGATCTGCCACCAGAAACTTCCTCTGTAACAGAGGCAATTAAAGTAGTAGCAGCACTGACTTCAGCAGCTGCTTGTTGTTGAATGATAGATGCATTATGGGCAGCAACATAAACCTCAAACAACTCTTTCAAAGTACTCAACACAGCCTTTATACTATCACCATTCGTATCAAGTGGATAAATGATAGGAAAACAGAACCTAATCAACTTCATTTTGTATCTAGGATCCAACACAGCAGCTAAGGCCATCACCATATTAGATTCACCCCAATACTTATCAAATTTATCACTCATCTTAGCTGACATTAATCTCATATATTCATTCCTATCCCCAGCCTTAATATCCACAATTTCTTTCATTCTCCACACCTCAGGTAGAAACAGATTGGATGTAGGGTAGTCACTTCCAGAGACAACATTGGTCACATCATTGAAAACAGCTAAAACTTGGTTCACATTCTCAACCTTTTCCCACTGTTCAGGAGTTACCACCCACAGAAAAGCTTGCTCTACTCTATGGTATCTAGGAAACACTTCCTTGAACCTAATTGCAGTCTTCAACATCAAGTAGGTGCTATTCCATCGGGTAGGAACTTCTAAAACAAGTTTATTAGAACCCAAGTCCAAACGCTTTGCTATATCACTAAATGCAATCAACCGCCTCTCAGAAGCCGTTATATATTTAATCCCCTACCTAACAGAATCTATTATCTCCCCTATTTCTGAAAGCCCTGCTTGCACCAACAAATTGGTAATATGAGCACAACACCTAACATGAAACATAAGGCCCCCAATAGGCAAACTACCCCTCAACTCAAAATCATCTCTCAAAATGTCAATGGCAGCAGAATTAGCACTAGCATTATCAACAGTTATTGTAAGTACTTTATCCAAAATGCCCCATTCAATAAAACTGTTTCTTAAGGCTTCAGCAATAACAACACCTGAATGTGGAGGAGGTACATTACAAAAATTTAAAATCCTCTTTTGGAGTAGCCAATTAGAATCCACAAAATGGCAAGTAACCACCATATATGAAACCCTTTGGGAGGAGGTCCACATATCAGTAGTTATGTTTACCCTATCAATCCCACTTAGAAGTGTTTTCAACTTTTTCTTTTCAATGTTATAAGTGGCAATGCAATCACTTTTTACAGTGGCACGGCTAATTTTTTTCCAATATGGTGTGCAAGCCCTCATGAACTTGTTAAAAAGTTCATGCTCCATCATATTAAAGGGATATTCATGTAGAAGTACCATATGGGCAGCAAGTTCTCTAACTTTCTTCTCATTGAAAGTAAAGTTTGTCAAAGTCCCTAAACCATCATTGTCATCACTAGGTTCAAAAGAGAAAGTCTTTTGCTTCTTAAGGCTATTCAACTCCCCAAACTTCACACAAGCAGCTAGATGCCTACTAAGGGTGGAGGTAGTACTAGATTTCCCTACAGAAAACAACCTCTTACACCAATTACACTGGGATTTTTTTACACCATTTATTTCAATAGAAGAAAAGTCATTCCAGACTTTGGAAGTCCTTTGCCTTTCCTTCCTTTGAAAGGCAACTGACCCACCTTCACCACCAGCCCCATCCCCATCCCCATCCCCATCCCCAGGACCAGCCCCATCCCTAGATACAACAACAGCAGGAGAAACCAGATTAATATGTTCATCTGGTGTGCATTCAGTACTAGCAGACACACCAGATCCAGGAGTAGGGTCAGCAGTGGGTGAATCATCACCCATATCAACATCATTGAGTTGAAATGTATTGTCCATGATAACTGTTAATAATTTGTAAAATTAAAAAACTCAGATAAATAAAATAACATAATACATTAATGGAAAATAAAAAATCAATTAACAGAAACTACATTAACAGAATACATTATACATAACAGAATATAAGAAACATTTACATCATTAACCAGAGAGCAAAAATCAAAGCATAAAGTGTTTAGATCATGAATTAATGAGATGTGCAAAAATTCATCACATTGAGAAATATGATAACAGAAATAGCAAACATTATAAGATAACAGAAATATAGTTCTAAACTTCTAACATGGCAAATAATTTTAATCTATTCATTTTAAAAAATCAGAATCATGGATAGACATAGCAAACATTTTAACATAACAGAATCATAGTTTTAACAAGCAAATAATTTTAATCAATTAATTTTTAAAAATCAGAATCATAGATAGACTCATAGACATAGCAAACATTTCAACATACCAGAATCATAATCTAACATAGCAATTCATGTTAAACAGATTTATAACGTAGCAATTAATGTTAACATAGCAACATATAACATAGCAATTCATGTATTTACAACATAGCAATTAATGAAAAGTGAAAACAGACGGAACAATTTACTTTTAAAAAAAACCTGAACTTCAAGCAATTGAAACTATTGCAGCTTGCAAATTCAGTGCTACCAGTACCAGACTCCCTGAAATGATGAAATTAGCAACATTAAACCAGAATGAAATAATAAACTAAAAATACTCGAAAAAGATCAAAAAATCGGATTAGGGTTCAGGAAAAAAAATACTCAACTTAAAGTTAAAGGCAGAAGAGGCTCTTCAGAAGTCAGAATGTTTTCTGGTTCGAATTTCGTTAGCAAGCAGCAAGTAAGAACAGACAAATACAAACAACTCGAGTAACGTGCAAGCAAGTCTTGCATACATGATGCATCAGGTTCATACACTCGAGCCTTATATAAGGGGGATGGATCATGGGGGTATTTGGGAATGAATAAAAAAATGGTAATCGAGTACTTGATAGCCCAGTACTCGATTTCCATTTCCATCACAGTCAGATCAAGAGCAATCATCTGATTCATCTTTGTCTCTGACTCTCTTCCACACCACAACCAAAAAAGTCACAGATCAGAGATTCAGAAGAACAGTTGAAAACTTGAAAAAACACAAATAATCAAATATAAACAATGTAAATAAGATAAGAAAATGAGAATTAGGCGGCGAGATTGGACGGGCTAGGAGAACTTTTCTGGTTCACAGTAGCAGTGATTCACGCGATTGATCAAAAGCCTTTGGAAGGCAAAACTTCTACGAGTGGCTCGAAAGCCGTTAGATGGATATCAGATGATCCATCAACGGCTCGATTGAGGATCTGAAACGAACGGGGTGTAGGTAGGGGGTTGAGAAGGATTTATTGCGAGCATTCAAGTATTCAACCAACCACGAATCCACGATGGGATACGCATTGAATGCTCCCTCTCTTCTCGAGCTTCAATCGTTTCTGCCTCTCTGGTTAGCCTAGTTACTAGTTTGTCTAGTTGGTTAGGGTTCTAAGTGAAATGGAGACATGGAGAAATGAGAATGGGGAGAAGAAAGCCAGCGACTTGGTCACTGACGGCCAAAGCGTGAGAGACTGAGAGGTAGATGATTTTTAGGTTAGTTTTTTTCTCAAACAAGTCCCAGCCGTTGGATCTAATTTTAATTTTAGTAATGAATGGTTGGATTTGATCCAATCTTTGTCAATTTTTCCTAGCATGCCGCGTGTCCCACTTATGCGTTTATAAGTTTTTAATCCAATACGGCCGTGTCTAATAAATTCTCATGTAACCCTTTCAGATAGTCCGTCGATTATATAGATCAAATTAGTGATTTTATTTGAGTTGTTCGATCAATTAATCCTAGCAAGCTTACTGTGGCCTGCGAAACACTAGATTACTCTGAGGTTAGGCGAGGTATCCAGCTGTCGTCCATTAGAGTGATCTAACGGCTGGAGTTTAATCGCCAAAAATTGGACGGTTGAAATAGAAGTCAGACGTGTCAGTCTTGATTGCCGTGCTTGCGTGAAGAAACGAGTCTGCAAATTAATCCACTGCGTGCGTGAGTTGGTCAATCCGGTGCAACCTACACTCAATATTTCATCTTGACCGTTTAATTAATTTTTGATTTTTTGATTTATTTTAGAACGTTGGATTAGTGAGCTCATCAGAGAAATGGGAGCACCAGATAACTTTCACGGGTAGGCATGCGTTACAGCTGGGTTCCATTTTCTTAATCCAACGGTTCACCTTTAATCTCCAAAAAATGGACGGCTGGAAATAAATATTGCAAATCGAGGCGCGTCAGTCTCGTTCACTGTGCATTGCGTGCAAAAAGAGAATGCCGGAAGTGATTCTCTGCTGCGTTAATTAATTGAATCCGGTTTCATTTGTGAAAAATAATTTTTTTTGACCGTTGATTTTGATCTTAAAGTTTTCATTTAATTTATGACCTTTAGATTAATAAACTCATGGTGTTATGCGGAACACCAGATACATATCTCTGCGGGGGTGGTATACAGCTGTCGTCCACTTTTCAGATCGAACGGCTATGGAATAATGCCAATTAATCGAACGGATAATATTAATCTAGGTAAAATTTCAAATATTTTCAAAATTCAAAAAAACTGAATTATCCCGTGTGCACAATTATATGTGAGCTCGCCTCTCCGTTTTCCCATAAATGATCTAAACCGTAGATCTTTAATAAAATTTGAATCAATTCAACGACAGTCGTTTATTTAAGTTAACAAGTTGTTCGTTTAGTACCCTAAAAAAACTCTAAACGTCTGTTTGGTTTTTTTTTTTTTTTTTTTTTCTAAAAAACGTGTGGTGTAAGTTGTAAATTGTGTTTGGTAGGATTAATTTTATAGTTTATACTTTATAGGAATGATAGCATTATATTTATTGGCATTTATTTTGCAATACCATTAGACATTAGTTAACAGATTAAAAGTTAAAACAATATTTAAAAGGTAAAAATGTAAATACTACTTAATACATTTTATTGCATTTAAGTAGTACCATATAATTTAATTTTTTAAATAGCTTATTAATTGGACATTAAACCTAATGCCTATAAATTATTATTATTATTAAATCTATAAATAGCTTATTAAATCTTAATTAATTAACTGTACATACATTGAACCTATGATTATGATGATTGCTATTATTATTATTTTTAACTAATTAATTGGACATTATACATTAAACCTAATACCTATAAATTATTATTATTATTATTAAATTTATAAATAGCTTATTAAATCTTAATTAATTAACTGTACATACATTGAACCTATGATTATGATGATTGCTATTATTATTATTTTTAACTAATTAATTGGACATTATACATTAAACCTAATACCTATAAATTATTATTATTATTATTAAATTTATAAATAGCTTATTAAATCTTAATTAATTAACTGTACATACATTGAACTTATGAATATGATGATTGCTATTATTATTATTTTTAACTAAGTAAGTGGACATTGGATATTAAACCTAAAAATAATAACGTAGTCTATACTCTATGCAATCTTAGTTGTACACTTATAGTATAAGTTATACTATACCCTTATATCTTAATTAATTAATTGTACACACATTGAACCTATGAATATGATGATTACTATTATTATTATTTTTAACTAAGTTATTGGACATTGGACATTAAACCTAATACCTATAAATTATTATTATTATTATTAAATCTATAAATAGCTTATTAAATCTTAATTAATTAATTGTACACACATTGAACCTATGAATATGATGATTACTATTATTATTATTTTTAACTAAGTCATTGGACATTGGACATTAAACCTATAAATAATAACATTGTCTATACTCTATACGATGTTAGTTGTACACTTATAGTATAAGTTATACTATACCCTTATATCTTAATTAATTAACTGCACATACATTGAACCTATGAATATGATGATTGCTATTATAGTATTATTATTATTTTTAACTAAGTAATTGGACATTGGATATTAAACCTAAAAATAATAACGTAGTCTATACTCTATGCAATGTTAGTTGTACACTTATAGTATAAGTTATACTATACCCTTATATCTTAATTAATTAATTATACACACATTGAACCTATGAATATGATGATTACTATTATTATTATTTTCAACTAATTAATTGGACATTAAACCTATAAATAATAACATATTCCATATAATGTTAGTTATACTATAACCTAGTTAATTGTATACATATTGAAGCTATCAAGCTATGATTATTATTGATTAATAACATGGTTAAAATTTTTTTTTAGTGACATTGTCGTGTGGGTTGGGTCGGGTCAGATGATAAAACGGGTCGAACTCACGAGCCATAAACGAGTCGAGCGAGCCGGGCAATTATCTAATTAAACGAGTCGATCTCACGATCCCTAACCGAGTCGAGCGAGCCGGGCGATTAACTAGTCAAACGAGTCGAGCTCACGATCCCTAAACGAGCTCGGGCAAGCCTTTCGATCCCGAGTTAAACGAGTCGAACTCACGAGCCCCCGTCGAGCTTAATCGAGCGAGTCGGGTATGTGTCATTAGCTAATCGAGCGAGTTTCAACAGTAACGAGCGAGTTTTAATAGTGTCGAGCTCGAGTTCGAGTCAAGCTTAGTCGAGCGGGTAGCGAGCGAGCTGTCGAGTGTGTCGGCTCATTTACAGCCCTAGTCACAAGCTGCATCTCTTCACAAATCACCTCACTTGTCTTATTCAAATTAAAACACAACATCACATGCGGCTGACACTTCTATAGACATATACGTCCACATCTCACCACCAACCTCTCTTGTCCCACACAACAACACATCCTAATCCCAGATGTTCTTCCTCAACACAAGCAATTTCCCTCCTAATCCCTTCCTTTTATTTATATGCAAGCTATAGTACTCCACCGTCATCAGAAAACACCCTCAACCCCCTTTGATTCTTCTCTCCCAACACTCAAAAATACAGTTTCCATTTCGAACCTCTGCTCCGTACAGACCATTACTATGCCTTTTAAAGAGCTTCCATTCATCTCTTTGTAAAATCATATGAATGTTTAAGAGATGAGGGAAGCTTTTTAAAAGAGATAGTTATGGAAACAACATCGGCCGGCCGGGTGCGGAAGATATTTTTCTAGATTTTACAACATCCCACTTCTCTTCCACTCATATTCCTCTAGCTCAAAAATTCACTCGAGACATAATTTTTCATCCCTTTTTGTTTTTTTAATTTTTTGGTTAAGATTATGTAATGTTTTTTAATATTATTTTTTATGGCATATTGGTTGTTTTGATTGGAACACATGAGTACTTGAGCATATCAAAAAATTTTAAAGCCGAGACCCACTAACCCTTCTTCGTTCCATCCCTACATATTCGTCTTCTACATTGATCAAAGTTTGCCTGTGTACGTGGATGATTGTTACATTATGATTTAAGTGACCATCGTAGTTTGTTGTGATTTCGCCAATTTTTGCTGTGATTAATGGTTAAATTCATTTGGTAATTTGACAATAAAAGTTCAGTTCAAAGCTTTTAAGTTTTAACTGCCTTAGTTGGAGCATTTTTTTTTTTTTTTTAATTTTAGTTATTGAAACTTTTGTAGAACATCTATTCCAACTCTCTATTTTTTTAAATATTATTTTTTATCCTTACTTTTTCTTCCTTCTCTCTCCTCTCTCCTCCCTCTCTCCAAAACTAAAGCAACACCAAAATCATTGTAATCACCTGCCATGCATTCCACCAAAATCACCACCCAACATACCAAGAATTAATCAAGTAACCACACTTTCTTTTCTGTCTTTTCATTTTCTAGAAAACATTCCTGACCCTCCTTTTTTTTTTTTTTTTTTTTTTTTTTTCTATTAATCATTCTTTGTTTCTGTTTTGAGTTCATGTTTGAATTCTAATGCTTTTGGTGCTATTTTCATGCTTGAATATCTGTTATGATTGGGAAAGAATTTGTGGCGGTGGGTTTTTGGTGGGTTGGTCGGAGCTTTTAGAGAGAGAGCTAGAGAAGAGAGAAAAGTTTTGAGTGTTTTTTTTTTTTTTTTTTTTTTTTAATACAGAAGATTTGAGCTAATGATTTTTATTTTGTAAGGCGTAATTTTCTGCCGATTGAACTACGTCAGAACAAAAGTTTTGAGTTTTGAGAGGGGGGGGTGAGAGAAAATAATAAAAAAACCCTAAAATGTGCTATTGTTGAAAAACTCTTTTATTTTAGATGATCTGCTAGAGGATGAAAATTGGATATAATAGCTAAATTTAACGTTAATCACCTATTTAAAAGCCGGAGGTGCCCTACAGGCTAATTAGATTGATTATCATCAATGTTGAATCAATTAAAACCGATTTGTGTATTTGTGACGACAATTAATTGGGTTCTTTTCAGTATGACGTATGGAATTTTTTACTGGATTTTTGAATACAAGCAAAACAGTCTTTCTTGGTTTTGTTTACCTAAGAGAGAAACGAAGCATGAGAGAATGACCTAAACAACCTTGAAAAGGGTGAAATAAGGGTCTGCATGTTGAAATCAGATTGGAGAAAGAGAGAGACTTGTTTTAAACTGCAGCACTGAAGCCAGATCCTCCCTCTTAACGTTTGGATCTGGGCTTGTAGTGAAGCAGATTCAACAACGTCATTCGACCTCCATGCGGCCCAATAGCAGCCCACCGTGTACTTCTGGATTTGGAGCGAGTACACGTCAATACTGGTCCGGCTTCTACAGCATAGATGCTGTAAACAAAAATTGAACGGCTTAGTTTTAATCACATTGCCTTTAACCTAAACATTTCGTTTTGAACTCAAAGTTTTCCCCATCGTCTTATTTGTTTTCACCAGCGAAGATGGAAGGGAGAAGTAAGAGGAAGAAGAAGCAGTGTTACCCAGTAGGTTGCTTCTGGTTTTTTTCGCTCTCACCATTCTTGTTCATTTTCTTCTTCTAATTATAATTCGAAAACCCCAATTCAGAGACCTAAATCCCTCTCCAAGATCCCCTAATCAGCCCCTAATGCAAGGGTTTCAAAGTTATCCAAATATAAGCCCTCGAGGGGAAACAAACTCTCAAAATCAACTATTGAAGAAAACCCATATCACAGAAAGCTCATAAAGTCGATAAAAACCCACCTTGCCTGTACCAGTGGCAATCTGGAAAACCCCGGTT
>NC_081547.1:11249050-11274671 GCF_901000735.1 Corylus avellana | reverse complement strand
GTAACAAGGCGTTTGATATGATGATTGACTTGATAAAGACGGCTCTCCCAGATGGAGAGACATTGCCACGCTTGTATAAAGAAGCAATACAGTTTAGGCGACACTTGGGATTCGGTTACGATAAGATACACGCATGCAAGAATGGTTATGTGCTTTTTTGGAAAGAACATGCAGACAAAGTGGTATGCCCAAAGTGCAACAATTCAAGATGGATTGATGGCAAAGGCAGAAAAAGTAATATTCCTCCAAAGGTCTTACGGTATTTCCCAATAAAATCGAGGTTACAACGGTTGTTTATGACAAAAGAAATGGCCAAGGAAATGCGGTGGCACAAAGAAGGTCGAGAAGATGATGGCAATACTCTCAGATACCCCGCCGATTCTATTGTATGGAAAGAGTTTGATAAAAGACATGAGTGGTTTGCAAGTGATTCCCGCAATGTGCGGCTTGGCTTAGCAAGTGATGGTTTCAACCCATCTGGTAAGATGAGTACAACATATAGCATATGGGCAATAATGTTAACGGTGTACAATCTCCCTCCGTGGATGTGTATGAAGAGTCCAAATTTGATGTTGCCCCTTATTATCCCAGGGCCTTCAGATCCTGGAAAGAATATTGATGTATATTTGTGGCCATTGGTTGATGACTTGAAAGATTTATGGAATGAAGGCATACGCGTGTACGATGCATCAAAGAAAGAGACATTTCAATTGCATGCGACATTACTATGGACTATAAATGATTTTCCCGCATATGGAAAATTATCTGGGTGGTCTACAATTGGAAAGCTTGCATGTCCAGTATGTAATAAGGATACATCGTTCAGGTATTTGAAGTATGGGCATAAGGTGTGTTTCATGTGTCATCGTCGGTGGCTTCCTCGAGAGCATCCATGGCGCAAAAGAGGAGATTTGTTTGATGGTATAGAGGAGCATAGATTGCAACCTGAAGAATTGTCTGGAAGTCAATTGTTGAAACAGCTAAGAGATGCTAAGGGTTTGCAATTTGGAAAAACAAGCGGGACAAAGAGAAAGTACACAGATGTTGTGTTGAATTGGAAGAAGATAAGTATTTTCTTTGAGTTGCCTTACTGGTCAAGCTTGAAACTACGTCATAATTTAGATGTAATGCATATTAAGAAAAACATATGTGAAAGTATCTTAGGTACGTTGATGAATATCGATGGGAAGACCAAGGACACAGTCAAGGCACGAAGAGATTTACAGTTGATGGGTATACGTAAAGAATTGCATGTGCAGCCAAATGGTGAAACGTATAGGATGCCACTTGCGAAGTACACCTTGACAAGAGATGAGAAGAAGAGTTTATGTGAGTGGTTGAAAGGTGTTAAATTTCCTGACGGGTATGCATCTAACATTGGTCGATATGTGAACAAGCTTCCTGGTAAAATTTCGGGTATGAAAAGCCACGATTATCATGTCTTCTTACAGCGCATGCTTCCTGTTGCAATTCGAAATTTCTCTACGTCGGAAATACGAACAACATTGACCGAGTCCAGTACATTTTTTACGCAGTTATGTGCACGGACGTTGAAAGTTGATATCCTAAAACAAATGAAAGTCGACATTGTATTAATTTTATGCAAAATAGAAAAAATATTTTCGCCAGCTTTTTTTGATGTTATGATCCATCTAGCACTTCATTTACCTCGGGAGGCCGAGCTTGCTGGTCCCGTACAAAACCGTTGGATGTATCAGTTCGAAAGAGAACTTAGAAGATATAAGAAGTGGACGCGTAACAAAGCGCGTCCAGAGGGGTCTATTGTCGAGTGTTACTTAGCTGAGGAGAGCTTGACCTTCTGTTCCAGGTATCTTCGGGGGATTGAGACAAGATGGAACCGTGAACGGAGAAATGTTGACATTGATGTTGTAGAAATGAGCCAGCGCTTGGATGTGTTCTCCCAACGAGTTCGGCCGTTAGGAGCAGCTAAATTAGTAACACTGGATGCTAATGATTTTGCTAGGGCACGATGGTATGTGCTTACCAACTGTAACGAAACGGCCTCATATTTGGAGTAAGTTTAGTAATGCCCTTTGTGTTTTACTTGTTACGACATGTTATAATTGTAGGGTTGATGATCATTTACCAATACGTTTATTTTTCATGCAGTGAACATTATAATATGATCAAAAGAGAAGGCGGCCGTGATATTGATAAAAAGCATGAGGCTAACTTTGAACGTTGGTTCCATAAACGTTTATACAATAATGGGCGTACAGCAGACAATGACTCAAAACAATTATATGATCTTGCATGTGGGCCTGATCGTCATGTTAGATCGTATAGAGGTTGCATCGTGAATGGGGTTAGGTATCACACGAAAGAATGTGCAGAAACTCGTACTGCCCAGAACAGTGGTGTTTCTGTTTTAGGTGAGGACGAAACCTCAATAACGGAGTATTATGGTGAGTTAAAAAATATTCTAGAGTTACGTTACCCTGGCCAAAATCTCGTGTACTTGTTTGAGTGCGATTGGTGGGACACTGGAAGTGCAACAGGAGTACGAATGGACCAAGGCTTCACGATTGTGAATACTTCTAGTAAATGGTGTGAATCCGACCCGTTCATCTTAGCATGTCAAGCTTCGCAAGTGTTTTACTTGGATGATCCCAAATTGGGTGGTAATTGGAAAGTGGTGCAGAAGTGGATCAATAGAGACATCGATGATATTCCAACAGTACAAAAGGGAGATAATACAGAAGATGACCAAAGACTCAGTGATGACGTATACCAGGAAGGTGAATGTGTTGGGGGTAATATGGTCTTTGTTGATGAAGCGAATGTTGAAGCCTCCACTCAATTACGTAGAGATGATGCGATAATAGCAATTGACGAATTATATATTCAACTTGATGCAAGCATGTTTGCCAATGATAACTTGCCGGACGAGGACCATTATACAAACTTTGATGAGGAAGAGGAGTTATGTAGCGACAACGATATAGACTCTGAACACGAAGAGGACTCTGAACACGAACAATCATCTTCAAGTAACAGTGATACAGATTCTGAATATGAATCTGATGATGAAATGTGTTGAACACATAACCTCACATTTGGTGTAAGTACAAAGTGTATTAGTATATTTAATGAAGTTGATGCTCTCTCTCTCTCTCTCTCTCTCTCTATATATATATATATTGTGGTGTTTTTTTTTTTTTTTTTTTTACTAGCATGATTATTGTATGTTTGTCAAAAATATTGAACATGCTATATGGTTATAAATTGACTAATATAATTTTGTGGTTTTTGACTTGTTAGCAGATTGATCATAACAATGACAACAACAGGATGCAAACGTGTTCCAGCAGCACGAGGCCGAGGCCGAGGCCAAGGTCAAGGTCGAGGTCTTATTGACAAGCATGAGAGTCCGACTCTCAATTCTGGGTTTGGTGATACAGATATGCAAGTGTCGCCCTCGCCCCCCTCCTCCTCGAGTCAGTGGATGGGCATCCTTCGCATGAGTCTAATAATCCTATTCACTCAGTGGCAGGATTGGATTCACAGGGAGCCGCCCCTACTGCATCTTGTAAGTTCATGAATTTTATGTTTATGAACTGTTATTTTTGTATTATTTTGGTTTGTTATAGACATTTGACAATATACTTTTCCAAATATAACTTACTACGTTACCATGTTTTGCGTAACAGCTACCACGTCTGTCAGAAGTGTAAGGGGTAAGGCCAAGTGTAAGAAGTTGAGTGACCACGTACTTAAGCATGGTCCCTTAGTGCTAAACATCCCAAATAGACACCGGGCACCTGTAGGCGAGAATGCATCATGGTTTGCAAGCAAGATTGGGGAGATTATTCGTAACATGTGCGAACTCCATCACGGTGAATGGAAAAAGGTCCCAGCTGAAGAAAAGAGCAAGTTGTTATTTCATGTTCAGGTATGAATATCAATGTAATGTTTAATAATATGTTTCGTATGGAAAATTAATGTGACACATTTTTTACCATTGTTTTCTTATCTATTATGTATCAGTCAAACTTCGCATTGAATATGGAACGATACGAGCACATCAAAGCTGTTGAACATAAATTGGGTCGTGCATATGCTAGGCTTCGTTCGAACATGTATAGGGATCATTACAAGAAATATTTTGACGGCATTGATAAAGACGGTGATGAGGGGATTGCCAAGGCTAAGGCTATTGGGAGGGAAAACGTGCCAGCAGGGTATGGTCCTCAACAGTGGAACCTAATATGTGACTCATTTTATGACGGTAAATGGAAGGTAAATATATATTATTATACTGATTAGAATATTCAAATTGATATAATTTGCAGGCACTTGAAGACATTTTATGAATAATTGTGTTTTTTTTTTTTCCAAATTTCGTAGAAAAAGTCTGAATGAAATATAAAAAACAGAAGCAAATTGGAAACAAAGCACACAGCTGGGACTTGTTCATTTGTCAACGTCATTTACAAAAAGGTAAGTATCCCGTACCATAGTTTAATGAAAGTAACGTTATTTAGTGTAAACTTTGATTATATGTATTATGTGTAGGAACAAGAAAAAAAAGTGAAGCCTAATCCTGTTGAATTATATGAGGCTACCCATACAAGAAAAAAGGATAAACAGTTTGTGAACAAAAAATGCAAAAGTCTATATGTAAGTAACTGTTTACGCTCCAATCATTAAGTTGATTAGTGAAGAACATGAATAGTAAACTTGCATGAAGTATATATTAAACTAAGGCCAACTATGACTTGTGCAGCTTCAAATGCAAGAATTAACAACCAGTGAGGCCTTAGAGGAAGGCAATGTGGAGGGAACAAGTGTGGATGACCGAATGCAAGAAATAGTCACACAAGTACTAGGGGGCCGACGAGCTGGGCACGTTAGAGGAATGGGATGCGGTCTTATTCCTACCCCTTTAAGAACTTCATCTCAAACATTCACCCACTTCGACAACCACGATGAGTGTAGGAAAAGACAAGAAGATACTCAAAGCGAGCTTCAACAGACTAGAATCGAACTTCATCAGTACAGGGAGAATTTGCAAGCCAACGTTGAGGAAACGAACAAATTGAAAGCCACTGTTGAGTTCTTAATGTCACGTATTGGAGGGTTAGTGAAACTCTACCTATGCATTAATTTTACAAAAACACACATACTAAGTAATCGTTAAAAAGCTTATTGATCATTATATGAAATTTTATTCTTCTTAGGTCTGGAGGGAGCTTGCTTGGAGGTGCATCAAGTGAAGCCAACAATTGAGGGAGCTTTGGAATAACTTTATTTAGGATGTACTCTTTGATAGCATCTATTTGTGATATATTTTTTGATACTATGTATTTGGATAGTTGTTGGTACTTTCTATTTGCTAATGTGTATTTGACTATTTGTTGATCGTGATCTGTTTGGTAATGTATATTTGTTGGTACTTTTTATTTGGTTTATATTATATTAAGATATTCACAAAATTTTTGGTTCAACAACTTTTGAGTTAGTAAATCTCCCTTGACATGGTTATCAAGGTTAAAGAACTTTGAGTAAACAATGCAAGGGAGTAATAATATCTTTCTAAATTTTATTTTTAAGTGTATGCAGGATGACAAGAGTACAAGAAAGTTAAACCACCCAAGCAGGTTCTCGCTTTAATATATTTCATGAAGAAACACATTTTTAGTATCTCTTTCTCTATCATTTTGGGTTTCATTTTCATTGTCTTTGATATTATATATTGGTTCATTGTGGTAGATTACTCAAATTGCTTATGAGGATGAATTGGCAAGGAAAAGGATGCAGATAAGTACTTTATTTTAGGTTTTGGAATTTTGCTGCCCATGGATTGTAAAACATATGTTTAATAGTTTCTCCCTTGGCAGGTTTGGTTAATGGGGCAGTTCTCACATTTTTTTTATGATTTTGATGAGGTTAGTCATTTTGAGTTATGTTTCTTGTGGGCATTTAGATTAGTTTGATTATTTCATACATTAATTGATTCATCAACCAATGTTGTTGTGTACTTAAACATAAATGCAATGTTTCTTATAGAGGTACTCTACGTGCATTTTATTTGCCCATGCATGGAGTTATGTTTCTTTGGATAAGTTTTCCTGCTGAATTCTTTTAGTGTTGGTTTCTTCATAGTGAACTTTTTTTTTTTTTTGCCTCAATCTTGTTATTAGGCGCACAGTGCTTATCATGGTGTTGGCATTGTGAAATTGATGGGCCGTAGCAGTAGATATATAGCTATGCATGCATCCCTAGCTAGTGGACAAATTGACATATGTTTGATTCATGAGGTACTTATTACTAGCAATTAATTGGATAGTTATCTTTGTGAGCTGTTACTGATTCTACTGATATGCACATCTAAGGTATCTTTTAATTTGCACGGGCCTCATGGTGTTTTGAGTCATCTGAAATACCTGATTGAGACAAAGGGTTCGGCTGTTATTTGTGTCGCAGAGGGAGCACGCAAGTGAGTTACGTAAGGAATTCATATTTTCGCTTTTGGGTTGAATACTATTAATTGATCAGGTGATTTAAATTGTGCAGTTCTTTTTTGGCTTCATGAAATACTGTGAAAAACTGCCTATGTTCATTTCATTGCATTGCATAGATCTTATAACTTCTTCATTATATTTTTCCCCAAGATGAAGAGTAAAATTCAGTATGTCATTGTTTTTTGATGCAGAATTTTCTTCAGAAAACTAATGCTAAAGATGCGTCTGGGAACATTGTATTTGGAGATTTCGGTGTCCACATTCAACAAGAGGTTGGTGGTTGTATTTTGACTAATTTCATGTGGTCTTCATCTCTCCATGACTCTTGAGACAAGTTAAGTGGGTTGATAAATAATGAGTTGACTGAAAGTCTAATTTTTAACATCAGTTGATATGTGTTGCATGGATAAGAATGGACTGCAGTTTGGCCTTTTAGTTGTCATTTGTCAGAGTTACAAATATGATATATTTAAGCCTTCAAGATCTTACTCTATTAGTGACTCTTTTTGCTAAGACTAGTCAGTTGACTTTTGATGTTATTTGTGTGAATTGTTCTTCACTTGAACTGGAAATCATTAGAAAACCTACTGATGCTGCGATCGATCGCACTCCAAGTGAGATCTGGAGTGCGATCGATCCCAAAATTTCGAAAACCTACTGATCCTGCGATCGATCGCACTTGGAGTGCGATCGATCGCAACTTTCTGAAAACCTACTGATGCTGCGATCGATTGCCAAATTTTGAAAACCTACTGATGCTGCGATCGATCGTACCCCAAGTGCGATCAATCGCCAAATTTTGAAAACCTACTGATGCTGCGATCGATCGTACTCCAAGTGCGATCGATCGCCAAATTTTGAAAACCTACTGATGCTGCGATCGATCGCACACTTATGTGCGATCGATTGCAGTTTGTTTTTTTTTTTTTTTGATTTTTTAGGACCATTAGGGTCCACATTTAAATGGTCAACTATCAGCGTCCACTTTTGAAGTGGACGCTGATAGTCAATTTTTTTTTAATATTTTTTGGACCATTAGCATCCACTTTTGTGGACGCTAATGGTCGACTATTAGCGTCGACTAATTCTTTTGTGTACATCATCTTTAGAGTCAAAACATGTGTCTTTTAGGGTCGATAAAGTGGACGCTAAAAGTCATCATTAGGGTCGACTCTAAGTGGACGCTGATAGTTAGTTTTTATTTTTATTTTTTAGGACCATTAGCGTCCACAAAAAGTGGACGCTAATGGTCAACTATCAGCGTCCACTTTGCTTTGGACGCTAATAGTTATTTATTATTATTTTTTTTAAGCGCCATTAGGGTCCACAAAGTCGACCCTAATGGTTAACTAAAAGTGGACGCTAATGCTTGACTATTAAGGTCGACTTTCGCTTCCGTTTACATCATCTTTAGGGTCAAAACATTGCGACTTTTAGGGGCGATAAAGTGGACTCTAAAAGTGATCATTAGTGTCGACTTTTAAGTGGACCCTGATAATCAGACATTTGATCATTAGGGCTGGACTATTAGCGTCGACACCTTTAGGGTCGAAAAGTGGACGTTGTTGCCAACAGCGTCCAATTTAGGACCTTTAGGGGCAACTCAAAGTCGCCCCTAAAGACCTAATTTCTTGTAGTGACTATATCAAAAAATTCCATTATAATCTCTAAGTGGCGAGAGAATAAATTATATATTGCTACCACGCTAGCTACTTATCAAAGATTTTATATTCTAACAAAAATTTGGAGTCATTCTTCTAGTAGTACACTCTCACTCAAACATTCATATTGTTGTATACTCTTGTTAGGCAAAGTATTACTCTCATTATTCCCTGGGAACTTTTAAAATAATTTTTTTTTAGGGTGGGATAAAAAAAAATTCTAAATTAAAATGTTCTTTTACAAAATATTATAAAACAATATCAAATTAAAAAAAAAAATGTTAAGTTTTAGAAATTAGCCATATTCAGTGTTCAAAACTAGAAGTGGTCCCTTAATTCTCCAAGGTGTTTAGTGTGAAAAATGAAGTTTTTAGAGAATTCCGAGTGGTTCCGTCAAATAGCAATCACAATGTCGTCATGACATTCTTGCATTTGGAAGAAAACTCAGAAATTGTCTCGACTAGTCTTTGTCATAAAGCCTTCATCATGACGCAGCGAGAAATTTTAGATGATAAAAATCAAATCTTTCTCTCTACCAACCATGTTGAGAATATTCCCAAATTTATGGAAGATATCATAACGGAAGGAGATCTTCCCTTATAAAGATTACATTAAAGGTTTTAATGACACGCAAATCACTCCTCCCTCATAAAATCCCAAATTTTTGGCTAAGATATCATGTTTGGCTCAACAACCAAGCCTACAAATAGACCATTATCCTAGGTATAACGACCAACTCAATTAATTGGAGTGAAACCCGTTGGCACCCAACCGGCGAGTTCTCTTAATTTGTTAGTGTTTTGTAGGAGCACGAAGATTAAAGATGAAGGATGCCTCGAAGAACGCAAAGAATGTGCCCTTCACACCAATCGAAGACTGTTAGACCAAAAAATGTTCTAAAAGTTTGGCATCGTCTGTGGGAACGATTATTCGTTCTCTACGAATAAAAAAAAAAAAAATAAAAAAAAATAAAAAACAAACAAACAAAAAAAAAAATCTATAAAAATCTGTTGTAGTGAAAACACTTGCAAATAGCCGACAGGCTGGCAATTTTAACACGACCCGCCAACCCGTTTTGCCACCCTATCGTGATAAAAAAACTGCAGATCCAAATGCTACTCAGCCAAATAAATCTGGCTTAGAAGAGTCTATGCTCATACATCGCAGATCGTGTTCGAAAACCTACGACAAACAAGATAAGTCTTTTTGTTTCCTTTTCATCACTATTTGAGGTGGCTATCCATTTATAGTCAAATTCGTAAATTTTTGGTCAGAGCTATAGTTTTTGGTGTTGTGAGTTTTAAATGATATTCGCAAGTGTACGAATCATTTACAATATAGCTTTTGCAAGTGCGAGGTTGAATCCACAAGGAATTGTGTTTTCGAAAACAATTTTTTATCTAAACTAATTAAAATCTTAATCTAGTTCCGAAAGATTTTTTATTTTGAATAAAAGAAAGCATAAACTAAAAAAAACTAAACAAGTAATCAATTAAGAACGTACTAAGGTTGTGGAATCCACACTCACCAAATCAGAACAACACATTCCATGTTCATCAATATTGTTTGAAGTTCTCACAAATGAAATCCTATGTATGTCTTATTATGCTTCACAAATTAATTACATCATCTAATGAATCCATCCATTACACAAATTACAAAAGCTATCCGAATTAAACCAAAGCATCAATTGTATCTGTAAGACAAATCACAGAAGATATCCAATTTTATTTTGATAAATAAAGATCCAAGAAAAACAATTAAATAAAACTCTCATAAATCATCACAAATATCCGTAAATCACAATAGATATCTAAGAGTAATATCAATAATTAAATTAAAGTAAAACAATTGAAACCTTGAAAACCCATAAAATCATAATAATATTGACTTACAAAAACGTGTTGTTGTTCTTTATCGGTGAGCAGGGGCAGAACTAGGATTTTAGGATTGGGGGGACGGACTTATAAAATACATAAATATATAGATATATATAGTCTTTCTTTATAGGTGTGTATTTATGCTAAATAAAAACTGAGAACTCTTAAATTTAATTTCATATTAAATTGTACGACATTACAAAAGTTGCATGTCTATAGAATCATCAGAGAAAATATCAAGAGAACTTTCTTTTACTATAGACATGTACAAAAAAGATCAAAAAAAAGAACATAGTTTTTCCTTCAAATTATGCTCGACGACGATCGCTAATGGAATAAAATTCGTCCATTATCATCTCTGAAGTGAAATTCTTAGCAATTTCTTTCTCAATATAAACTACCAAATGGTCTGCAAGAAACTCATCTTCCATTCTAGTACGCAATCTAGTCTTTACAAGTTTCATGGCAGAAAAAGCTCGTTCTGTAGTCGCAGTAGAAACAGGGAGAGTCAACACTAGGCAAATCAATCTGTCAATCAAAGGATAGATCTTTGATTTTTCTGAAACTGCCAATCCTCTGCATAACTCAAATAATGTAGACATATTCTGAAAATCTTGATGCTTTGGCACATCAAGCTTATAATGCTGCAACTGAAATTTCAAACAAATTTTTTCTTGCTCGGTGAAATCTCGAGGATAAAACTTTTCAGCTAACTTACATATATCATCAATCTTAAATGATTTGTATGCATCTTTAGGGCTTAAAGCAACGCTAAGAATGAGAAGTTCCACAGCTTGCTCATTAAATCTATTTGTCAATTCTTGTAACTGGAAATCTATTGCAGCAGTAAATATATCAACTATAAAATGATGCTCCATTGTTGTTGGAGACCCTTCATCTTGATGACAAGATCTACCTCGAGCTCTAGTGTAATGAGCATTCATATCAGGAATATCGATATCATTTTCCTCACAAAATGATTTAACAATAGTAAGCAAAGGCTCCCACCCATCATCTCTCATCTTTTGAATGAGTGATTGTGTAGTTGAAACTTGACTCATGGCATTTAAAATGTCTAGTGACTTTTGTTGCAAAGATTTGCAAAGCATATTTGTGAGTCCCATAATTTCTTTCATCAAATGCTATATCAAAATAAATTCAAATTATGTTAATATCATGTAAGTCGCTTCAGCATCACCACGTTGAGAATAATTAGCTCCCTCATTTGAGATCTTGTTGATAACTAAACAAGTTGCACCATACATTCTTATCATGCTACAAACAGATTGATAATGAGATGACCATCGAGTATCTCCAGGTCGTTGCAAAGTGCCAATTTGGTTTATCCCCCTTCCAGTCTCAATTGCATTAGAAGCAACCAAAATTTCAATTTCAACAGCATGAATAGATTGCAAGTCATCATGACATTTAGAAGAACCCCCAACAATATTAATAATTGAAGCCAACTAGATAAAAGAATTGATGAAAGCGCTTGGCTTCTCTAGATGTTGCAACTAAAGCTTATTGTAGTTTATGAGCCATGCAATGCACATAATATGCATATGGACAATCCCTAACAAATAAAGCTTGTAACCCATTCCATTCACCACGCATATTACTAGCTCCATCATATCCTTGGCCTCGAATATTTTCAATTTGGAGATTATAACGAGAAAGAACAACACATATCTCTTTTTTCAAAGTTGATGCAGAAGTATCTTTAACATGCACAATATGAAAGAATCGCTCCCTAATAAAACCATCTTTATCAACAAACCTCAAAATAATAGCCATTTGCTCCCTTTTTTATTCATCCCGAGCTTCATCAACGAGAATGCAAAATTTGGCATCCCCAATTTCTTTTCTAATCGCATCCCGCACTTTATTTGCAATGATATGTAGGATTTCCTTTTGAATTTTGGGTGATGTATATTTGGCATTTTTTGGAGCATTTTCCAAGACAAGTCCAGCAACATCGTCATTATAGCTTGCTAGGAGCTTTACCAATTCAATGAAGTTACCTTGATTTTTCGAGCCAGAGCTTTCATCATGACCTCTAAAGGGACATGCTTGGAATGTAAGCCACTGAACACTATCTATAGAGGTTTTGAGCCGCAACTGATTATTCTTTATTTCTTGTAATGTTTGCTTTTCAACTATCTTGTCAATATGCCCTGACTGATTCATTAGATCCTCACAACATTTCACGGCAATATTATGTGGTGAATTTGGATCTTTCCCCACATGTCTTATTAAAGAACTATTCATCCCATCACTTGCCTTTTTCCAATTGTTAAAACCTTTCCCTGTAAATGCATCTGATCCTGGACGACTTATTGGTTTCTTAGCAAAAACATAGCATGGAAGACAAAATATAGCATCCTTTGATTTTGAGTACTCCAACCAAGTTGAGTATGTCTCAAACCAAGAGGCTTGAAATCGGCGATGATTATTACCCATTCTTGAATATGGATATTCCGAAAGCTTGGGTTGACATGGTTTGGCTCTTATATAAGCACGTCGAATGTCATCTTGTAAGTTAACAGGGAATTTCCATATTTGCGGACGTAATCCTGGATCACGTTCCAAAAAGGTAGCATTCATTTCTTCTGGTTGAATTCTTGGACATTTGGAGGGACGCTCATTAGTCACTAAAGCCTCGAGATCCGTTGCTAAAGGTTTCTCTAAATGTGTACAAGTACTAACTTTTAATTGACTCGCATCTTTTTTCTTAAAGAATGAATCAAGTGTTTTTGGCTTTCCCATATTTTTCTTAACTTTAAGAAAAATTATGGATCAAGAATTAACCTGAAAAATATCTAAAAGTATAAGATTTTTGTTTAGAATTTCATTATATTTCTTATTATCACTAACAAGTGAAGGAATGCCAAATAAATTAATAAATTCAATCCAATCAAATTAACCCACAAAATCTAACAATGAAAACTAAAATAAAAAAAATTGTATAATTTTTCTATATCAAAATACTCATTCGATTCGAAATCTCATGGCATCATAAATATAGTACAAACTACTAGCAAAATAAACTAATCATAATCTCTAGGGTCCAAAAAAAAAAGTACCTTTTAGCGTGATACCTCGTTCTTGCCTTCCCAAAACTGGTTGTGCCTTACCACAATACGACCTAAATTTGTCAAAACCTATTTATCAAAAAAAAAAAAAAAATTGTTAAAACCTGATCACATATCACATACTTTTGGCATCTCATTCTTATCTATGGACCATAGTCATGTGACTCAACTTCACTCTTAGCTACCAATTGAATATTATAAGATCATTAGTTCATTACAATTTACACTTTATTATAAAACATGTAAGCTGAAAATTCCAATTGAAGGCTAAGCTTAGAGCCTCAAACAATGGAAATTTTTTAAGCTCACATCCTCACACAACAAGTCCATTTTATTTTTTTATTTTTTATTTTTAAGATCACATTCTTTACTGGAGTCTGGATGTAATAATGATTTGCATTTTTCAAGTTGACTATCTTTTGAATTGCTACCAAACTTCACAAAATTTTACAAAAATCTAAGGGAAATAAAGGCACCAACTCACCTATAACAAAATTAAAAAATAAAAATAAAAACAACATGTACAAACCCAAAAAAAAAAAAAGAAAAAAAGAAAAAAAAAAGCAACTTCACGTGCTCACTCTCAGGCACTCACTATTACCAAACAACAATTAACAAAGTCAAAGTGGGCAAGTGGCAAGTCACTCACCAATCACCATTCACCAACAAAAGGCAACAATTAGCAAAAAAAGACAAACTTCTTGAAACTTCCTATAATCCTATTCAGACTATTCAGTATTCAAATAAAAAAACTGCACTGACCAGTCTGACCTCGTGCTGGTGACAGTGGCGAGGCAAACTTTTTTGTCTCTTGCAGTTTCACTTTTGCTTATGCTTTAAAGTTTAAGCCTTTTCAAATGCTTGAGACCGAGAGAGAAAATAAGAGTTTTGCAGAAGCCAGAAGGTCACGCACACGCACTCACGCCGCTCACCAGACTCCAGTCGGCAGTCAACCAGTCATCACACACCGACACACGAGTCACACGACTTTGGCCTTTGGGCTTCAGCCTTCACCGCTTCACAGCCTTCACGCCTTCACCAATTCACCGCTTCAGTTCACCAAAAAATCAGAATCTAATTTTTTGAGTAGAGATAAAGAGTTGTTGAGTTGCAGTCTTGCAAAATGCAGATATACATTGGCAGAAAAAATAAACAAGCTTACAACTTACAAGCATCTTCAATCTTCCAACTTCCAACTTCCAAGCTTTAATTTTTCGTCAATGGATGATGGATCTAAGATTGTAAGAGAGATCCGCGGCTCAGTCACAAACTCACAGACTCACACAGTGCACACTTCCATTCTAGAGACAATAGAGTGGTTTTGAAAGGTGAAGAGAGATGAGAGAACTGAGAAAGCTTCTCTGAGAAGCTTTTGTTTTCAAGAGGAAAGATCGATTTTGTGCTTTTTGTTCTGATGCTAGGCTGCCAGCGAGGTAAGTTTGATGTGATGCAACAAAAAAGCTTAAAACTCCAAATTAATTTTAGTTCTGCTAGTTAGAAACGAACTAGAGAAAAACGAACCAGAGAAAGACTATATCGTTTATGGCAAATAGAAAGATTTAATTTTAGTTGGGGTGAAATTAAAAAAAAAATAAATAAATTAAAGAGGATAAAAATATTATTTTGGGGGGACAAATTTATAAATTTGGAGGGACAAATTTTTTAATTTAAGAGACAAATTTATAAAATATACATATTTAAAGAAAAATTTCAATCCCCCCACTTCAACACGTCGTTCCACCCCTGCTCATGTGCATCTCACATATTATTAAAAAAATGGATACATACCACTTTTATAGACTAGGTTGAAAGAAATTTCTAACCTAGTTTGGAGAAAAACTTTTTCCGTTATTTTTTATTATATGAGTATTCTTTTTTCGTTTGTTTGTCTTTATATCTTATGGTTTTGTTCTTCCGTTTCTAATCTTTTGTTCAAATTTACATATATTATATTTAATTCTACTCTAATAGTAGTTTCTTTTCCGTATATATGCGAATTAAGGTGTTGAAAGAAAAATGTGTTTAAATCTTGAAATTAAATTATAATGATTTACTCAAATAATTTTTTGAATTTTTTGCTTTTAAAAACAAAGTAAGACACAAATTTATTTGATTATTGTCCAGAAAAGGAATAGAAACGCTTTCAAAATACCAAAAAGATAATTAAGCATTAAACATGACGTGAAATGATTTATTTGATTGCATTAAATATTGAATGAAAATTTTTGTTATTTTTTTTATCCATAAAAAAAGATTTGTTATTTTGTTTTGTATTATTTTTTAAATGTCCATAATTATATGAGTTTTATTTGTATTAAAATATAATAGATATTACACAAATATCATCACAATTTATTTATTCTAATTTTCTATTAATGCTTTAATAATCAAAATTCATATTTTCCTCTTGCTATTTTTTTTTTTTTTTTTTTTTTTTGTGATTTATACATTCATGAAATGTTTTGTGTAACTTTGTGTCACTATGTTTAGTAATGTACAACTTTAAATGTTAAGATATGAGATATATTTTTATACGTTTTAACATATAATAAAAAGTACGATGAAGATGCGTTTAAATTATAATGAAGAATCCCGCACATAGCGCGGGTTATGAGATAGTAATCATAATGCTTCAATAACATGAGATTAAAGCATTGAAGGAAGTCTTTCATGCTCTGTCCTCACGTGGCTTCTAGTAATATCCTTCACACTAGGACAGCCGGATAGCGCCATGGTGAGCTCAAGTTCATCCCTCAGCATTTGGATGACTCGTCTCACCCCAAATTCCCCCTTTGCTGCCAGTCCATAGATAACAGGCCTTCCAATCTTCAATAACATGTATCAGCATTAGCTTTGAGAAAGAAAGAAAGAAAACAAAAATTGGTTATAGCTATAATTGGCAATTTTTAGATTTACCATCCAAGAAATGCTACATGTATTTTTAACTCCTTACTCCTTAATATAACAGTAAAAATCATTATATGATTTTGGATGATTACTCTTAATATTTCACATCAATGATGATTTTTCCTGCCAGAGTAAGCATTTGTAAGTATATGTAGCATTTCTCATAACTCAAATCCATCTTGATTACTCCTTCAAAACATATCCAGCAGTCTCAACGTGCAAAGTGTTTCAATGATCCTTAATATTTACCTTCAAAAACTTGCAAGTTCTAATAAGTTGGATGAATTAAATAGTTTGGGGTGTAGAGCTTACAAGGACAGCTTGTGCACCAAGGGCCAATGCCTTGAAGACGTCTGTTCCTCGCCGCACTCCTCCATCAAAGAGAACAGGAACTTTCCCTCCTACAGCATGAACCACCTTCAACCGCAAGTTACACATCACAGAGCTTTGTTAGCTACTTTGACTTTAAGCTATTTTGATAAATTTATGTCGAATTTTCCCTAATAATTTTTATCATTTGCTATATATATATATAGCACAAAGATGAAATGTATTCGCACTTAAAACCCATTATGTGTCTTACATCGACATAATCTGTAGAGAGAGCCTTTCTTATGGTAAACAGTAGATATAGAGCATCACCTCTTCCAGGACAGTAATAGTAGCAGGTGTATAATCAAGCTGGCGACCTCCATGATTGGAGACAACAATCCCAGCAACACCTACTTCTGCAGCCTTTATTGCTGCCAATATATTTGATGAATATTTAAATCAAGAGCATGTAATGAGGCAGTATTTAAATGGATTTATGTAAAAAAAATTCAACAGAGAGGGCATGAGTAGTATGTTTAAACAGGGCTCCTATACTTGAATTTCCAGAGGAAAAAAGGTATTAATGAGTTTCCAGAGTAAGTGAAACTTTTTTAATCAAAAAGATAAAAAAATAATAATAAATAAATAAATCTTAGAATGGATAAGTTTAAATTTCAATTAAATAATAAATACTAATTATAAACAACTGCAAATCGCATTGAAAGTTTAAAGGCTTAATTAAGGCAGAGAAAGTTCTTTCTGTTTTGTAATTAAAGGTGTGGAGAGTAAGCATAATCTTACCATCTTCACGAGTAAGTATTCCCTTGATTAGAATTGGCATGTTTGTAATTGATCTTAACCATTCTATATCCTGCAGATTTTATGAGGCACTAATTAAACCACCGTTCTAGAGTTTGCCGAGCTAAAACGAAAATTCAAGACTACAAAATATGACAGTTGATAGTAATATTTTCTTCCCCCAGCCCTTTGAACCTCCCTATCTCTAATCAACCATAGGTCCCTGCTGGTATAAAAACATCTAAACTTTCCTGACATATTTATACAAGTATATCAGATATCAGAAAGTACTCAATATAGTTGCTTTTGTTTTTTTATACCTTCCAACTCAAGGAAGCATCCATTATCTCCTTAGCATCACCTTCTAAGTTTGAACCATTATCCTGCAACAGTTAAGTTTTTGAATAATCATAAGTTCGTAACAATATTAATTTGAGTATGAATATCCAACAACACTTGCACGGCACACATATTTGTTGATAAAAACAACATTAGAATTAGAAAGAAAGACAAATGCTAGTTAATGTTGTGATATGAAGGAAACTTCTTGAAATGAGCAGGTCAAATTTGTTACATCCATTTATGACAGGTACTCATTGTGTACCTCGTGCTTCGAATTATTCATTATGACAAAAGGGTGTCGTGCAGCATAAGAGCACTTCAATTATCTTTTTTTTTTTTTTTTTCTTTTATGTTTTTCTGGTGTCAGATAATGATCAGACTAAGACAGCTTGGTAAATAGAATAAGCTCATAATTGTTAACTGGCATATTTAGATTCAATAGTTTGGAAATATTCCACTCACAAATGCAGGATCAATTGATAAGAGACCCTCAAGAGTCTTCAATCGAGGTGCAACCATTCTGCAGGAGTTATCATATTTTAAGAGTTGGATTAGGCATGCTTCATTGCATCAATAAGAGATTAACCAGTTGATGCCAAACTTTGAAGGCTACAAATTTATCATGCTTGCAAATAGAACCAAAAAAAAGAGATGAAATTTCACTTGTTTCTTATGTCTGCCTCCTTTCGACCAAGTCTGGGACGGTCAGCAGTTAGGACAAGAGCCTTGTATCCGTTTTTTTCAGCTCTCTGCACCAACACAGTTGCTATATCTCGCCTCTTGTATACCTATTCACAAAGGATTGCCAACTTTTTCAGTGTGTGTTTCTACAAAACGAGAACACATTTCCCTAAAAGGGTAACATCAAAAAACAAAACTAATTTATAAGAGAACAAGAAGAATACTATACATATAATTGAAAGAATCGAACGGCATTGCAGCTGGAAGAAACCTCCTCCATAGTGCAGGAAGATGTGAAGGATAGAGTCTACAGTAAAATATAACTGAGTCACAGAACATCAATATAATAATCATCATGGTTTTAATAATTACCATTATAGTGCAGGAAGATGTGAAGGATAGAGTCTCCATAGTGCCAACAGGACCATGTGTAAGCAGATGAGCTCGAATTCGTTATATAATTACCATTATGGTTTTACATGCAGCTGCTGCTCTGGCTGTGGCAACCTCTCCTGCAAACAGAACATCAAGTAGTATTAATTAATTAGTATTTGGCAGGGGGAAGGAAATCTAAACAGAGGCTTCTTAATCCTAGAGGTAGACCTTCAGGGTGTGCCAGCTTATGCAAGGAAGTTGGAGCGATCATAATGGGCGCTGAGATATTGTGCCCCAATACACTAGTTGACAAATCTATTCTGCTTACATCCACAAGAATCCTGGGCTGAATCCTGAGAAAAACCCA
The DNA here is from genome assembly GCF_901000735.1 of Corylus avellana. Classification (NCBI taxonomy): domain Eukaryota; kingdom Viridiplantae; phylum Streptophyta; class Magnoliopsida; order Fagales; family Betulaceae; genus Corylus; species Corylus avellana. The sequence goes on along the minus strand of NC_081547.1, from coordinate 11,255,771 downwards.
TGAAAAATGATGGGTAAAATGCCAATATTAAGAATTAGCAGGTTTTTTGCACATTAACAATTACGTGATTCTACGAAATGCTTCCACGTTCTCTTTTAATGTGTGCTGGTCCTCAGCTCCACCAGCATAAAAATCATAGTGCATTTTTGGAAGGGCTTCCCTGGCCAATTCTTGGAACTCGTTCACATTTACTTGTTCACCTGCCATTATATCCTGGAACACATGAACATAGATTTTCAATGGATCCAGTTGAAAAACATGTGGAGTACAAATTCAATATCCATGAGAATTAATAAGCATAATAATATATACTCACAGACAGACAACCACTAAAAGTAAACCAAATTCTCATCTATAAAATCAATTTCCAACCACACCATCTATTTGGAAAATCTAGTTGATATTTTAGCAGTTCACTGCCAAAATTGTGGGAGCGAAGATCAATTAGGACCTTAAACGCCTCTGTCGCCAATATGTAAACCAATCAAAAAATTTGCTTTTGACCCACATAGCAACAAGAACTAATTGAAAACACATGCTCCACATAGAAACTACGTACTTTTTTAAGTTTACAAGTTCATCAAGTAAAACTGGCCATAGTTAAAGCTTACCAATGAGAGCTGAAAACCTTCGGGTTTTAGAGAATGATCTGCCAGGGCAGCTTCTGAACAAATATGATTAGCTAAACAGATATAAGACAAAGTGGTGATGAATATCTGAATTCCATCATTGGCAATGCCTACTCATTACTGGATCTTCTTCCGGTAGGGAGAATTTTGTCGGCTGGAAACAGTCAAAGAATAATGGAGACTTTTATTTCACTTGACAATAAGTTATTTTTACAAAAAGTTTCTTGTCTTTCATCTCTCACAACTATGCAAAATAGTAATTGAGATTATCCAATATAAAACAAGTCAAAGTACCTTTGAGCAACAGATGCGTTAAAGGATAGCAGTAATCAGGGCCAGCCGCCCAATGTACTTAATTGGAGGCTTTAGGCAAATTTTAAAATTTGGCCTTATTTTTTTAATATTTAAATATTTATTTTAATATTGCAGGAGATATTTATCGAATAAGCACCGATTCTGCATTCGGTATTTTTTGTTTGAGACTAAAATTACCATTTTGCCCTTACTATTTGTTATTTATACTTAAATTAAGTAGGCTTTTTGTCTTTTAGTATTTTCGTAGATTACAAAATAACCATTTTAACCTTTTTGAAATGTGAAAAGTTGAACATTTTAACTTTTGTGAGGGGCTAGATTTCTGCAAAATAACCATAATAGACAAGTTTGTGGAATTCTCATATTTTTTTTTTCTTATTTTATAGAGGGCCTAGATATTATAAACAAATAATATTATTTTTTTAAAAACATGTTGACTGTTGAGGGCCACGTGCCGTTGTGCAGAAGGCCTCCATATTATAAAAAACATAATATTATTTTTTTAAAGCATGTTGAAGGCCTCAAGAGAGCACGTTGGGGCCTTAATATTATAAACAAATAATAATATTTTTCTTAAAACATGTTGAGGGCCTCAAGCATGTTGAAGCCTTTATGCAAAAAAATTTTTGGCTTTATTAAAAAATTTTGGGCCTTAAATTTTTTTTTTTTGGGCCTTAAAAATCTGGGGCTCTAGGTGGCGGCCTAACTCGCCTAGCAGTTGAGTCGGCCGTGCCAGTAATTCAAATTTTTAACTTCCATCCTCTAAAATTTATGAAACTCTCAAACCAATATATATATATCAAATGCTATGGAAAACCATGCCAAATAAACTTTAAAAAATAGAGGATGATAAGGTAATGTATAGCATTTCTCAAAGGACACAATTTTCTAAATATAGGTTATTGTAAGAGTCCTCCTGATCATGACCCAAACTGCCCGTTATAATTTTTTTTTTTTTTTAAAACATGTCAGCACAGAGAAATGGAAAGAGGGGAGCAAAATTTAAACGAGTGATCTTCGTTTTATGAGGCGTGACCTCAACCGATTAAGCTACTCTTCGAGAACAGCTGTCCATTATAGTTGGGCTGGCCTTCACAGCACAAACTCAGCTGATTCTCTTCTACCGTTTGAACTGGTACTTGCAGGAAGCCTCAGAGTGCAGTTTTTTATATATGTGACCACGAAGAGGTAATGTTCTATTTATCGTTATAAGAAGCAATATAATTATATGAACAGTATTGAGATTGAACATTCAAATTAATCTGCTTCAATACAATGCTCTGTTTATAAGTTTACAGCAACAAGACCAACTAATCATTGAAGAACTGCCAAATTGTCTGAAACCTCACCAAGCATGCAAATTTATGGTGAACTGTGCATCCTCACATAATTTTGCGCATAAGATCAATCATCAGAACCATCTTCCGTCTAGAGGATATTATTTTTAACACCTTTCAAATGATATTATAGCATTGAGAGGAGTCTCTCACGCTTTGTTCTTATGTGGCTCCTGGTTATATCCTTCACACTTGGACAGCCTGAAAGGGCCATAGTCAGCTCGAGCTCATCTTTCAGCATCTCAATTACCCGTTTTACGCCATATTCCCCCTTCGCCGCAAGCCCATAGACCACAGGCCTTCCTACCTGCAGGCCTTTCATATATCAATTACTATGAAAAAGCAAGGGCAAGGAATTTAAAAACCACACAAGTTTAAGTGAACACTATATTTAGGAATGAGAGAGAGAGGAGCACAATTTCAAATTAATTAGTCCCACCAAGTAAACAATTGGTGTTATTGAAGATTAAGATATACCTCCAACTGGAAACGAGAAGGAAAATAGAAGTCACGCTACTCTCCATTTCTCTATTCAAATGTATTCAGCAGTCTCAGAGTGCAAAATGTTTCTATGACATGGATATATATACCATGAGCAACTTAAGAAAGCTTTCTCACTTATGCATTGACTTAAAAGAGAAGGATGGTCTGAATAAGAGTAATAATAGTACTGGAGAAAACAGTTTTAAGAAAAGATTCATATGTTAGATGAACAGATATGGAGTGAAGAGCTTACCAAAACAGCTTGCGCGCCAAGGGCTAATGCCTTGAAGACATCTGTTCCTCTACGCACTCCTCCATCTAAAAGAACAGGAACTTTCCCTCCAACAGCATGAACAACCTGCAATCCATTGTATAAAATATCCTAAACAGGTGATGTGACCTTGCTGATTGAATTGAGTTACCAAAGAGCATACTAACAACTGCACTTCTAAAACAAATCTCCAAACATAGGAAATCCTGCGCAGGACATGTCCCAGCACATATACTTTTCTGGCTTTAAGAGCTACCCATTTCTTAGAAAGGATTGAGTTGAGGATGACTTGCTACAAGAAATCCTTTCTTTTAATACACGCACTTACTGAGACTCTGGAAGACTACATAAATTGCATCACCAAACCTGTAGAGAAATAGAGAGTAACCTCTTCCAGAACAGAAATAGTGGCAGGAGTATAATCTAGCTGGCGAGCTCCATGATTTGAGACAATAATACCATCAACCCCAACTTCCACGGCCTTTATTGCTGCCAATGGTAGAACATCAAATATTGAGCAGGAATTCTCAACAGGGGAACAGGCAAAGGACTATCATGTTTGAACAAAGGAATAATCTTCTATATAACCATTCTCATATACGTGGGATTAAACCTTTTTCCCTTTTGATTTTAACGTTGACAATAGCCTGAATATTTGGTTGATATTGTCAAGCTTACAAGTAGAGAAGGTTCTTCTCTGACTTCTGTACTGCTCTGAACAAGAATAATAATAGTGGTTATATAATAATAAAAAGATGCAAATATTATAAATGGAGATGTTACCATCTTCACGAGTGAGAACTCCCTTGATCAGAATTGGCAAGTTTGTTATAGATCTTAACCATCCTAAATCCTGCGGATGTTGCAACACAAAATTATAAGCTTAAGAAACCATGGTCCTTGTATACTTCAAAAAATTGTAAGTGGACAAACTAAACTGTATAACACTTTAATCAGTTCTATTATGAGTAAAGAACTAGTTTTGAACATTCAAGTGCAAGGAAAAAAAACGATTGTCCGAGTAAATATTTTCCCAACATATTTGCAACAGCATATTTCAGGTAATCAGAAAAGTTTACGGATACATACCCTCCAACACAAAGAAGCATCAATGGTCCCTTTTACAAAAGCTTCTATCTTTGAACCTTTATCCTGCAAAAAAAAATTGATTCATTGAATAACTGTAACGTAAATAGTTTTAAATTTTAAACAACATTCACACTCCAGTTAACTTGCATGCATATGCTCATTGTTGTACATTCACATCCGTCACATTTAAATAAGAAAATTGGGAGTTGAACAACTCCACTCACATTGTCAACTTCAGCTGATATGAGGCCTTCAAAATTCTTCAACTGTGGTGCAATCATTCTACAAAAATTATTAAAGTCATCAAATCAGATTTAAGATAAAACTTGTTGTGTCAGTCTGAAAGGTAAAGTAAACAACATATATAATGATCCCAGATACTAAAATTTGTGCTCCATCCTCATTACATGAAGAACTTTATACCCAACTGTGAAGGCAAGTAAATGTCGTTAAACAAAAAGAGATCATATTTACTTGTTCCTTATGTCTGCCTCCCTTCGACCAAGTCTGGGAGCATCAACTGTTAGGACAATACCCTTGTATCCATTTCTTTCAGCTCTCTGTATGAGCTGAGCTGATACATCTCGTCGCTTGTATACCTATTCCCAGAACAATACTAGATTACAGTGTGATTTGCTACCAACAGAACCACCAACACAATGACAACAGCAACCCAAAATAATTAAGAAAAAAACACAAGAAGAAGTGCTGCCACTAAAGCAATACAAAGTTCACAAATGAGCTAAAGAAGGAGTGAATACATATAATTGAAAAAACCGAATAGCATTGCAGCTGGAAGCAACCTCCTCCACAGTACAAGTAGACATGAAGGACAAAACCTGCAAATAAAAATTAGTTAAAAATTCATGCACCTCAGCAAGCAAATAGCTCAATATTTGTTAAATCAACACCATTATTGTGTTGCATGCAACTGCTGCTCTGGCAGTGGCAACCTCTCCTGGAATAAACACAGTTAGCAAGCAAATTAGAATTGAAACAAATTTCAACTGAGAGTGAGAAAACTCTTCCAAGAAGATTTAGACCTTCAGGATGTGCCAACTTATGCCTAGCAGAAGGAGCAATCATAATGGGTGCTGAGACTCTGTAACCCAAAACAGTGGTTGACAAATCTATTCTGCTTACATCTACAAGAACTCTTGGCCGGAGCCTGAGAAGCCATAGAAAGTGCTCAGTAAAAAGATTTTGTATCCAGTTTGCAAAAACAATCATCAACAGATTTAACAGCATACGTAATTCTATGAAATGCTTCCACATTTTCTTTAAGTGTGTACTGATCCTCAGCTCCCCCATTATAGTAGTCATAATACATTTTTGGAAGAGCTTGCCTAGCCAATTCTTGAAACTCGTTCACATTAACCGGTTCACCCTCCATTATCCTGGAAACATGAGCATTAAATTGATGTTTTACTTTCTACCAATCTCAAGAGACTACACCATATAAAGACATTGATTATGATAGTTGCTATAATTTTAGGAATCTCCTAAAAAAATAGGCGTTGCTCCTGTTTAGGGCCTCAAAACTTTTGCTTGGTTTGGCTTATATAATGATAATCATCAACAGATTTAACAGCATACGCAATTCTATGAAATGCTTCCACATTTTCTTTTAAGGTGTATTTACAATGGAAAATCAATTACTCCATTAAAATCTTAAACACCCAGCAAATATTCGACACATGATTAGTGAAAACTCCCCAATATTTGAACAATTTAAGGAGTAATTATCAGCTGGAAAGCAGAATAATTTTGAATGTGTAGGTGTTTGAGCGCGTGTTGGTAGGATATTCCAGGAACAGTTGAACGCATGTTTGTTGTCTATATTTAGCACATGATCTGCAGAAACTGCACATACCTATAATAACTGGGAAACCCGCCCCTAGAGTTCACACAATCCGAACAGCCACTGCAGGGTTACAAGCAAAGATTTTGACTAAAATTAGAGAAGAGAAATGTGTAGAGAGTTGTACCTGCTACACTAATTTTGTCTGGATTTAAATAAGTACGATTTTTTTTTTTTTTTTTGAAAAAAAAAGAAGGTAGAATGCCATTTATGGCCAAATGCCTGCTCAAAAGTCAGAACAGAAGCCCCTTGGAGTGGTGTAATTTGTCCAAATGGACAAGGTCGCAATTGTCATTGGGTAGCATTAAACATGATTGGTTACTTAGTGGGCTACTGCCAACCCGCAAGGCAGCAAGGCGACCGGAATCATGGTTATTCTATGGTTATTCTACATAGGAAGGGTCTATACAATAGGAATCACATATTTTCTTTCGGGTCAAATTGAGTTATAGTCTAACTCAGTTCCATCAGCACATCAATAAGATCCGACTACTAGTAATAGAATTCAAAATTTTCATTTCGAGAGTCAAATTTCACATTACTTTGAAAATTTTATTGATGCCACTGAAGTACCAGCTGATGAATGATAATACTTTGTTTATGTTAATTGTCATGAATAAAAGCTATAGATAGAAGATGTACAAGTCATTCTAACCTCAGTAAATAGGTTACAAATAAGTGTTGTAAGGGCAAAGTTTGAGTTTCAAGTTCAATATTTATCGCCCTAACAAGTCAT
>NC_081547.1:11247360-11248950 GCF_901000735.1 Corylus avellana | reverse complement strand
GTTCTCAACACTCAACACACAGCCCGACAGCCGCACCGCACGGTGCCACCGTCAGCACCTTGATTAAGGCTCTCAATCTCTCATCAGAAATCAGAAATAAGAAATGATGATTTGGAGGCTATGGTGGAATTCATAGCACTGGTCCACTAGATGAAGAAGAAGAGAAACAAGAAGAAGAAAGCTTTGAAGAGTTACACAGTAAAAGTCGTCGCAATTTTTTTTTTTTTTTCTAGAAGATAGGTACAAAGGTCCTTTTTATTTTTAGCCTTTGGATCATTTGCTTTAAATCCTAACCATAGAAATCTTATCACCAACTTGAGCTGCAAAGCTCTTTTTTCTAGGAGATTGGTACAAAGCTCTTTTTATTTCTAGCCTTTGGATCATTTTCTTTAAATCCTAATCGTAGAATTCTCATCACCAACTTGAGCTGTCATCCATTACCACGTAAGGTTGTCATCCTGACTCATCCAGCAGCCCATCATCTCAATTCTCATATTGAAGAAGCAGCTTTCTAGTTTGTGATACTCAGCACCTTGAAGGCTCTCGATCTCTCATCTCACTCAGTCACTCTCGATCTCGCATCTCACTCAGTCACTCTCGCCTCTCGATCCTCTCGGCTCTTGATCTCTCATCTCACTCAGTCACTCACGCCTCTCGATCTCTCACTCTCACCTCTCTATCAAACCCAACCCGACCTGCAAACCCGCAAAACCCGCACTTAGTTAACCCGCACCGCAAATACCCGACTCGCGCGGATCCTGGTTATTGGGCTCGGGTGGCGGGTTGGAAAATCCCAAACCCGCCAGGTGCGGGGTGCGTGGGAAAAAACCCAATACCCGTCCCGCCCCGACCCGTGCCCAGCCCCACCCAAAGGACACAATTTTCTAAATATAGGTTATTGTAAGAGTCCTCCTGATCATGACCCAAACTGCCCGTTATAATTTTTTTTTTTTTTTAAAACATGTCAGCACAGAGAAATGGAAAGAGGGGAGCAAAATTTAAACGAGTGATCTTCGTTTTATGAGGCGTGACCTCAACCGATTAAGCTACTCTTCGAGAACAGCTGTCCATTATAGTTGGGCTGGCCTTCACAGCACAAACTCAGCTGATTCTCTTCTACCGTTTGAACTGGTACTTGCAGGAAGCCTCAGAGTGCAGTTTTTTATATATGTGACCACGAAGAGGTAATGTTCTATTTATCGTTATAAGAAGCAATATAATTATATGAACAGTATTGAGATTGAACATTCAAATTAATCTGCTTCAATACAATGCTCTGTTTATAAGTTTACAGCAACAAGACCAACTAATCATTGAAGAACTGCCAAATTGTCTGAAACCTCACCAAGCATGCAAATTTATGGTGAACTGTGCATCCTCACATAATTTTGCGCATAAGATCAATCATCAGAACCATCTTCCGTCTAGAGGATATTATTTTTAACACCTTTCAAATGATATTATAGCATTGAGAGGAGTCTCTCACGCTTTGTTCTTATGTGGCTCCTGGTTATATCCTTCACACTTGGACAGCCTGAAAGGGCCATAGTCAGCTCGAGCTCATCTTTCAGCATCTCAATTACCCGTTTT